>NC_052398.1:2845021-3154511 GCF_009389715.1 Phoenix dactylifera | reverse complement strand
TTATTTATTCCAATACAAAGCTATCGCTAATTGCAATGTTAAACATCAAATGAATAAATCGGAACATAGAAGACCTTTAAGGAGCCCTTTTCCAATTGGACACTGCTTATTCCAGTTAAGCTAACTGAATGAACAAAAATCAAAACTTTTTTCCTAACCTTAAAACCAAGGGCCCAAGAAAACCTTGACTTTAGACGAGTAACCAGCTAATGAGAACTATTTCAATCTCTATCAATCCACTATCATGAGCGAAAAGAAAGTCAAAAAAAAAAAGAACCAACCTTTATAATGTTTATGACATCTCCAAACCAAAATCCTTCAATCTTCATGAATCATCGCATCAAGAAATAAAGGAACAAAGAAACAAAGGCAGAAAAAGAAAAAAAGATTGCTCCATTTTATCACCTGCAAGCTCCGATATCCCAAATTCCATATTAATAAAAGGTACAATCTCTCCAGAGAAAGTGCTATTATTCCACATCAAATGAACGATCTTTTAATACATGATAGTGTAGCACAGTAAGCCATAACTAGACATAGCACTGTAAATTACATCCATGGTTCAATACAAAACCATCAAACAATTTTCAGTTCCAATAGATAGGAAGCAAAATAAACCATGGAAGACTTCTTAGGAAACCAATCAGACACCGCCTGTTCCATAATCGAATTCTTTAACTTGATAATCTTTGTGACAAAATTCAGAGCACAGGAAGCAGTAACTTGCCATAAGCACTAGTAACTTCCAACCAAAGGCTGCCACTAAGTTCAGTACTAAACGTCAAACCGTGTCCATTTGCAATTGCCAATACATAAGAAGATAAATGAAGCATATAAGGCTTCTCCGAAACAAGTCCTAAATTTCTGTAGACGACAAGATGCATTGGACACGCCCATCCAGCAAAGCTAATTGTATCACTAAAAATAGAAAATTTCTTCCAAACCTCAAGCAGAAAACCCCAAGATAACCTCGAATCTAGTAACTAAGTTGCCTGCCAAAGCTCTTTCAATCTTATCAATCCAACAGAGAGAAAGTAAAAGAAGAAAGAAAAAACTAATCGTTCTAATGTGTACGATTCCTCCAAACCAAAATCAGCTCTTTCAATCTTATCAATCCAACAGAAAGCGGAAGAAAGAAAAGAAAAGAACTAAACTTTGTAACGTGTACGATCCCTTCAAACCAAAACCATTCAGTCTTTCTCCCTCCAATCACAAGCCGTGACATCAAGAAACCAAGATCTCGAGGAACAAAGGCATGAAAAAAAATAAAGACGCTCAGATCACATCATCTGGACACTGTTATCCATATCAAATGAACAATCCTTTGCACAGAAAGCAGCAAGCAGGAAGAACGATCTGCAAAACCCCAAACCCCAAAGAAAACCCAAATCTAAACACGACTGGCCAACAAAAACGATTTCAATTCGTATCAATCCAACATTCCAAGAAAACAAATAAAAGAAAAGGAATCAAGATTTCATCATGTTTACGATCCCACGAACCGAAATCCTTCGATTTTGCTCGCGGAACATTAACCATGACATCAAGAATCAAGAGATCAAGAAACGGAGAGGAAAAAAGGAGATGCAATCACCTGCGAACCACTGAGAGCCGGATCTTCTGTCTCCCTCCCTTCGTTTCTTGCTTCTCACACCGAAAAGAAAACGAATCGGAATTCAGAAAAAGATCAATAGGGGAGGCAGGGTATTTATAAAAGACGTGAGGCGGTGTTGAAAACAAGCGATTCTTTGTGGAGAAAAAAAAAATAGAGGGAGAGAAATTGGAGTGTGTGAGGGGAGGAAGAAAGAGTGTGGGTTTAAAACTGTTTTCGTCCGCAAAACGACAGACGGGGCCAAGTGCGGCCAACGGCCACCGCAGGCTTCTGATTGGTGCTTGCGCGCCACAACTTCCTTCCTACAGGTCCTGAGTTATTCTAGGCTAGCAAAGAAGGATTCACCTTCCTTCGCGCGAATCCACCGTTGGATGAACCACTCGTTGATGCAAGATCGTGCAGATGGATGAATGAACCATCTCAGAGAGCTTTGAGATCGGTGCAGTGGCGATCCCATGGTACATTCGCACAAAGAAAACTGAATCCTTCTTTTATGCGAAGGATACAACCCCGAACCAAACCCCCAAATAACGCGGATTTGGGTTATAGTTTATAAGTCTGACCTGCAAAATGTAAAAATTATCTAGTCAACCGGAATCCAACCTTGTTGTCGGCGGGTTAGGTCTAAGTTGGCAGGGTCTCCATCAAGATGTAGGTGAGTCTCAATAATCTCTTATGAAGTTTAGATTTTTCTTCTTTTAATGTGGGGGAGGATTGAATGGGATGGAATTTTTTTTTTTTTCTGCATATGATTGCTATTTGCCAGTTTTTAATTAATATTTTCATAATTCAATGTTTTATCATTTTTTAATATATTTTTGAATTTATGTAATATTTTTCTACCTAGGTTGATAGTTGACTTGAAATTATTTTTTTATAATTTGAAAAATATCCAGATTTGAATCCTGATGAGCAAGCCCTTAGAATGAGGCACCAATCAATTAATGGTGTGATTGTACTGTATTAGTAATGGATATCCCCACGGAATAGTACCATACTGACACAAGGTACGCTGGATTTTCACCAATTGGCATATAACCAGCATTCTTTGGTGAACAAGACTTATCATTATTCAAACAACAGCGATCCGAGCCAGCCATTAGTAGCTGGTAATATGCCTGAAAGTAGGTGAATGTGTTAATATACCATTTGATTTGTTAGCCATGTAGTTTATTTCCCCTATTCTGGAGATTAGATGAACAATTCTCATTGCTTGTTTATATTGGTATCACTTAGGACATGAATTGTAAAATACTAGCTACTTGCTTGCATATTTCATAATCAAAATAAGATCTGATTCTCTTGTGTTTGTGCAAGTGTATAAATCAGACTCCAGATTACAACTTTAGTTTGTTTGCTCAATGGCCACATTGTTTGATACAAGACCAATCTTATACACCGTTATCGACGCTATATGAGCAGAGATATAGACAGCTTTTTTTTTTTTGACCGCCATACTTATTTTCTTCAAAATTTTCTTATCGTGAATAACTAAATGATCTTAATATTATTCCCTTGTCGAGGATGGCATGATGAAATAAAACTAGATAGCAGGACAATGGTATTGGAATTTGCCAAAAACTTAGTAGAAAACGTTGCAATTATTTCTTTTTAACAAAAAAAGTGATCGCTAGAGTTCTAAAAAAAAAAAGCTGACAGAAAAATGGAAAATGCTGCTGAAATATTCTGGTGTTCACGCCGGTAAATCTGCCAAACCTGATGAAAAAGGGTTGATTCGAAGTCAAAAAATAAAAAGCATTCCCCCGCTAAACTTCAAACTTGCAGTCAACGCATGGCATTCCACGTGGCAGACTGCATGCATGATGTCCGAAGAGGTGTCCATCCAACCACGAGGTAAGGACAATGGGCTTGCCTCAGCTGATCACTTCTTAGCCTGGTAACATTTTGCTTGCTAAATATTGTATCCATTCATGCACCTAAAAGAAGAAAAATTATAGTGCCCATTCCATCTTCTTCTCCCCTCATTCCCGTTCTACTGCCCTCTGATGGTCCGGAACAAGATGACGTTGTGAGACCCTGGAACTGGGCCCGGTCCACTTGACCGGCCCAGTCCCAAGTTTTGGCCTCACGTGCGGTGCACGTGAGGCAACGGGATGGAGGGATCCATCCCGAAGAAGGAGCCCCTGTTTTAGGGCTCCTTCTCCTTCTCCTTCTCCTTTGAGTCCACCGAGGGAGAGAGCTGCCGCACCCCAAGGAAGAAATGGGGGAGGGTCTTCTTCGTGTGGCCACCGAGAGAGAGGGAGAGAGAGAGAGAGAGAGGGAGAGAGGGAGAGAGAGAGGAGCCACGGCACCGGGTGGCGGGTGGTCTCCTTCTTCTTTTCCGTCGGAGAGGGGGAGGCGCCGGTCTTCGTCGGGGCTGAGGTAAGAATCTCTCACCTTCTTCTCCTTTTCTTCTGAAGCTTGGCCACGATGTGTGGTGGGTTGGGGCCGGCCGATCGCCGGATTTGGCTCCAAAACGGCTGCCCTAGCCGTCGGCGTGTTCGCCGCCGCCAGTCGTCGGGGGTGGCCGGACTTGCTCCGCCACCTCCTGCCGCTGCCAAGGCCAGCCACCGCTGCCACCTTGGGTCCGACCGAGAGGGAAGAAGAAGGGGGGAAGGGGGCTCACGGGTCCCCTGTCTCGCCGAAGGTGAAGAAGGGAATCGGGAGAGAAAAGAAGAAAGAAGAAAGAGAAAAGAAAAGAAAAAGAAAAGAAAAGAAAAGAAAAAGAAAATAAAAGAAAAGAAAAGCAAGAAAAAGAAAAGAAAAAAAAATAAATAAATAAATAAAGGGAAAGGGTGGTTTACGGGTATGAACCCGAATCCGAACCTGAACCTGGGGGGGCTAGACACTTCTGCAGGATCGGCCCTGGAAGAATATTAAAATTTAAGTTTTATATATATTGTGATTAATTTTAAAAGAAAATATGATTTTTGGATATTAGGTTCTGCGAGGAATTTGTGAGATTAATTGGATTTGTTGTGGATCGCGTTCAATGTAAGTAATGAACTGCCTTCTCTAGACTCTTCATTTATATAATATTATTTTTGCATCGAATAAATTGTTAATGAATTTATATATGATTTATGAATTTTACGAGATGTTGCTTTGAATGAAAAATGGATATGTGAACTGGAATGATATTTTTTCGGACTATTGTTATATTACTGTTCTTGCATCGTATATGCATATTTAGATCGGATTATGATATATCTATTATGTTACAAAAGAATTTTGATGTGCATCAGATTTAGAACTCTCAGCCTGGCTATGTTCTGGACCCTGCCAATAGGGGGTTATGCATTGGCAATTCTGGCCCCACCACAGGGTATAAGTGTGGTATTCTGGCCCACTCCGCAGGGTATAAGTGCGGTATTCTGGCCCACTCCGCAGGGTATAAGTGCGGTTCTGTTTCTGGCCTAGCCACAGGGTATAAGTGTGGTCGTAGCTAAAGGCTGATGAGATGAATGTGATTTGTTTCGAATCAGATTTATGATTATGTATGTGGATATTTGAAAGATACGGATTTCAATGAATTTGTGCTTGAAAAGAAATTGATTATGTTATTATGTTGATTCATCGTAATTTGTATTTATATTTTATGTTATTATATGAATTGACTAGTTAAGGTGTTTATTACTTACTGGGCTGTCTAGCTCATTATACAATTTCTTGTTATTTTACAGATTCTGAGAACTAACCTATCGGGGATTTAAAATGGGAGAGCGACTAGAAGAACTGAAGCACAAGTTATCCTAGATTAGGCTTTATTTAAATTGATGTTTTATATTTATTGTTCCGCTGCGTATTTAGAACTGTGAGACTATATAATTTGTGTCAGTCAATGGAATAAGATTGCATTTATTTCAGCTGAATTATTTTATTTATATAACTGAGATGTTTGGTTAAGATGCCTTGCATGCTCGTGGGGAGAGTTTCCTACGGGTGTGCGGCGGTTGGCGCGGACCCCCGGCCCGCGATCTCGGGACGGGGGCGTGACAACTTTTATGGTATCAGAGCATAAGTGGATAAAATCTAAGACAAAGAATCTGACATAAGATGAGTGTAGGTGGATAAACACTAAGGGCATTGGACGTGAATCCATGTCAATTGCATTGTAAGCTACTTTCAAGATTTTCTATTAAGCCTTGTGATAGATTATGTATGAGAAGGTTACTAGGAAATTATGATTGAATTTACTTATGAGGTTTGATACATTATGGAAGATTGGGCAATCTATGAATCAAGTTATAATTAGTTAGATTTGGATCTAGATTAAGTGCAAAAGGATTGGCCATGGAATATTATCATGCATTGTGATTATTTATTATTTAAGTGAACTTGTAAACTCAAAAATTGATATGGAGGTATACTATGATTTTGCTTAATTTTGAAGACAATTTTTTTAGAGGCAAATTAAGATCCATTTATATAAAGTTGTTTAAGATTTGGGCTATGAAACCTTTTTACAGTGCTTGATTAAAATATTCTTCGAGGATTGAAAACTGTATGTGGATCATGTATGAAACTCCTGTGTAGATAGAGAATATATTTGGGATAAAATTCTAGAATTAATTTAAAATTACAATATAGATTGGGATTATGATTGAAAGTAATTTAGTAAATTATGAGAATACTGGTTGTTTAAATTATTTTAAGATGATCAACGATATTAACTCTATGATTGGAAAATATTTTCTGATGGGTTTCCTTGTTAAGGAGAATTTCGTTGTCAAAGAAAAGAATAGTATTTTTGATTTTGACTGGATATTATCATGTTATTAATAGGTTCTTCTATCTGTTGTAAAAAAGAGAGAGAGAGAAATCTGGCATCCCAAGTCTAGGATTAATTTAGCTGATCTTGGATTTGGAATGTTTTAGCCTAGATCTCTTTTCTCTTAAATTTGTAGCTTATGCTTTTGACAGAATTAAGAAATAATTATCAATCTTGAAGAAATAATTTTATTGGAGATTGTAAAGTATTCATCTCTGTGGATTATTATTAATTTAAATTATCGTCTTTGGATCCAAATAATAGATCTTGTTCCTGTCTATCAGAGACTATGTGATGTATATAAAACTTCAATTCAAAGTTTGGATTTAAGCCGATCTAGGGTCTTTTGTCAATATTGTTGCGGTTGCTGATAAAAATCTAGATTTGCATAAAGAATTTGTATTTTAGAGGCTTACATGGTTATGATGAAGGATCTTTGATAAATGCTAAAGATCTCGATGAAGAAAACGTTAGGAGGGATGGTTGAGTTGGTTTTACTCATTTGTATTGATTTAACGCCTTCTAATTTGGACGAGCATTGAGAGAATTCTTCTGGTTGATTTTACGTGGAGTTTGACTTAGAATCCTCTAGTTGAACTGATAAGAGAATTAAGATTCAATTAATTTTGACCCGAGGGTGAATCTAGACGGATGGCTGGAGGTAAAGTAGGGGACGAGAATCAAAGATTTCTTTTTAGGCTTTACGTGGAAATTGAAATTTTGGATCTCTTTAGTTCATAATACAAAATAGTATTTTGATCAAAAAATTATTAGTGAATCCAAAGAATTTTGGTAGTTTGAATCAGAGTGCGCAACGAAAGCGTAGTGGTCTGAACTATTTTTCTAAGTTGGTCAGAAGTATTATTCCTTTAATTCGGCAAGTTTTAATAACAAAAGACTTGATTTGATTTTGAATTTTTGGATGTCGCTGCACTATCTTAGGTTCTCTAATTTTATGTCATGCTAAGGAAATGATTAACATCTTGAGACTAGAATTAATAGATCATCGATTTTGATTTTGGATCCGGAATATTTTGGTGTAGACCTATTTCCTCCTAAATTTGAAGCTTGTACTTCTTCAATTAATATCAACCCTCTATTTGAAAGAACTTGAGGTTGTCAAGTGACTTTGATGAATATTCCACTAGGGGTGGATTAGAGTTATTTATGACCTAATCTTGTGATAGATCGATTAATCAAGAGTAGTTGATATTTTGACAAAGAAACTTGATGTTCTTATTCAAAATTAAGACGTTGATTTTTTATTTATGAGAGAGAGAAGTTTGATTTACATCATCTATAAAAGAACCAAATCTGGAGGTATTGGACCTTATTCTTATGATAAGATGAAATTATATTGATAAGTAGAACTATTGGAAGACTGAGGTTAGTCTTCTAGTAGAGAAGAATGTTGTTGGTTCTATGAATAATCTGAAGGTAGCTATGTAATTTTCATCAGTGGGGTTTTCTATTGTTGACAATTCTTGGGAGAATCTTGGGCATCTTAAATTTAGTATTAACGGATTGATGGTTACTTGGTTGGACTTAGATCTGGAAAGTTTTAACATTGATCTCCTATTCCTAATTCTAACATTGTTAATCTGGCTATTTGAAAGGGCTTGAGGTTTTATAAGACAAAGGTTGATCATTATATCATGGAAAAAAAAAAAAATGAGGAGCATTTGATACTAAGCTTTCTCCTGCTTACATTTAACCGATTAAATTTCTATGTAGAATTAATCAGGAGCAATTAATTTCTTAAAAAAAAAAAAAAAGAATTATGACATGTTAATCCAAGGCTGGAAGGTTAGTCTTATTTTGAAAGAGATCAAAAGAACTTGCTATGAATCATAGATGGAAAGGATTAAGTTTTAAGATGCCATAATTTTGCCAAAATCTTGTGAGCCTGCATTTCGAGATGGGGATTGTTTAGGAGCTCGGGAATGATACGATGTTTCTATATTTTCAAAATTTGAAGTCTTAAGTGAGTTAATTTCGAGGACGAAATTATTTTAAGGGGGGAAGAATGTGAGACCCTGGAACTGGGCCCGGTCCACTTGACCGGCCCAGTCCCAAGTTTTGGCCTCACGTGCGGTGCACGTGAGGCAACGGGATGGAGGGATCCATCCCGAAGAAGAAGGAGCCCCTGTTTTAGGGCTCCTTCTCCTTCTCCTTCTCCTTTGAGTCCACCGAGGGAGAGAGCTGCCGCACCCCAAGGAAGAAATGGGGGAGGGTCTTCTTCGTGTGGCCACCGAGAGAGAGGGAGAGAGAGAGAGAGGGAGAGAGGGAGAGAGAGAGGAGCCACGACACCGGGTGGCGGGTGGTCTCCTTCTTCTTTTCCGTCGGAGAGGGGGAGGCGCCGGTCTTCGTCGGGGCTGAGGTAAGAATCTCTCACCTTCTTCTCCTTTTCTTCTGAAGCTTGGCCACGATGTGTGGTGGGTTGGGGCCGGCCGATCGCCGGATTTGGCTCCAAAACGGCTGCCCTAGCCGTCGGCGTGTTCGCCGCCGCCAGTCGTCGGGGGTGGCCGGACTTGCTCCGCCACCTCCTGCCGCTGCCAAGGCCAGCCACCGCGGCCACCTTGGGTCCGACCGAGAGGGAAGAAGAAGGGGGGAAGGGGGCTCACGGGTCCCCTGTCTCGCCGAAGGTGAAGAAGGGAATCGGGAGAGAAAAGAAGAAAGAAGAAAGAGAAAAGAAAAGAAAAAGAAAAGAAAAGAAAAGAAAAAGAAAATAAAAGAAAAGAAAAGCAAGAAAAAGAAAAGAAAAAAAAAATAAATAAATAAATAAAGGGAAAGGGTGGTTTACGGGTATGAACCCGAATCCGAACCTGAAC
The DNA here is from genome assembly GCF_009389715.1 of Phoenix dactylifera. Lineage (NCBI taxonomy): Eukaryota > Viridiplantae > Streptophyta > Magnoliopsida > Arecales > Arecaceae > Phoenix > Phoenix dactylifera. Next base: position 3,145,297 of record NC_052398.1, on the reverse strand, counting down.
CTGGGGGGGGCTAGACACTTCTGCAGGATCGGCCCTGGAAGAATATTAAAATTTAAGTTTTATATATATTGTGATTAATTTTAAAAGAAAATATGATTTTTGGATATTAGGTTCTGCGAGGAATTTGTGAGATTAATTGGATTTGTTGTGGATCGCGTTCAATGTAAGTAATGAACTGCCTTCTCTAGACTCTTCATTTATATAATATTATTTTTGCATCGAATAAATTGTTAATGAATTTATATGTGATTTATGAATTTTACGAGATGTTGCTTTGAATGAAAAATGGATATGTGAACTGGAATGATATTTTTTCGGACTATTGTTATATTACTGTTCTTGCATCGTATATGCATATTTAGATCGGATTATGATATATCTATTATGTTACAAAAGAATTTTGATGTGCATCAGATTTAGAACTCTCAGCCTGGCTATGTTCTGGACCCTGCCAATAGGGGGTTATGCATTGGCAATTCTGGCCCCACCACAGAGTATAAGTGTGGTATTCTGGCCCACTCCGCAGGGTATAAATGCGGTATTCTGGCCCACTCCGCAGGGTATAAGTGCGGTTCTGTTTCTGGCCTAGCCACAGGGTATAAGTGTGGTCGTAGCTAAAGGCTGATGAGATGAATGTGATTTGTTTCGAATCAGATTTATGATTATGTATGTGGATATTTGAAAGATACGGATTTCAATGAATTTGTGCTTGAAAAGAAATTGATTATGTTATTATGTTGATTCATCGTAATTTGTATTTATATTTTATGTTATTATATGAATTGACTAGTTAAGGTGTTTATTACTTACTGGGCTGTCTAGCTCATTATACAATTTCTTGTTATTTTACAGATTCTGAGAACTAACCTATCGGGGATTTAAAATGGGAGAGCGACTAGAAGAACTGAAGCACAAGTTATCCTAGATTAGGCTTTATTTAAATTGATGTTTTATATTTATTGTTCTGCTGCGTATTTAGAACTGTGAGACTATATAATTTGTGTCAGTCAATGGAATAAGATTGCATTTATTTCAGCTGAATTATTTTATTTATATAACTGAGATGTTTGGTTAAGATGCCTTGCATGCTCGTGGGGAGAGTTTCCTACGGATGTGCGGCGGTTGGCGCGGACCCCCGGCCCGCGATCTCGGGACGGGGGCGTGACAGACGTTCCTTCTCAAACCAACGCTTCTTCTAGCGTTCTTGCTATGTATTTCCAGTATAGTCTTTGTGAAGGCTGAGGATAGCTCAGCTGACACTAGTAGCGCCCCTCCATGCCTATGTCTCAACTGCACTCACTGCAGCAATCCCTGCCAGCCTTTCCCTCCATCACCACCATATCCATTCTATGGAGCTCCGCCACCGCCGTCGCCATTTGGTCAGGGCTATGGAGCGCCGCCGCCGCCGCCGTCGCCAGTTGAGTGCCCCCCAACTCCTGTTCAGTGCTGCCAGAATCCCCCACGCAGGGTTCAGGTTTCGCTAATCTCCCATATTACTACAATTATTCAGCCTCTTCTCCCTTGCCAAAGTTCCACTGGGTCTGTGGTGCTCTTTTCTCCATCCTGCTCTCCTTTCACTTTGCTCTCTAGATTCTCGGAGGAAATGCTTTGTGCTCCGTCATGGTAATTGTTAGTGCTTGTGGCTTGGTTTGTTATTATGGGCTTATTGATGTATATTCTCTTTTTGTGGTATCTGAAGTCTAAATCTTTTGTGACATATATACCTGAAGCCCAAATCTTATTTTTACAAGAAATCTTGCCAGTATATGCATGAGTGTGGCAGATAAGCCCATCACTGCTCCCTTCCAGGGGTTCCAACCGAAGTTTGTAGATTAAGTTAGTAATTGTTAGCAGGTGTATCCTGGCTTTATAAAGTAGCTTTTCTCTTCTTCAATAAGATGGGAAATGCATGGATGCCTTTTGGAATGATTGTTGAGAAGAATACTTGAAGGGGACTTGGGCTTGAAGTGCCAGTCTTGGCCACGGCTCTTAGTTCTTGGAAAAGGGGCGCATCTGGAATGACCGGTTCCTCTGGAGCGGCCACGTCTGCAACTATGAGCGGCTTTTGGCGTTCGAACGTTTGCTTCTCCGAGAAAAAGCCGCAGGCCACTTTGCTCAGCATCTTGACCTTGACAAGTTGGCGTGGTTTCGGTGACAGGGACCGGGTTGGATCTTGACCTTGAAGATTCAGCTCATACTTTGATACATGTGCATAAAGCTACCCAACGGTTGACGCTACCAAAAAAAAAAAAAAAAAAAAATCAATTATCAACCCGAATCCTATTACTCGTTAGGCATTCTTCCCTTTGATATAGGATATAATTTCTTCTGAATCTCTTAAAAAGAAGAAATTACATTCTGCACTGCATGCATTAACAAGGCCACGCCACATCAATCACCAAGTGGTGGATTTGATTGGGTTTGCTGTGTTTTTGATCATGATCTTAAGCAATTTTCATTTTTTTCTTTTTCTCTGCATGTTCTTTCTCAAATGATTGTATGGATTTATTTAATGTTCAATTGGTATTCCCCCATTCATAGGCCTGTTTGTCTGCCTTTTATTACAATAGATTGTTCCGTATCCCTTTTTTAAAAAAGAAAAAGAAAATACAAATTGTTTAAGGAAGGATAAAAAAAAAATTCTTCATATCATAGCAATAGGATGACACTATTATAGTGCGAGGTTCAGGTTGTATCTTTTGCATGAAAGAATGATTGATTTTCTTTTGCGACATCAACTCTGCATCGTGTCTTGCACAAAATTTCAAAAAATATCAATCTTTTTCTTTTATCTTTCTGCATAGATCTTAATGCAGCTATTAGGCGACCCAACAGTTGATATCGTGAAAGGAGAAAAATCACTTTTTTGCGTGAAATAACACAACCTAAACCCTAGAGTGTATGATAATGATTTAGTAGACTTCACTACACTGTCTTGCATTCTCAAACTTATGCGGAGAACTTTAGCAGAATTGTCTCTCTTTCGCTTTATCTAATTGGGAGGATGCTACGACAATGACTTGTTGGGGAGGTGGCGTGTTTTATTTTAGCTAAGTAACCGCATACTCAATTTTGGTTTGGCTCCCAATTTTTATGGGAGAGGCATCCAATCCTATAAGGTACATTATTTATTTATTTATTTTCTAATGGCTTCTCAAACTTCATTGTTTTCTTTCTATTCTCTAGTACTTTTTTCCAATGCCAACAGCATTACTTTGTGCTCAATAATTAGACTTAGATACAAACGTCATGAAGTGTATATTAGGATCTTCGCATCAATCAATTAGTTGCACCTCAATATTCATATTAACATATCATATAATATTATATAATTGCAACTTAAACTAATCACGCCTAAACTTTCTAGAGTCTTTGATTCTAAGCCTGCAAGCAACATTCAAGTATAACTCTCATCTATACTAAACGGCTTCTTTTTCACTCTCACTTTCTTTAATTATAAAATAGGAAATGCACCAATGGAATAAAAATATGTAAATATAAAAATTATATAATTATGCAGGAGACCAAAAACACCTATCCTCACTGCTTACATGCATACGTAAAAGTGATAATTTCATTCAAAACCATAGTCTACTATATCGTTGTTATAACATCATAACAGGCATTGTAACAATTTCAAGCCTATATCCATCACATCATAAAAGAGAAAAAATAATAATTATTACAATATATTAGACATGAGGAGCCCCGTGCGCTATGCTTCCATTTTATAATGAACTAAACATGTTATAACACAAATAAGAATATTATTTAATGTTCAGGTTGTTCTTTTAATAAAATGGTATTTATTTTAAATTTATTATGTTGAAATTTTATAGAAAAGAAACATTATTAAATTTTCCATCGTCGTCCGCCGTTCTTCTCATAAAACCGCTTTAACAGCAGCTAACAAGTGCAATATCAAATATTCAATATTAGATAACGTCCGTTATAATAAAACGGTTAATAACGGTATTGGCGGATGTCCGTTCCGTTCTATAGGAACGACGCCGTTCAAAATCGAGCCAGAGAGGTACTATAACGGTACCGGAAGCTGGATCTTCCCCTATAAAAACCCGCGTCGACCTCTTCTTGGAAATTTCTATCAAAAAGAATCTCCCTGGAATTAAGCCGAGCGGCAAAAAACCGAAAGAAATCAAGAAGTGGGGAGCTTTCCCTCCGCGTCCGGCGGACTACTCCATCGTCGCCTTCCTACCGCCGGGTACGGTCTGTTCCTCTCCCTCTCGATCTCTCTCTTCATCCCTCGTATGCGGTGATATCGTCGTTTGCTTCTCTCTCTCTCTCTCTCAATTCTTTTCCTTTCCTTTGCCATTGATTGATGGAAGAATCCATTCGTTGTGGCCGGCGACCTGTCTCTCGTGGAACTTCTCGAATTCTTTTTTTTTTTTTTTTCTATTTCTTGATTTCCGGTTTTGGGATCGCTGGAGGATTTAGGGCTTTTTCGTTCCATACTGGAGTCCTTGAGATCTTGCAGTCCTTCATTTATATCAATCATTTAATAATGTATGCTTCTTAATTACGGACTATGGTATAAAAGGAACTAGTGGTTAGGAAGTCGTCTGCTGACCTAGATCCGGAAAATTTGCTCTTCTTGATGCATAAATCTAGGAAATCTTGAATGATGTCATATTAGTTGTTGCTAGAATGACCGATATTTTGTTAGATATTCGGATCCTTGGTCTGGATATTGATTCACCGTTCATTTTGCTCATTGATGTCTTGGAGGTTGGTGATTTGATTGCTGCACAGAGCTTCTTTGGTTGAATTACTGAACGAGATGTTTATTCTTGGATCCAACAGTGCCTGCTTACTAACTTAATGACTCACTGAGATTGCTTTAATTTCTCTTGAGAGGTACCTTTGCAACTTGAAACCTAGACAGTATTTTTCGGCTTTTTATCAGGTTGTGCAGAGCGCAAAAATTCTGTTTAATGCAAACAAATTCATGAGATTTCCGTAAAGATCTACTATTTGGTGATTACTTTCTTTCGGTTCAGTGAGCTTGCTTCTTGGTCCAAATTCCTTTCTCCAAGTGTATGAAAAAGAATTTGCCTTATGGAATGTTTTGGTCTTGGCCTTCATGTCAAACGGTTGGATTAGTGATGCTTTTGAAGTTTCTCATTGATAGACAATCCATGGTGTTGTTTTGTGGACTCCTATGGTTGTAATGGGTATCTCTACTCTAAGAAAATGAGAATTGCACTTTATAGCTATTAAGAGCTTACATTTTTCCAGTATGAGTTGATGTCTAACATAAAGGATCTTTGAAGTTATTTGATTTTCTCTTTTTGATCTACAGGCAAATTCTTGAAAGTTGTCATGAGTTGAAATTTCCTGCTTAAGTTTTATTTAGTGTTTTACTATTCTTTTGTTTTAGGAAGCTATCTTCACATTACTGGAATGTAGGAATATAGGCGTCCTGTTTTGAGTACAAAAAATCCCACAAAATTCCACTTGTGGATGCGCACTTTTTGGTTTAGCCTGGAGGTCCTGGAATCTGTATGACTGGGTTTAAGAGTGGCTTGGAAGTCTATATGTGGCCCATTACTTACTGGTAAAAATTTCAAAATAATTGAAGATTTGCCTGGTAAAGCTTCCTAACATTTTTAATGTATATTCTTTATCACCTTGTCAACCCACTAAACCCCTTCTAGTGGTGATAGGTTCTTTTAATCCTCTTTCTTCTTGTTCCTTTTATCTGCTTGTTTAATTCAATCCTTGAAATGCGCTATCATTCCAGAAATATCTGCACCAACTGGTGGTGGCCTCTGTGTTTGAGACCATGGGATGATATCAAGAAATATCCATACCAAGAAAGACTATTTAACATATAGAAGTGTTTTATGCGACATATGTTGTTACTATGTGTATGCATGCTGCATTTAGTTAACCTGTCATTATAGATGATCAATAGAATAATTTGATGTTAACCAAGGTTATATCGAGAACAACAAAACTAGTTGTGTAGAAAAATAAAAAGGGTTCATGGGATTGTGCCTTGACGCAAAAAGATACCACAATTTTTGGGTTACCTATATTAGAATGTTTAGTTTTTGAGTTTTTCTTCTTTCTTTTTCCCCTCTGATAGAGGGCGGGGCTTGGTGCAATGATAAGATTGCTTCATTGTAACTTAGGTGTCATGGTTTCAAAACGTGGAAGCAACCTTTCCGTATGCGGAGATAAGACTATGTGCATCTCACCCTCCTAGACCTACAATGACGGGGCCCTCATGCATTGGGATGCCATTTTTTTACCATTTTCTGTTTGCCGATCTGATAATTTTCTGCATAACTGTGTTGTTTTTATGTTTTATCTATAAGGTTTTGTACTGAATGTTATTGAATGATCCTGCAACATGAAGGAGCTACTTTGCCTTTTAAGTCATTGCATTCTTTGAACTTTGGCATTCTTTGTTCTTCTTAAGATTTTGGTAATATCTAATATGGTATGGACTGCTTGAAAGGTGTTACCTCAAACTTAGTACAGGTGCTTACTTGTAATTGCTCACTTGAGAGCTTATAACTGCTTAGCATATGCATTCTCATTGCAGGAGAATGATTGTTGTGCAATGTACTTGAGTTCACATATTACCAATTATCTACAACTTATTTGAAGATATCTTTCTTCGTCCTCTTAAATCATGCAGGTGTAAGGGAACTGTGAGATCTGATGGCTATGATTGACGAGCCACTCTATCCAATTGCTATACTTATAGATGAGCTGAAAAATGAAGATATTCAGCTGCGCCTAAATTCCATTCGCAGGCTTTCTACAATTGCACGGGCACTTGGGGAAGAAAGAACCAGAAAAGAACTAATTCCTTTTCTTAGTGAAAACAATGATGATGATGATGAGGTACTCCTTGCAATGGCTGAAGAGTTGGGCGTATTTATTCCATATGTTGGAGGGGTGGAATATGCTAATGTTCTGCTTCCACCTTTGGAAACATTGTGCACTGTGGAGGAAACTTTTGTCAGGGACAAGGCAGTTGAATCATTGTGTCGAATTGGAGCACAAATGAAGAAAAATGATTTAGTAGACTGGTTCATCCCTTTGGTAAAGGTTAGATAACTTTCTCAAATGTTGGTACAAGTTGTTATCTTTTGATGTTTGGTTAGTACCTGCTTGATATTCTTCCTTTTGTATTTGACTTATTATGGGTGTGATATTTATATTCATTTTGCAAACAGACTTCCAATATTCATGGACACGCAGGGACGTACATTCTTGTACTATTTTTTTATCCTCTTCTTTTTCTTTTTATCTTCTTGAGGATTATGGTAAAGGAAAAAACCATATTATTCTCGAGGACATTCGTCATCTTGTTTGGGGGACTATCTGGCAGAAATTTTACATATGTTGCTGGTATAGCAGTTTGCCATGATGGATAATGATGTGCTGAAATTGATGTATTTTATGGAGCTGTTCTTCCTTCAAAGTTTAGGGGGACTGTACTTGTATGGAAGAAATTTTACATGTGTTGTGGTAAAATTGAGCATCTTGTAGGAAATTAGAGATTGTAGTATACCTATAATTCTGGTTTGTCATATTGCCTTATGTGAACTTTCTTTCCCATCAATTAAATCATATACAGAAGGAAAAGTGTGGTGCTCTTAAAATATTTCTGTAAGACTTTGTTATAGAGCTTTCATGTTGGCCAAAAGCTTGAGTTTATTGAAATTTAAAATTTTTCACAGTTCTCATATTAATTATGTCCTTGCTTTCAGTGCTCTTGCCTTGATGTAGAAAGTTCCACTTTACTCTCCTTTGACATGTCATTTTGAGTTTAATTAGTTTCCTGGATTTCCGTTCATTTTTTCATGCTGTGATTTCTTGCCTTCAGAGGCTAGCAGCTTGCGAGTGGTTTACAGGTCGAGTTTCCTCATGTGGTCTGTTTCATATTGCCTACCCAAGTGCACCAGATCAGTTAAAGGTGGAATTAAGGTCCATCTATGGCCAGTTGTGTCAGGATGACATGCCTACGGTGAGAAGAGCTGCTGCATCGAACCTAGGAAAATTTGCTGCTACGGTTGAACAAAGCTATTTGAAGACGGAAATCATGCCAATATTTGATGATCTAACACAAGATGGTACTGTTTGGTTAATATGTTTTATTAATTTCTCATTTGCCATTTGTTAGGATTATTTCTTTGTGTAACATGTATTTCTTCACTTATTGGTTGTATGTTTTTGAACATGTTTATCAATCTCTTTGGATTTTTATATAATCATGTCAGTGAATCCTATGACTGTGACATGTTAATTCACTGACATGCCTAACTGTTACTATAAAATGACTCATTTTATCTTTTGATTCCGAGTTGTTATTGTCTGCTGCAAATTGCTTTTGTTTATTTCTGCTAGCCTGCCATCTACATTTTCAGACTAATTCTGCATTTCTTCATTTCTTATAAGCAATGGAAGAAAATTATAAATGGCAGTTTTGGGGAGAGTAAAGTTATTTTCACACTTTCTTTGAATAATGGTGACAATTATGTTATAGAAGGCCTATTATAATGGCTGTATGACATTTTCAGAGCACCTTTGTCATGTGCTTAGTTGTCAGAATCAGGAGGTGGGTGCGGGTTTGGGGAAGTAGATACTTTAGAAACACATTTACAAAGGAAGCACCTAGTTATCCTATCATAATTAAGGTCAAGATTTTGGGAAGATTACGAAGCAGCATGTTATCCTACATAGAAGATTTTGATGACATACATTATGAACACATAGACATATGCTTGCCCTATCATAATGCGAACGATAGGGTTGTATTGGGTGTTTGTCTCAACTCCTGGTTCTTCTGTTTTGTCTTCCTCATTTTAATGTTGTGCACTCTCTTTCTCTCTCTCTCTCTCTCTCACCAAGTGGTTGCATTCACAAAAACACCATAAAAAAAAGAATACACCAATAATCTATTGTAGCTGTCCATGCAATGCATGCCTATCTGCAGGTGTGCAACTCACTCTTCTGTCTAGCTATGTTTGTGTGTATGAGCTGGTATGAATAATGACATATGCAGATATCATGGTTTCTAACTTGGTATTAGTTCAAGCCCATATACTGAACTGTATCAAAAATTTGAGGGCTGGTGCCATTTCAAAGCTATCAAAAAGAATTTGAAAAATCTAAGAAAATGGAAAAAGAAGAATAAGAAAAATAAAATATTTGAAGATGAAACATATGAATTATTATTTTATGGCTTAATATATATGGCTTGGTTGAATAGTTAAGAAATTGTGAGCATTAAGAAATTGTCTAAAACAGAGTACCATACAAAAGCTAAGAAAGAGCAGAAAAGTTTATTAGGCATCATTCTAGATTATAATATATTATTTACAGGCAACGTCGTAAACATAAATGTGTCACTGGATAAGGAGTCTATGTGATGTGCCCAATTCTTAGTTTACCATCTCAATTTCAAACCAAAAATTATAGTATTGCTAAAATAATGACTGATAGCAATCATCAAGAATGACTGAAAAGCAACTGAGCTTTTAACTTGATGAACTCAAGGAAGCAACTTGAACAGGCAACTTACTAATTGGTGCACAGTACCCACCTACTTGAGTAGGACTCGACCAGTTTACAAGGATGGAATGATCCAGCCATCTTAAGTCACGGGTCAAATACTACTTGGCCAACTCATACCTTGATTCCCTCTACACTAAGGACAAGATCAAGCAGATGCTATGCTAAATTCATCAGTTTCTGAACTTTAACTGATCAGAGAATTGTTCAGTTATTAAAATTGGCCACTCATTGTAGCTTTTCCTGGATACATTTGGATGGGCCTCTCCAAAGCCGTATTATCAGCCAAAGGACGCTTCTCAGAGAGAGCTTCAGCGAGAGATCCAATAGTGCTTATAACTCAGAGCGCGTTTCTTATGGGTTGAGTGTATAAGACTACAATGCCATTTGGTTAAAGGGGTAGGCTGATGTGCCTCCTGATTATGCTAATTATCTGGACATCTACGAGAGGCATCGTTACTCGACGAGATTTTAGATATCGGTATGTATGTTGTACTTTAAATATATATAATTGATTGTATTATTTTATATTTTTTATCTCACTAGTTGATTTTAGGATATTTCTTATTGCTTCTTATAGCAAACAACATCTCATTAATCATTTTATATTTTGTATCACTTTAAAACAATAAAATGCATCATTTTGGCTATATCCGGATCATAGGAACATAAAAAAATATCAAGAAATATTAAATTATATTTAAACTTATTAAAAAAATAAAAAAATTGATTACCAATAAATCAAATCTAAAAAGCTTTAAAAAAATGGGTGTGTTGGTACCGACACGTCCAAGCATATTGTGTGTCGGTATGGTACCGAACTGGTACCGTATCGAGCCGCCCGCCGACCAGTATGGGTCTTGGTATCGGTTCGGCGGACCTTGATTCAAATATATATATTCATCTTGAAATTTAGGAATATTGCAGATGGATTTCATCAAATGCACTTTTATTAAGGCCATAGGGATGGGGATTTTTCAAGCCTAACATATTATTGCTAAAATAACAAAAAGGACCACAATTTGACTCTTAGTAGCCAGAATCTTCTATGTAGGTAATACAACCACTTTGGAATCTTCCTAGAATCTTGAAACTGCATCCACTTCCTAAGAGCTTCTTTACTAAAAGCGTTTCTAAAGTAACCACTTTTGTGCACTTGCTCCCCATTCTGTCAACTAAGATTCGACTGTAGAGGGAACAAACCATTCTACAGGATCCTTTAGGCCTGATATATTACTCCTTAAATAACAAAGTTGTCCACATTCTGTCTATAGAGGGGACAAACTATTCTACATAATGCATTGAAGATGAATTAATCATCTTCTTGACCTCAGGCATCAGTTATGGCTGAAATTGGTATTGACTATTGAAGCTTGGATGCTCGCCCCCAGAATGTTTTATTCAGTATCTTTGCTGATGGATTTCATGTATTATTGCATGGATGTAGTGGTGATGCTTATTGTTCAATGGATGGTACTGGTAAGCGATGCTTATATTTTCATGTCTGCTTGGTACTTACGTGATTTATATGTTCTCACTTTTGTATTTCAATATTCTAGGTTGGTGTATTTCTATATGAAATTACTGCACTTTTTCTTTTGCAACTTCAGTTATCTCTTCTATGCTGCTAAGTACGGATGCATTTAACATTTCTCTGTCTCAGACCAAGATTCTGTGCGCCTCTTGGCTGTTGAGAGCTGTGCAGCACTTGGGAAGTTGTTGGCACCCCTGGACTGTGTAGCTCACATCCTTCCAGTCATTGTTAATTTTTCACGGGTATTGCTGGCATGTGCTATGCTTTCTGCTTAATATGTGCTGTTTTTCCTTGATTGTTATAAGCAAAACATATTCTGTAGTTTCGGCACACATGGTTGCGCCAATAGAATATGCTTCCTTCATTGGTCTTGGTCTGCAAAATTATAGTGTTCACATGTATTTATATTTATAGCGTGTACATTTAAATGCTGCTAAAAGATTATCATACTGGGTGGGTTTTTAGTTCATGGATTAAAGTGCATTTGTTTAAACTTCCTGAATAGGATAAATCCTGGCGTGTCCGCTATATGGTTGCGAATCAGTTGTATGAGCTTTGTGAAGCTGTTGGCCCGGAACCTACGAGGTAATACACTCATGACTTCTTATATTACTATTATATTGCATCAAATAGCTAATTCTTATCATTATGCTATCATCTTAGTTTTTCTATTAGGTTATAGAATGTGCAATCATTTACATTCATGTGAACAAAAATATTTGGTCATATTAAAGTCAAGTAATTAGTTCCTTTTCTTTTCCATATTGTTTTGATTATATCTGAACCTTTGCAAGATATGTCATCCTTCTTGACCTCTATGTTGTTTTAGGGCGGATTTGGTGCCAGCATATGTTCGGCTTCTGCGTGATAATGAGGCTGAAGTACGCATAGCAGCTGCAGGGAAGGTGACAAAGTTTTGCCGGATCTTGAACCCACAACTCCCAATCCAGCATATCCTTCCCTGCTTAAAGGTATATGTTGTACAAAATCTAATACAGCTCCTAGTGATGGTGAACATGGAACTTGCATATGTCCCTTTCTTCATTCTGTTCTTTGTACGATCTTTTTTATATACAAATATTATCCTCTCCAGGAATTGTCATCAGATTCATCACAGCATGTTCGCTCAGCTTTGGCGTCAGTAATCATGGGTATGGCACCTATATTGGGAAAGGTAAGAATAATGTTGTGAGCAACAATGTTCTTCTGTCAAGTGTGAACCAATATATTGTTGGTGGGGTTATCTGTTGCTTTCTTTCAAGTACAAATTATTTGTGTTGTAATGTTTACCAAATCTGTTTTGCAGTTTTTCTACCTTTACATATTTGCTTTTCACTTTCTCATTATCATTGCGCCAACTAGAATCTAATTTCACTTGATAATTGAAACTTTTGTTCTTCTTGTTTTATATATTTTTTTAAAAAAATATTAGCTGATTTTTGTGCTTTTCGTTTCTAACTCTGATATATATTCAGTTGTGACAAATAGCTCCATAATGCATGGTAGCTATGTCCTAGGGTTAGGGATGGCAATTTTAGCCTACCCATTGGGTACCTGATCGGTGAAGTGGGTTTTACCCGATTTGTTTAAGCCCCGAGGTGGGTACCGGTTTTACATGTGATACCCAAAGCAGGTTCAGGTCGGGTGCTGGTAGTGGTAAGGCCCGCTCCGAACCTGTTCTGATATAATATATCCCTAATCCCCCTCTTCACTTTGACAGCTGTCATAGTTTGTTGTCCATGCGCCCCGCCCCTCCCTCCCCGAGTTCCTTCATCCATCCCCTCCCCGCGCTCCTCTAAAATCGATCTCCAATCCCCCCTCTTCTCTTAACCATCTTACCCGATCCCTTCTTCGATCTCTGTCATAGAAATGATACTTGGTATCTTACTTGAGCGATCTCCTCTGACACTGTGGAGGGATCACCGATCTCTTCTTACTGCTAATACCCAATTTGCATTGTTGCCTCCTCTTATCTTAGCCATCCTTTCTGTTGCCCTTGCTAGTGGCAACATTGCCACACCCCAAAATAAAACTAGGGTTCTTTTGCTTCCTGGTGATTATCTCCTAAACCCTCAATTCGCCTACCGTTTGCTTTCCCTTTGATTGCAAAAGGAAGAGCTCAATCAGTGCCCCTTGCCATGCCTCTGTATTGCGATTGCTTCTCCCACGCCTATCGTCTTTGAATCTTTCGTCCGAAAAATTCTAATATTTTGTAACTCTTTTTTCCATTTCGTTCTTCAGATACTACTGTGATTATTGTGACACTTACCTCACTCACGATTCAATAAGTTTGTTTTTTGCTTATCTTTCCTGTTTAATTTTTTGTGGTTACTGTTCCTATTGTTATGTGTTGTTTAGTTTTGGATGTTTGGGTTTTCTCTGCTATGACCTCTCAGTGGAAATAATACCCGACCTGACCTGCCACAGCCTGCCCCTCTAGTCTACCCAACCCGATCTAACCCAAGAGGGGTACGGGGCGGGTATAGGTACATGGTTTCCAATTGCAGGGCAGGTACGGGTATTGGCCAACCTGAACCATACCCGATCGTTGCCATCCCTACCTAGGGTTTTCAACAGATTAAATGGTGAAATATTCTTGAATTTGTTTGCTAGAGACATGTCCACTGCCTGGCTCTTAGTGGCTGTTGTGCATGTGAATGAGAGATGTAATTGCATCTGACTGTGAAAGCTTGGATGCCACGTGCTTTATTTCTGTTTTTTATTTTGATCATAATTGCAGGTAATTATATGAAATAACCTCAGAATTATTGATAAACTTTGTATGTCCCACCTTTGCTTGATTCACATTTAATATGATCTAGTTTTATGATTTTAATTGGTTCGAAACTTTGACTATTTTGTCTTTTCGTATCATGGCAACATACAAAAATTATCCATTATTATTTTGTTTTTTGTTTCTCAGGTGTTTCTGGTGTTCTTCATATTTGTTGTCAACATTTTGCAACTAGAAATAGAATTGTGTACTACTTCAATTATTGACAATATCATCCTTCTTGTCGCATAGCTTCATTTTACATTTTTTTTTTTGGTCTGTTAGTCCAGAGTAAAGGTTTGTCAATACAGCTATAAATTTGCTTATGTAATAAAATCTTTAGATGGTATACACATAGACTCAATTTTATCTTATGTACTCATTGACTACTTAGGTTTTCAATTTTTTTAGTCTGTTCAGAAGTTTGAAAAATTTGCTGTCTAATTGATTTTGGAAGTGCCTGTTCTGGCATCTCTCTGTGCCTTTGTTTTCCATGTTTGTTCTTTGAATAAGGAATGAACTGGTTGCTTGTGTTTTAACTAATGCATGGTCTGTGTTGAAGAATTGTTCTGTAGTACGAACTTTAAGGTTAGCCACTTAAGGTTAACTATACAAATTTGCAGATGGCTCCCAAATTCTGCTACATGCCACCAGTTCACCATGTTTTCTATTATTTGGTTACCTAACATACTTGTCACTTTTACATCCATTTTATCTTTAATTAAGATTTAAGGCATAATCACCAATTTTGGTGTTTTCTGTAGGATGCTACTATTGAGCAACTTCTTCCAATCTTTCTCTCTCTTCTAAAGGATGAGTTTCCTGATGTCCGACTAAATATAATCAGCAAACTTGATCAAATCAATCAGGTGAGCATATCGTTTAGTGGCTTTATCAGAAGTATATTCTCTTATGGTTCCCTTTTGTTGATTTGTAGTACTGAAAGAAACCTTACCTCATTCCTAAAGGCTTTTGGTTTCTTTCTTTCTCCCTCATATTCTTATACATATGCAGATTTAAGATTGCATTGTTTGTTTGATACTAAAGCAAAAGCCCAAATTCAGCTTATTTTCAGATTCTTCTGTTTCAGGTTCAAGTCCACCTGATAGTACCAGAGCTACATTATAAGAACATAACATGCATGGAATAGTTGATGAAATAATAAAATAACATAAAGCAAAGTGATCCAAGTTCTTTCCTGCTGCAGTAACTGTCTACTTGTTATACATGGAAGAGACATAACAAGTGCATACTGATGTTCATCACATGAATTAAGCAGACATAGTTTGACTGCATCAGTTATTGTTATCCAACTTTTGTGAGGAAAATTTCTGCTCACTTAATGGAAGAGGCAGAGCAATCTCTCCCTTTATTTGACCATGTGATCGAAAGTTCTGACCGTTGGTATCAGTTTGTTGTCTTGCAGTATTCTACCTTCCATTATGTATATTGGTGGTTCTGATGCTACATATAATTAAAAGATGCAATTACTGCAATCTAGTCAGCTTTCATGAGATAGAAATATCTATCTGTGATGATAGTATTTTCTAGTTGGGTTACAAAACATAGTTCTTGCATTAGTTTTTTTTTTTTTTGAATAAATTGTTTGTGTTTCAGTTAAAATATAAATACTCATGCAGGTTATTGGAATTGATCTTTTGTCCCAATCACTATTGCCGGCTATTATGGAGCTTGCAGAGGATAGACACTGGCGGGTTCGGCTAGCCATAATTGAGTACATCCCTTTATTGGCGAGTCAGTTAGGTGTTGGGTTTTTTGATGAGAAACTTGGTGCTTTATGCATGCAGTGGTTGGAAGATAAGGTAAAATTATTTGTCATAATATTCATGGCTAAGATAGTTAATCATAGAACTATTTTCAGCATTCCTTTTAATCTTTACTTTAACATCATCTTGCTTTGGTAATTATCCATTCCCAGTGTCTACTTTGGTTTTCTGTTATCGTTGTAGGGATATATGCTTGACAGTATCGAAAGGGGTTGATGAGTCATGTAATTGAAACAATAGAAACACCTCTATTCATGAATTTACATAATTGCAGCTGTTATGCTTCAAATGGTTGCAATAAATTACTATGACCTTTTGAAGGTTAATGCATATCTTGTGGGTAGGCTCTGGGTAGCTGTATAGAAAAGAATATTGTTGTGTTCTCTTAACAGAAAGAGATCTTCATTCTTATTTTTGGTTTTGACGTCTCATTGCTTATTATAATTTGTGAGATTATTTGCAGTCTTGTGGCTCTTGTAATTAAATGCGGCCTCTCTCTCTCTCTCTCTCTCTCTCTCTTCTCTCTCCCCATTTAGACAGCTAATTAAATCTAATTAGCTGGGAGGACTGAGGTGTTAAATTCCAACTTGATAGCACATTGTTTTTAAATTTAGACAGCACCAAACTAAGACAAATTTAGAAAGAAAAGGTTATTACGTTGACCAAAAGGCTTGATTGTTTCGCAGGTTTTCTCAATTCGAGATGCAGCTGCTAATAACTTGAAGCATCTTGCAGAAGAATTCGGCCCAGAATGGGCTATGCAGCACATAATTCCGCAGGTTAGCTTTTATCATTATCACTTGTAATAGCGTATCCTTCTGTATGAAGTATTAGTATCTCTTTCCTTTTCTATGTCCTCACTGATTCTCTGTATGTTAGGGTCGCAACATTCAATAAAATGGCGATGCTTTAAAAAACTTGAAAATTGAGTCTAATCAACTCCATCTGGAATTTATATAATTAGTCACAGATGTCAATTATGGCACTTCACTTGCAGTGGCTGCCACTAAAATATACTGACTACATTTGTTATTAAGTTTGAGTAAATTACAAAAATGCCCTTGAGGTTTACGTTTATTACACTTGCATCAAATAGTTTGTAAAATCTATACTTACACCCTGTTAATTTAACAGCGTTAGTGAATCCATTTACCTCATGTGAAAAGTCCAAATTGTCCGAGCGATGAGTGAATTACATAAATCTCTATGAGATTAGGGATAAATTATACTTACATCTAATAGTTTGAAAGACCTATGCTTATCTTCTTGAGGTTTATTTCTATCCAACACTTCAACCCATAACTTAATAGAATGTTAGCCAAATCGTTAACTTAACCCGAAGCTTGAGTAAGGGCTAGTCTTGGGCCTAGAAGGCAGGCTGAAGGCTGGGCCTGGGCCTACGTAACTTGTATTGGCCTTTGGGTAGAGCCCGGCATGGCCCATAAATAGGTCTAATAGCAAGATTCGCTAATTTCTCTTCGTGGAACACAAGTTAGACAATTTGGAAGTCTGAACAGATAGAAACTTAAGAGGTACGGCGGAAATGATTGCGAACTTTAACATAATGTTGTAAAGTTTGTGCTGTTCACTATGTCTCACCCCCAACCCCCACCCCCTCCAAAAAAAAAAAAAAAAAAAAAAAGAGAGAGCAAACAGCTTTGTATTTTGAAGACACACCCTGAGAATTTCTTTTGCAGGTGCCGGACAAAATCAGTAATCCACATTACTTGTACCGTATGACCATTCTCCATGCAATTTCTCTACTAGCCCATGTTATGGGTATTGATATTACATGCCAAAAGCTGTTGCCTGTGGTGATTGCTTCCTCAAAGGACAGGTGAATTCTGAATCATTCATTTAGCAAGCATCAATTTCTTTCACTAGGTATATATATCATAGTCAGTTGAACATGTCACCGAAAAATCCCATACACTGCCAGGGTACCCAACATCAAATTCAATGTGGCAAAAGTTCTACAGTCTCTTGTACCCATTCTTGACCAATCGGTAAGTAGGAGAATTTGCATAATGCTGTTGTTCTATATTTTATATTTTGCTGCCATCATGGTATTTCAATCAATTTGGGTGGGGATCAAAATTCTATATTACAGGTGGTTGAAAACATGATTCGTCCTTGTCTGGTTGAGCTTAGTGAGGATCCAGACGTGGATGTCAGGTACTTTGCCAACCAAGCGCTACAAGCATGTGACCAAGTCATGGTGTCAAGCTAGGGAAGGGTTCTAGCAATTTGATCTCCACACGTTTGGTTCAAATTTCCCTTGATCTTTTTATCCAAGAGTTGCTCTGTACCTTGCTGGTGATATCCGTCGTGAATCTTTAATTGAATGATGAGCAAAAGGAACACTAATATTTAGAGTACCTCTGTATGTTAATATGTTAGAATGCAGGTGTTCTAGGAGAAGGGAACTTTCTTTTTGATTTTTAAATTTGAATTATTATAATTTTTACTAGGTTTTTGGTTTTGAGCTGAAGTGCAGCAAAATTATCATGAGAATACTTGTGATCTTTTTAATTTTAGATTGATCACTGCTTAGGATGGGATGTGGCACTGCTGTTTGTGTATTTTGGGCCTTTCTGGATCTTAAGATGACGTTTTTTTTTCCAGAAGTGTGTATTTTGTGATATGATTTGATGCCAAATTATGATACAGGAGACGCTTGGCATATACTTCGGGACCCCTGAATGAAGATTGCTTGGAATTTGAGGTTTTGATATTCCATCCTTAGCTATAATTCAGAACTTACTGGATACATGTTCGGTGTGTCTAAGGATTGTTTTGACTAGAAATTTTATTTTAACTCATGTATAGGCATAGCTGTTTGATTTGACATTGAAATCACGATTTTGGCTCTCTCGTCTTTAGTTTTCATGTCATGATAAGCCAGAATGACTTTTTAGGCCAGTTTATGCTGCCTTAATGGTTGATGTGATGGAAAACCTTGGTCATCTGTAGGTACGAAATTGATTCCATTTAATTCTGTGAACACGAACGTTTGAGTTATGCACCAGATGTCTATTTCACAAAAGAGACTAAATCATGCCTTTTCTGATTTGTTAAACCAACAATGATCCCGTGACAACAACTTAGAAATTAAATGAGGCTTCGAGAACCTGAGTAAAATGTTAGATCATTTGTGGAGTGCTTTTAGTAAAATGCTTCATGGCGCCGCATAACGTGTATTCTGCTGGCTTGGCAACTTGGTTATCAACAACCCCAACGCTAATTTCATCGGTTACACCAATACCCCCGTCATTCGTGGCAGGAAGAATTTTCTCCTAAGAAAATTTCCTAATTAGGTCACATATGGTACCACCACGAATCATTTCCTAAGAACATGCTGTGATACCACCAAGTGCTTTCTCGGGTAAGCTCTGGTTTCAAACCGATTAATAGATTTTCCGCCGGTTCTCTGGGAAAAGGATGGTGGATGGGGATTAGCTCCTAATCCAGGGGGAAATAAACACGTTATGATAGAATTTGTCGTATGCCAATTCGACACCTAACCTACAAACAACAACTAAAGATAATCTAGGCACCATCAAGATTACATGTTATACGCTGTAACCCTGCTTGAAACTAGCCCAAACATGCCCATCCTGGACTTACCCCAAACACTAACCTATATTCAATCAAGTCAGTTCAAATATATGGCCTCAACTTCTCATCACCGAAGGCATAGTCTTGAAACCCAAATTTAGATAGATTTGTGCAGGATAGGTTTTGATTCATTGTGGGCACCTAACTTGTGTTTTTGATCTTTTGAGAAATGCTAACATTTTAGTTATTTTTTCCAAGATATTACCTTTCAATTTTCATCAAGAAGAAAACAAATTAAACTTTAATCAGATCTTTTCCAGGCAAAATCACTCAATAAGATATTGCTATATGCCTTTTGCATTGCCCGGTTTCTAAATTAACAGGGTCGTTGGTTTCACCGGGGATCTACGGGCGTCGTACGACGGGCGACCGGCAATGGCGGCTCGGAGAGGGGGAGCTCTGGAGGCAGTTCGGTTCGGGTTCGGATTTGGGTTTGATGGTCCGGCGCAAAGTACACTTGCCGCGTTCAAACGGCCAAATGATCGAGCGGTAGAGACCAGCGCGGTTATGCGTAATCACTTCAGTAGCTCTATTACTTTTGTTAAATATCTAGCATACCATGCGTAATCACGGGAGACTTCAACTCTAGGAGATGGAGTTCGCATTATTATCGCGAAGTTTAGAATTAAAGTATCATCTAAATTTTTCCACCAAGATATTCATTAACTTTCACAGTTGATCTGTTTTTATAAACTTCGATAAATTCTTACAGATAGCACGGTTGCATACATGGAATACCCCACTTAGGTCGATAATTTCAAGTCCAAGCTGTAATCGACGGCTCTGATCCCATTTATAATTCTGCTGTTGGTAACTAAACGGTGAAATCGTTCCTCCAGCGGCGACTCGTTCTCTAATTCTCAATTCTGTCGAGAGATCAATTCATGATCCCAAATGCGTTGCCACGCTCCTGCACCTTATTTTGAGCTGCTATATCCTTCAACTCATGACAACAAGTAACATAGTCCCCATCCACTAATGGACGGTAGCGATTGATATCATGGATGTCAACCTAAAATGTTTCAGCGGCACAAACGAACGGGTATAAAAATAATGGTGCCTGAAACCGATATAAACTTTCACAAATAAATTTTTTTTAATAAATATCCTTCTAAAAATTTAAATTTGTATGAATACCTCCTTAAAATTTATATTTATTTCTGTATTCTCATAAAACACTGTTTTTATATAAATACCTTTAATATAAAGGTTCTTCTAACACCGTTAATAAAAATCATATTTATTTTAATTAAAATTAAAATAAAATTTTGAAATTATTTTTTTATTTTCTATCGTACTCGTCTTATAAATATTTCTGTTTACACATCTATTTATTAAAAATATTTAATCATTTTAATTGGAAACTGTTAAATTTTTAACAGCGTTATATGGCGTAAGTACATATGCAAAAATAAGGATAAACACTGGATAGAATAATAAAACAGATATTTTATAAGAAGATACATGTAAATATTAATTTTGAAAAAATATTTATGTAAAATTTAATATGTAGAAGGGTGTTTATAAAAAAAGAAACTCAAAAAAATAAAATAAAAAGAAAGAGAAGAACAATCGACATATATCGGAAGAATCTAGTAAAGGTAAGTTACTGTTAAACTGAATCTTGTTGGATACCAGCCAACAATTATTATATTAAAGATTCAATGTGAACCGAGGCGTGTTTCCATTTTCGATTGCTCTTCTCGTGCCCGCCGCCTTATATAAATGGGAGAATCCTGCTCGAATCCCTCTAACCCTCGCCCGAACCCTAGCCGCCCGCCGCATCGCGGTATAAATAGAGGGAAGAGGGGAGGAGTTCTCCCCTCGGCCCTCGCCCATGTTGCTATCGATTCCTCGTGTCCTTGCGGGAACCCCAGCCGTCCGCCGCGCGTTCTTTTCCTCCGTTCCTCACCCTCTCCGGAGGACAGCAACAGCAATGGTGAAGCTAGTGGTGGCGACCACCGCCGACGCCGCTTCGGTGGGGCCCGCCTCCGCCTTCCTCGCTATGCCCGGCTGGAACGCCGGCCCATCTATCTCCGTCCGTCCGTCCGTCCGCCCCCTATTTTTTTCCCCCCTTTCCATAATGATCTCTCTCTGTCTCTCTCTCTCTCTCTCTCTTTTTGTTTGTTTTGATTTGTGCTGTCTTACCAAACGGATGGATGAATGAATGGATTCAATTTAGGAGGGGATGGAGAGCTTTGCTAATGGGGACGTGAGGCTGTTGAAGCACCGGGAGAACATCGTGGCGGAGGACGACCTGGACCTCCGCTGGGAGGCCGCCACCGGCGAACCTGTGTCGGAGGTCATCTTCCTCAGCCGCCACACCGCCGTCTCCAACCGCCCCGCCCTCACCGTCCACCCGATCGGTGTGCCGCACTTGCGTGAGGACGAGACCCCGCCGCAAGGAGGGCGCCCCGGCTGGGCCAGCCTCCCCAACCCTCGGATCGGCCCCTGGCTCCGCCTCCTCCGGAAGATCGCCCATTCCAAGGGTCTCGTTCCTGAGTTCGAGGTACCCACCCTTCCATGCCTTCCCAAATGGATCGGTTGCTCGGGCTAGTAGTAACTGGACCGATATGTGAACCGGGTCGGCCGAAGTGAATTTTGGGCCGGGTTCATGTACGCCAGATATAACGTCATTGGGAAAAGAACAAAGGGCTCGTTTGGTTCGCAGGAAAACGAGGGGGGAAAGTGTGGTCAACGGAAAAGTAATGAAATGCCTCTTGTTTGATTGGAGTTTTCAAAGGAGAGAGATGGGAAAGTGGTATTCCCATGGGAATATGATTCCCACATTTCATGGGAAAGTTATTCCCATGAGAAACATGGGAAAATTACTTTCCCATGAGGTGGGAATTACTCCTTTTTTATTTTTTCCCAAAAAGACCCTTCAGCATTAAAGAAGCATTAAAGAGGCATTAAAGACCTAATTTTTATTAAGGGCATAATAGGAATTATACATAACTTTTCTAGGAAAGTGGATGGTCAACCAAACATAAGCACTTTGAAAATTAGTCACTTTCCCATGGTTAACCAAACATGTCAAAAGTACTTTCCTAGGTATTCTCTTCCTAGGAATCTGATTCCCAGGAATCATATTCCTAGGAGGGAAAATACTTCTCGCGAATCAAACGAGCCCAAAAAGAAAAGACAATACGATTGCTCTTAACATTGTAACGGAAGCTACGCTAATTATATTTTCGATTTCATTCCATAATTATATATTAACTATTTCAATGACATGTCCGATGTCATTATTTCATCGTTCTACGTGGTTTTTAATGGGTGCGCGCGCGTTTTCTTTTCGTTTTTTTTATGGCTTTATGTAGGTTACTCTGGAAGCAACTCATCATGGACCTATAGTTCATACGCCAACCATGTTCTTGGAGATAGGTATATGGCTTTTCTTATAAATTTGGAGATTTTTAGTAACCAATATATTTCTTTTTTTCATCAAGTCTTTTGTAATGTGGAGTTTGTTTCAATAATTGCAAAATATACATATTCATACATTTTTTCTTTAGATGCCTTAAGAGGTTCTTCTTTAATTCTTGTAGGAAGCACAGAAGAGTACTGGGGTAGGCAAGATGCTGCTCAAGCTATGGCTCTAGTGAGTGTTTTTTTTTTTTTTAAAAAAAAAGGAAAGGAAAAATATTTTTTCATGAACAATCATACCAGCTCTTAGACCTATGTCCTTCACAACAAGTTTCCAATTTCATGAATGTGATGGTCAGGTGTCAGATAAATAGAGCTATAATCTTTCCAACAATTTGTCATTGCCCAGGAATACTTTTAAAGCAGAATCTTATTCTGTGGTCTTCAGGCCCTTTTCCTTCCTAGATTTTTTCATTGTGCGTACTGGCCGCTTGATATTTTCCTTCATTTTTAGTTTGAAGTCATAAATAATCTAATCATCTGCTTAAGTGTTTCCATAACTGTAAAGACTTGCTATTCTTCCCATTGATATTAACAGAGGATATTGACCAATTCTTGTTGCATCAATTTTGGGATGGCTTTGTTGCTTCTCCACTATTTGACCCTCCTAGAGGCCACATCATCTGTCGATATGGACTTTTCAAATCCCTTTTTAATACAGAATGGGAGTTTATAGGGTAAGCATAGTTAGAAATATCTCTGCACCTAGAGTATATTGTTAGGAAAATACAAGGAATCTCTCAGTACTGGAATCTTGCATCCATTTCTCTTTCGCTACAAAATTGTCATTGAACTTATTAGATGAAAAAATGTTATCAAAACTCTTATGTCATCTTTGGAGAGTTGAAGAGAAATCAGCTGAATTTAAGTCATCTATGTCCCATAATACCTTTTCAGTAGAAGATGAGAAGTATGAATTGTTTCTTGTTAGCTTATCAAAGATCATTTTGCAAGCAAATGTCTAGTAAATTTTGATGTTCAAGTTATCTTTTATGCTACAAAGGTGGTTAAGTTGTGCTACGTAAGCAATATGAAAAGCACGTTAAATTTTTAACTAGGGGCTCTTCACTGCTTTCCTCTCACACATGGTTGTGTTATTCCCATGTTGTTATGGGCAACATGAAACAATTGTTTCTATTATTCCTTGCATCCACACATCTGTTTATGATCCTAGTAACAATACCTCAATATGCTTTCAAGAAATAAAAGGTTACTCTCAGTTTCCTTTTGGGACTACCATGAAGTGCAGATTATAGTCCATGGCCTGGAAAATTGGTGGAAGGCTAAGCAAATTTGGCACGGGGCTCATAACTATTATCCATGTGTTGAAGATTATTCCACCAATGTATCTTACAACAACTTTGGTTGTCTATGAAATAAATTAATACAGAAAATGATTCGACAAAGATATGTAGCCAGATAGTCTGAACTGGAGAACTGGTTAGAAAGTAATGTTGTTTGTCATTTTGTGCTTTTGAGAAGCCGAAATAGAATATCAAACATGCAAGGAGAGCTGAAGGCACAGGTGAATTTCCAAAACAAACATGCATTGCAAGAAGACTCGAAGAATGTTATTACTTGGGCCACTGAATGAGGCTGTGGCAGAGTCTTTTTTATCCTGCAGTTTTCTCTTTTTTCTTAAATTTATTTTAAAAATATCTTCTTGATGTCTCCTTTATTTGTAAAAAAAGAAATAATGCAAGTTTTAATAACATGTCCATGTAATTAATGTGACAAAAAAATGGATGCTATGACCTTGCATATCCAAAGTGCCAAACATTTTCTCATTTATTGCCTGCTTAGAAATTTAGAAGTTTAATGCTGATGTTTATTTCAATTTTCAGCTTTAATCATATTGCCTCGAGTTTGTATGTAATTAGACTCATGCGACAATATTGTTCAGTAAAACAAATGGCTCTGCTTTGTGATATTTGCAGCTTCTCTGGGAAGGATTTGGCCTTGGAGGGGGTGATGGTGTAGGAGAGTGGAAGGGGTAAGGCTGTTTTAAGGATGTTGTGGAAAGTTGTATATGGGGCTTCCAAGAAATAATCTTTCTTCAACTTACTGCTTGTACAAATAAATAAATCATCCTTGCCAAGGGGTCCAAATCACAATTTCTAAATAAATAAAGCAAAATTTAGACCAAAAAATCATAGACCAAGCTACTTGGCTGTAGACAAGTTATAGGGTACACTTCATTTTACTTGTATACTAGCTGCCTGTTCCAAATTAAATGTCAATAAGCAGTAATTTAAAAGAGTACAGCTTGTTCACAGTTGTCATTTTGCATGACCTTATTGTGCGTTGCCTGCATCAACTTTTTATTGTCTGGTGACACAGGAGTGATGGTAAAAATAAAGTCGTTCTGGGATTAGGAGGTGGTCATTATGCTCCTCGCCACATGGATATTGTTGTGTAAGCAATACCACTTCCTACCTTATTAGGTTTATGGTTAAGTTCCACTAAGAGTTGGTTTGCATTTTGGGAGCTAGGGCTGGACAAGTTCCATGCATCACTGTAGTTGCTTTTGTAGTACAGTTGCCTCTTTTTTATTTTTAAATTTGTAATATAGCTGCTTAACAAAAAAAGCATTTTCTGATGTGATGTCTTCTATACTTGAAATAATTGCAGGAAAGATGGTGTATGGGTGGGCCACCTACTATCAGGATATGCTTTACCAATGGAAGATCCTAACCAGCAAAATGTAAAAACTAGTGAGCAAACCATTGGTGGAACCTGGAAACAATCAATAAAAGCTTCATATGAGGCTACTAGAGCAGCCTTTCCAGGAGGAGAAATTCTAGCACATCTAGATCAAAAGTAAGTTCATAACCCTGACACAACTTGTGAAGGTCCAAAATATCAAATAGTTTTTCTTTCGTTTACCTTCATTTTGTGAAACTCGCTCATAGCACGAGCTTTGCTTAGTGAATGGTAAATACGAGATAAACATAATGAGAAAAGATGAATGTGTTTGAGTGAGGTTTTTTAACCAAGAAAATGTCCAACTTTATTGAATGAATTGCCTTAACCTGTGAGCTTGTTGTTGGTAGGAGATGAATGCCTGTGACGCTTTAATATAATATTCAAGTAATGGACAAGGCTTGCGCTCATGTTTGCATTAACAGTCTTGATGGTCATTTCACCTAACTTGCATATGAACATGCTGTACGGAAGAGGTTATTCTTTTCTCCATGAACATGATGTTTGTCCTAATACTGATTTAGACACCTTTTTATTTTACATACACAAGAATTGTTTTGTGCCACTTATCAAATGGTGAACCTCAATGACACATCGCCTGATAAATACTTAAATTCAAGTGAAACCAAAACAAATTCATGTGATGTGTGATGTATTTCCTAACAGGAATTGCAGTATGGAAATTGCTATCCAATGTTACCTGTGAAACGTAAAATTCACTGCCACAGAAAACATATTTTCTTATTAACTTTTAGATATGTGACATGTTTATAAGTTTTTAAAGCTTCTCTATGCTTTGCATAAACTTGCGTGCTTGTTTATTATTTCGGTGTTGTACATTTGGATACTTATCGGACTTGAATTTGTATTTTCTATATTCATGTCAAGTTGTAGGTATGCCCTCTCTTCCCTTTGTAATCCTACTTTAGTCAGGACATTATTCCCTTCTGTTCTCTTAGTGATTGATAAAATATTAAAACTGACTGTCTAGTTTGTTCCAAATTATATTGTTCACTTCAAGCATCCATGCATCTCTTGCTGTTCACTGTTATATTGGCAGTAATGTTTATAATGCTCTCACGTATCAAACTAGCTTGGGGAACCAAAATGATTAGCACCTCACTCTACAGTTTATTCGCTTTGCCTGCTATCTAATATCAGTTTACGTAGTTAACATCTTAGATGCTGTAATTCTTGTTGGTGGGTGCAGGAGCTTTAAGGGCTGGCAGAAGAATGCCATTGCAAGCTTTTTAGCAGAGCAGAATATAAAGATCGGAAAACCTCAGGACTTCTTTTAGTATACTATGGTTGCCATGCAAAAGTATTGGCCTTTTTACCCCGTTATACACCTGATGTTAGTGAGGTTCACAAGTCAAGCTTTATTCTTATTTATGTGATTTCAGAGTATGATTCTGTTTAAGGTTAAACCATTCAATTTTTGGGGGGTTCATAAGTTGCAATTGATTTCCAGCTTTGTAATAACAATTTCTCTGATATGAGAGTAGACATTTTTCACAGAATCTATTATTAGCTCTTCTTTGTTGCCTTGTTCGATCTCGAGTCAGCTGGGTGTTTTATCAAACACGGTTGATCGTCCAGATAAAGCACTAGACTGTAGAAACATTGTGCAATAATAGATTATTTATGGTTACCTAAATCCAAGAACAGATGGTGAGAAGTCCCGTCCATTACCACTTCCATGGGACTCTTGGTGGAAGAACTGGTATCACAAGTGGTGAGTAAAGATTTACAGCGTCGCTGACTATGACTCTAAATTTTCCAAGATATGGTATCATATGCTAATATTGGATCAAGTTTTCGACTATTATTCTAAATTTTCCTAGATATGGTATCATATGCTAATATCGGATCAAGTTTTCAGACATCTCTGCATTACTAAAGGGCTCGCTCCTTCTCTCTATGATAGCAGGATGACCACTGAAACTCCTATCGAAACTTGCGCACTTAAAAGATGAGGATTAACAAAAAAATTGCTCCAGGATCAGTTCATTAAACGAAGAAATGAACTAACCAGTTGGGTGTATCCTTCATGACCTGATGTTATATTCCCAAATCTACGCACCCTATGGGTGAAAAACGAAGAAAAGCTGCACAATCTCACCAATGAATGATTAAGTTGGAGTATCCTGTTATGGAAAAGGGAAAAAATAATCACGCGAGCCATCCAGTCCTTTTGTATTCTATTCCAATCTGCACGAAGAGATAGCATCACGATAATCAGTTCAACACTTGCCTGATGCCCCACTTCCATCAACTCAACAATCAAACAGCTGGATCAAATAGATAATAATGCAAACAAGTAATTAATTAAAATCTAATGATTTCCATAATTCACAAAAACATACTGTGTAATAACAAAAGATCAGAACATCCATGGTACCTTACAAGGATGAAGTACTGCGGGCCCTCATAACAGGAAAGAAAGCCTGAAATGAGGTAGCTTCTCAATTTGTGATGGAAGCCTCTTCACTAAAAGACATATGCAAAGAATACATAATTCCATTATGCCCATGTGCAAAGGCTCGAGCATTCATCTTTGATTCAGCATAAGGATGATTACAAGATAAAGAAGAGGATCCAAGGATGTAGCATTAGCTGTTATCAACTTTATGCCTCTTCAGAGCTTGCTCAGATTCCTCACAACTGCTCCCCACCCTCGAGTCCCCTATCACTTGATTAACAGCTGAGGGGTCTTCATGATCCTACAACCAAAGGAGGGGAAAAAGAGGACCGAATCAGTAATTGGCACACCAACTCTGAAGTCATTGAACAGAGTAGGCATGCTGTCAGCTGCAATATGAGCCTTGAAAATTAGTGCTACATCAACCCAAGAGATCAACTAATTTCACATGACAAAGGGTGCTCACAGTCCTAGAATCCACATGTAATAAAAGGATGAACATGGAACCAAGAAGGGTTGAACTCAAGGGACTGTGAGAATGAATTCACTCCATTGCTCATGTACTACTTTTCTTTTCTTTTCTTTTTTCTTTTTGCAACTTGAGGACAATCCCAAGAACCTAAAGATTTTTCATGATCATGATGCATGGTTTTCATGCATCAGAATGTATGCTTAATCTCATAGCTTGACAAGATGGCTGCAGATGAAGCAACCTGTTCATGAACAACTTGGGCCCGTCTTGTTCACTGGTTTTCATGATATCTTTCACTTGAGCTGCACTACGAGACCCTGCTTATAAACAAGACAAACCCTAAACTGACACCAGCACGTTGTGCCAAGTGTGAAAATGGCTCAACTTTAGAGTCAAGTTGTTTAAGTGGCTGACCTTGAGCTTGAACACCCTCTTTATGGCCAAGAATGGATAACCAACCTCAGCTTGGCTAATTTGCAGATCTATTGATGAGAGATGCGGATCCAAATGGGATTTGAGCCACTACTGAAATCAATGAAATCATTTGAGGTTGTTCATGATTTACATATGCTCATACTTTGAGCTTAACCTAGCTGAGTTCTTGAGAGCTAAGTCTAGCTCTGGCTCAGCTAATTTGCTATTCGAGTGAACTAAACTTGAGCTGAATTTTGAAATATGATCTGGCGTGCAACCAGCTCACTTGTTTGACAGCCCTAAAAGTCAGGATACTGCAAGCCATTTTTATTCTAAATTTGAATTGATGTGGGCAGTTTCCAATCCAATGAGATGACTAATACCAACTGCTTTAGAGAAAAAAAAACTGGGTAATATACGACGCCCTCCTTACATAACATAGGAATGATAAAACATGCAAATAATGAAGCGAAAGTGAAATCACTTTAGGAATGTCTTTAGGAGCAGGTAATACTTTATTCAAGGTGAAGTTATATAAGAAGTGATTAACATTAATAAGGGGATTCGAAAAAGCATTGTTATGAGAGCCACTTTGTGTTTACATGCATTGTTATGCATGTAATACGTATTAGTTAGATACTAACACATATAATTGTATTGCATAATGATTATTCATCTTAACAGAATCTGCAAGCATCTATAAAAGAAAAGGAAAACAGGTGGGTTAGGAAAAGCATTGTCATGAGCGTTATTTTCCAAATGTAAGGAGATGTAAGGCGATCAACAAATTATTCACCTTGACAGAAGCAATTCATCATGAAATATGTATTAGTCAAATACTATCACATAATTGTTGCTACAATGTTTATTCAGAAGAAGAAAATATGAAATAAACTTCATCGGATAAGCACAGATCTGCACTAGTATATCTCCAAACGAGCAGGGTCAGGCCAGAATTTACAGTAAAGTCCCGAATTGAAAATAATTTCAACACGTGTTGTTGAGATTTCATTTATTTTAGTAAATTAACTAAAAGAAAATTTAATAAGAATAAATGAAATAATTTATACCTTAGCACTAGACATAGTAGTGGTGGCAGTTGGCCTTCTACTGATCGCTCGTTTACCTAGATTGATATGCGCGGAGATGCTGGCTTGAGATAGATCTATACCTGAACTCTCCAGTGCTTGTGTTAGCGTGGTCAATATCCTATTTCACATCAAGCCATCCAGGAAACACGTTAGAGTTTCAGGTAGATATGAATCTCAAAATATAAAATCTTTCAAAACAATGTCTTCTTTGTTTAACAAGTTCCAGAGGATACATAAATATGAGCAAATGAATGGCCTTCTATGAAAAGTCAAAGAAGAAGAAGATAATCCACTAATAGAAACTCACCCTTGAGTGTAGACACAAGAAATGTTGATTGTGCCCTCATCAATGGCTAGCTCTTCTTGTTCACTCAACATATCGCTGCCAATATTACAGTCAGATGGACCTGATGGTCTCTGCCACGATTGGGACTGAGATGCCATGTTATCTGAATCTGAAATTAACCTCTCCTGAGGCTGTGTTAAACCATATTCCGTTCCAACAGAAGCACAAAAGTTTGGCTGCAAAGGAACGAACACCGCACCTGTACCAGGATTCATGTCTGGTTCAGCCACATTCTGTGCGTTTGAGAGCATTGTTGGGGCTATAGGGATGGTATTGTCAACAAACTTCCCAGGGAACATAAACCCAGGGGGAGCAGGGCCATTTTTAAAGACATGAGAAGAGTCAGAAACACCATCTGTAGGGGCTTGGCTGTTACTCTGTTACAAGCAAAAAAAAAAAAAAAGACTAAATTCCTTAAAGGGGATATTAGTATAAAACCTTCAGAGATCATGCTTATTCATGCCGAGTCATATTCCATGCCCATAAGCAATAAATAGCAGATCCTATGAATTGACACAAAATGATTCCAAAAGAATTCCACAAACTAAGAAAAAGAAGTATTTAATAAAAAACTCATATTGTTTTTTGTTTGGATTATAAAACCCAAAATACCGGATCTTAGGATTGTCAGAAATAAATGGTTAATTTTTCTGCCGGGGAACATCTGCACGAGACACACAGATTATGAATTCTAGGAGAACGATTTGTGCCAAAGAAAAGACTTGTAAGTTATGGAACATCACATTACAAACAAAAGCAAAATAGTCCTGGGAAAGTGTCTAGTTGATTTCATTTAAACATTACAGTACGGTCATTGCTTATTTTGCTGAAGACATAATTCCTGATATGGCCATCCCTTATTTCATTGAAGAAATAATGCCAGTAAATTTCTAGGTGAATCAAATAAAATTTCTAGGATAAATAAAGAGGAAAACATATTTTAAAAACCTTGGCCTGCTTATGACTAAATTTAACCGCCGAGTTAAAACTAGTCACAAAAGGACTGTTAGTTCTGGAAAATAGACAAGACAAAAAATTGATACAAAATCAATTTCATGGGCAAAGGTCCATAGTTTTGAAAAGAAAACATAAGGGCCATATAAAATGCCACGAAAATCCTATCTGAATCTGACAATTTAATTTACCAAGCTTTTACAAAATTATGGATATAAAAAATAAGTTTCACGAGTGAAATTCATAGTCAAACAACCATTGTATTACCATCGATTAATTAGTACAAATTGTATGAAGGGTCAATGCAGTTGATCCGATCTTTCTAATATCTGGAATATAGATAAACCAGCCATGCATACAACAAAGTGCAACTGAATGTCAGGCCAAGTAGATCCAACACTAGGTAGATGGGCAGTTTTTTGTGAAGTGAATGCATAATGACACGCACACTCGCCCAGAAAAAAGACTCAAAAAGTATCTGGAAATATGTTGCGCGCTACCCCATCCATAAGCATATCAATGCATCTACAAATGCAAATTACATACACATGCATGTCATATGCTGACTTTTATTGAAAGAAGAAAGTAAATTAATTACCCATGGCATTAACTTTGCATTTTCCGGACACCATCCCTGGTATGATTCATATTTTTGCACCTTCTCTTGTAAGAATTTAATATATTCAATAACCTGCAAAAAGAGGTGAAGATAATAAATTGCCCATTTGATTAGCTGCAAAAGGAGTAACAAGCTTGGGTTGATGCTATTTACCTCCAAAAGAAGTGAAGCTTTATCTCGTTTATGATCACTATGTGGTATAAGGTCTCTAAGTATCTGAAATCTGTGTGCCAGATTTACCATCCATTTTTAGTACATTACATACAGCTCACGACAGATGGAAGACAATCAGACAATGGCTAAAACAAGTGAAACTTTTGATGTTCTATTTCAACTCAGATAGTTCTGTACTGAGAAGCAGAAACAAGAAAATATATTTAAAGTTTAGAAGCAAGAATTTCAGAAAAGTTGATGAAACAATAGAACTTCTGCAACATATTTTATTGTAAAAACATAAAACAAACAAAGAATGGCTGCTTTTTTAAGGTCGTAGTGATGATCTTATCTTTTTTTATAATTTGAAATTTATGAATTTTGAAAGTTAAAGTTTTCTAAACGGTCAAAGATCATGTGTGGCATATATGGAAGTTCCGTGCAATTATTAGCTCTTCAATTTTAGCATATTAATCTAAAAGTGTGTCAGATAAAGATAATTAGGTGCATTTATGAAGAGCGGTTTAGATCCACTACAAAGTGGAAATATAGATTTCCCTATAAGACCCTACACCAAACATGATGGGCTTTCATATTCAAATGGGGCTCCCTCATAAATATTGGAACCACAGCTTAACATGAGGTAGCAAGCAGGTAACTCAAAGTCCACATTGTATGGCATGCATCCAAAGTGGAAACTTATTTCCACTTCATAGTAGACCCAAACCGCATCCGTCTATGAAAGATTATATGTAATTAAGAGACTGATTGTGACTTACATGGACAAGCTCTTGATTATCACCCTTTGGGATAAAATGAGAGAAAAACAACAGGAGAAATTGATACCCAGCCTCCTATGAAAGGAAAGGTAACGAAAAATATGGCCAGTAGGATTAGAAGTTTCGAGAAAGTCATTTTGGGCAAAAGAATTTGAAAACAGAATCATAAAGAGAATATTCTAAATTCAAAACTTCCCTTTTATAATAGTGTGTGCGTATATATTCCCACTATCAAATGAAGCCGAAGAGATCTTGTCTGAAATATAGAATCAGGCCAGAACAAAATATATTGATTTTATCCAAAATAGGCTTTCACTAAGGGTTTTTGTTCCCATGTAACTCAAGATGGAAGTCATGTAAGTCATGAAAGTAAGCAACTTTCAAAAGATTAGTTGACTGCTAAAATCCCATCTCATGTATTCCACTTAAATAACCACCCATAACCCCCATGAGGATACCTCCTAATTCAAAAAGAAAAAACTAAAGAAGTTACTTCCCACGGCTAAAGAAGACACCCCATGCTCCCATCCCACTATAGGCAACCTCTCTAGTCTAAGAAAAAAAGGAAAATGCAAATCAAATGATTAAATTGTAGTTCAAAACAAGAACCTAGCATAGCAAGCACTAGCAAGTGAATCTCACTTCAAAGGACTGCACTTCCATTAGTTCTTGAAGTTATGTCGAAAATCATATACTCCAAGTTAAACTAGGTTCCGTTCTAATTCAATTGCCCTAAAGAAACACATCTTTAAAGATGAAATACTCCATTTTGATCATTATTTTAAACCATAAAGTCAATACTACATGCTCCTCCAAATTCATCGTATTACCTAAGGATTTTATTACAGATTTTGGTACCATACTGGTAGCCAATTGGTACAATGTTGTACAGTCCATTTCTTGATGAGGACACTCAATGCAAGGTGCCTACCAAGTATCGATTTCTTACTGTTGCAGCTTACCTGTTGGTACGGTCGGTATGGAATTCTGAAAAGACTGGTATTAGCCACATAGACTCAAAAAGCAAATTGTTTAGAAGGGGTAGACTGCATAAACTAATGGAGCCAAAGCCTCTACCAGCATATGCAGTAGAACATCAAAACACCTAATCAGTAACCAAGTAAAACAAGTATGTCGAACATGTTTTGCATTCTCCACATATAGGAATTTAAGCTTTCTATTCATTTCTCACAACTTAAATCAGCCTATAATGCAATCTATAAGGACAATAATGAGTTGGGCGCAATCTATGAGGATGATAATGAATTTGGTTTGTAAGTATGCTTATTGGACAACAATCGTCCGTTCTTCTGGTATTTTTGGCTGTCATTTTAACTTTTGAGTCCCAACTAGTTTGGGATTAAGGCTTAGTTGAGTTAAGTATTTTGACTTCCGAGTTTAAAGTGTGGTATTTTTGCGAGTCCTAGAAGATCTCTTGTTTCTGTGTAGTTTTGTTGTGAGTACTTTTAGCAAATGAGAATCCATAAAGCTAATCCTAAGATAGTTGGGAACAAGGTTCGTCGTCTTGGTACCGGACTCCATACCGGTGGCACACTAGCATAGTGTCAGTATGGTACGGTACGGAATTTTTTTGACGTATCAAGCGTCGGTATGCAACCCGTACTGGATTCCGGTACCAAACTGGTACGGTATAATACGTCCCATACCACCCAGTTCGAGCCGATACGGCATACCATAGTTGGAAAAAAGCTAGACGATTATAGTTATGGCATGGATGGTACAAGAATGATGAATCATCTCACCTTGATTAAAGATTATCTTGTGATTACTAAAGAATAAAATAAGATCTCCAATTTATGTAGCTGTAAATGTGCATTTGATGCTAGAAAGTTCAGGATGGGTTATGAGACAAAGTGTCCTGTACAGATAACTGTGATGTAAATAGGAATCTCTTCTAGGATCAGTTCTCACTTTCCCTGAGACTGGTGCCTACTCCCATGAGAAGGAGGACACACAAGAGAAGTGGTCCCTAGCTCAAGTCACAAGATTGTTTAATGATATAAAGATAAACTTTGCTAAAAATATGCAAGAAAAAGAAAATCTCAAAAGACATGCGAACAGCATAATTGGCCAATGATTTGGCAAATTTAAGCATATGGAGTCTGTTCACGCCTCCCACAAACGAACTCGACATGTTCTACTTAGTTAGACTTGAATTCAAATGCTGTCATCTTTCCCATTTTATATTCCATTCCTTTTCCTCATAGGTAAATTTTGATTTCATTTAAACCTTTGCCAGAATGCTAATTGGTTCTTCCTAGTCTCTCTAAATTTTGATTTCTAACATCATAATACTTTCTTATTTAGTTGGAAAATGTCCAAAACAGTAAAAGCATACAATATATCAATATCTCTTGAAGACGTACCTGTGAACAGGATGAATTAAACACAACCTTATGACAAAATACATGATAATATTCCTGATTTACCATCAAAATACCCTTTTTTTCCTGTTTCTTTAAAAAAGGAAATCAATGGACAAAATGGAAAAGAATAACCAAAACATAGATAGATCCATGACACCAACAATTGTGGAAAAAGACGAGTATATTACCAACTGTGATCAGTGAACTCACCTATCATTAATTTTGCACCTTCGGCGCTGCTCTGTTGCAGAGTGCTTCGATCTTGGCGTGGTTGGTGTGCCCGGCTTCTGCCCGCTACCCTTCCCATCCACCTTCACATTCAATTCCACTGCCCAGACCCCAAAAGAATTAACAAAAAGACAAAACTTAAACCAGGGAAAGCCCGTAATAATGCCACAGTTTCTCCTATTCTTAGGCTCACCAAAATAAGCAGCTTTAAGATGAAAAAAAGTCTATAAAAAAAAACCAGCCCAAAATGGACCAAATTGATATTTTACTCAAAGAATTCAAAAAGAAAAAAGAAAATAGAAAAAAAAAATCTCATGATCGAGGAGCACTGATACACGGGAAATTTACAGCAAAAACAAGAGGGGGGAAAAAAAGGTGACGATATCACCTTATCCTTGATACCTGGGTTCAGAAAAAACGAAAGTTTCCTTTTCATATATTACAACGAAGAAAAAAGGGATCGTTCACAGGGGAAAAGAAATTAACTTCAAGACCAGAAAGCACGGTTAAAGGACCAAGCAAGAGTAGAAAGAGTGGACAAAAGCTGGGCGCAAAAGAAAAACAAAACAAAACAAGAAAGAGAGAACCTTTCTGAGAGGATCCCTGGCTCCTCCCGAACTCATCCTCGTCTTCGCTCAATCGCGAAGCCGTCTCCATCTATCGCACCCTCACCTTCGCCCCGGCGATCCCTCCTTCCCAAACCCCCCAAGCTCTCCGAGAAACCCTAACGAGAGATCCGCGGAAACCCTACCTAGAGAAGAGATGAGGCCCCAAGGTATCCGCCCTCCCCCGTTATTCCTTCCTTCTTTCGGGAAAAAAAAATGAAGAAAAAAATAGAGAAAAAATAGTAGAAAAGAAATCACGCTAACGAACGCCTACCGGGCGTAGGATACGCGCACCGGAGAGCTGTCCCGAGTTTTTGTTACATCGGGCTATTGAGGGTATATTGGTAATTTCGGTATTAGTTATGGTCTTTTTGGCGATATCCGATCCGCCCGGCCTTTCCAACTCCAACCGCTGCCGCCTTTGGCCCCGGCGAGCGGCAGTCAGCGTCATCCCACTGGAACGGTGTAAACCAATAGCTTTCCTCCACGTCACCGAACGTGGCCTGCTCCGTCCGCATCCGACGGCCTTCTCCCCTCTTCTAGAACCTTCCATGTGCATAACCACATTCTATCGTTTATGGCGTCATGTTTTTCGCCGGCCATATGGATGGTAGATGATCCGCATCTCATCTAACTTTCTATGCGGTTGAGAAACTTGGCTGGATCGTTGTCCTGATTCGATCCGCGCCGTCGGTCGCCGATCATTGCAGTGCCGCGGGCGGATCAGACGGCCGGCGTTCATCCGCTCGGGTCCGGCGCGCGTCCCGTCACCAGATCTTGGTCCGCGGTGGGTTTGGTTTCCGCCGTCGTATTCGGATCTCTCCTACAATTTGGCCTCTACTCAGAGTTGGGCAACGGGCCGTGCCGGGCCGGCCCGGCCCAGGCCCCCCGGGCCAAAACTCTAAACCGGCCGTGCCTGGCACGGCCCGTGAGGCACGGAAGGCAAGCCCGGCCCGGCCCCCGGCCCCTCTATTGGTGGGCCGGGCCGGGCACGGCACGGCCCGTAACGGGCGGTAACGGGCCGTGCCAGGCACGGCCCGCAACGTCTCTAAACGGGCCGTGCCTGGCACGGCCCGTAACGGCTCCAGACGGGCCATGCCTGGCACGGCCCGTCTGGAGAGAGGGGAAGAAAATAGCCGTTTCCAACGGCTATTTTCGGGAAAAAGACGGTTTTGCCCCTCCCAACAGTCCTATAACGGCTGAATTGAGGGGTATTTTGGGAAAAAAAAAATTTTTGGGCTTCTATAAATAGCCCATTCCTCCCTCATTCTCACCACACCAAACCTCTCATTCTCTCCTTCTCTACTGCTATTATTTCTCTCTTCTAAAGTGCTCTTCTAGCAATTTAATTTTTAGTTTGTTCAAGTGCTACACAAGAGGAGGTTCCTGTTGAGAAAAGAAGGTCGCTTCTGTTGAGAGCACAAGAGGAAGCTCGGAATCTCGGCGCTGCCTCTGCCCTCCGACCCTCTACTCAATTCCTTCTTGCGGTTAGTTTTTATTTTTTGAATTAATCATAGATATGTCATCTTTTGAGGAAAGTCAGTTTGGCATTCCTGTTTCTGAGGGGGAAGAAACTAATCCCCAACCCCCTGTTCCTAGTTCCTCTAGAACTGGTGAACCGAGTGAAGGTCAAACCTCTTCTCGTAAGAGGACTAGTACTGTATGGAATGAATTTGATAGAGTTATGGTTGAGGGAGTCTGGAAAGCTAAAAGTAAAAAATGTGCCAAACTTTATAGTTGTAGTAGTAGTGGGGGAACAGGGCATTTAAAAAGACATCAAGAGAGTCATAGGATGCATGATTCTCATGCTCAAACTCAAAGTAGCCTTAATATACAAGGGGGATTACTTGTAGGTAATTTTGCATATAATCATGAAAATCAAAGAAAAGCACTTGTAAAATGGATAGTTAAGGATGAATTACCTTTTAGTTTATGTGAATCTTTTAATTTTGAAGAATATGTTCAATTAAACCTACAACCTGCTTACAAAAGAACTAGTAGGCGTACATTTAGAAGAGTAGCTATGACCAATTTTTTAGCAATGAAACAAAATTTAATTGAAACACTTTCTACTTTAAATGTAAAAATTTCATTAACTTCTGATATTTGGTCAGCATCTGTAGGTAGTAATTCTTTTATTGCCATTACTGCTCATTATATTGATAATGATTGGCAATTAAATAAACGTATTCTTGCTTTTCGTACTTTTGATTTTCCACATTCTGGGCAACAAATTTCAAATATAATTTATCAAACTGCATGTTCATATAATATTAATGATAAAATTATGTCTATTACTTTTGATAATGCATCTAATAATAATTCTGCTGTTGTATTATTAAGAGACTCATTGCATCCCATATTAGATGGAAATTTACTGCATATTAGATGTGCATGTCATATCTTAAATCTTTCTGTTCAAGCTGGCATGGGCATGATTCAAGATGTGATTTCAAAAATTAGAAATGCAGTTTCTTTTATTCATGCTTCTAGATCAAGACTTCAAGAATTTAAGGAATTATGCATAAATCATGGTAAACGTTTTAAAAAATTTAAACTTGATGTAATTACTCGTTGGAACTCCACATATAGCATGATACATGATGCATACCCATATAAAAATTTATTAAGTGCATATATTAATGATCGTGGATTAGGATTTACATTGACTGAAACTGATTGGAATAAAGGAAAAATTTTGGAAGATTTTTTGCTTAGTTTTTATTGTTATGGGGGAATTGAGCCGCCATGCCCCACGTGATCGGCACGCGTATCCAGGAAAGCTACAGCTGCCCTATGATCCAGCACTCCGACCCCGAGTCGGACCTCCTCGGCTCCGCAGCCCGACCCCGGGTCGGCTGCCCTATGATCCAGCACTCCGACCCCGAGTCGGACCTCCTCGGCTCCGCAGCCCGACCCCGGGTCGGCTGCCCTATGATCCAGCACTCCGACCCCGAGTCGGACCTCCTCGGCTCCGCAGCCCGACCCCGGGTCGGCTGCCCTATGATCCAGCACTCCGACCCCGAGTCGGACCTCCTCGGCTCCGCAGCCCGACCCCGGGTCGGCTGCCCTATGATCCAGCATTCCGACCCCGAATCGGAGATCTTTTGATAACGACAGGCTATTCTCCAGAGGCACGCCGCGGCCTCCTGCTCCACTACTCCCTGCAACGGCTGTACCCGATGCTGCCCACGATCTCCTGTATCGACCGTACAAAGCGGAGCTCCACTACGCCCTGCCATGACCGTACCCGGCGCTGCTCCACGACGCCCCGTAACGGCCATGTCAGTGGCCATTCTATCGTGCCCCACGACGACAAACCCCCCGGAGAGACCTCCCAGCCAGGCATATATGCGGCTGGGGGGAGAAGGGGGGGGGTAAGCAATACCTCCCAGAGCACTCTCTCCCACTTGTGATTATCATCTCTCCTCCTCCAATCTCCTCTGACTTGACCGTCGGAGGGCCATCACCACCCTGGTGGTGGTGCAAGGCTTGTTTGCAGGTTCCTTGGCGGAAGGTGGAGCGCAACCAGCACCAACCAAGACAACTCAGGCGGAACCCCGTTCACACCGTCGTGTCAATCGTTCTCGGTTTGGACCACCAGCAACAGTTGGCGCTAGAAGGAGGGGCCCGAATCTCAGAACGATCGTAATGGCACGGCGAGGTGGTCGCGGAGCTTCCAATGCTTCCGGTCGCGGAGCCTCTCGCGCCTCTGGCCGGGAGGCTGCTGCGTCCCCAACACACTCTCAGCAGCATTCCACCGCTTCTCCTCCCATTCAGACGGTCGAACCTGCTCAGTTCGACCAGCTAGCCCAGCAGGTTCGCACCCTCGCGGAGGCAGTGCAGAATCTGCAGGGTGTGATCTCTCGGGTGCCGCAGCGGGCTCAGGAGCCGCTGCTCCCCGAGCACTCGCCTCTTCCTCACAACCCGCGCTCCTTCCTCTCCCATGGAGAGGAGCGCCGGCGCGGGGAGGATTCTCGAGTGCGGTCCATTCTGCCAGGACCTTCTCATCGGAGCTGCGCGGGGTACGAGAGGCGGACCCGGGCGCGTTCTCAGACACCCCAGTCCTCGAGGGGCCCGCACTCCATTCGGTCCCCCTCGCGCCGCTCCTTGTCTCCCACCCACCGGTCGCGCTCCCTGGACCGGCGGGTGGACGATCTCCACAGACAGCTCCAGGTCCTGAAGGGCCACTCCAAAGATCCCTTCGCCGACTTGGAAATCTCCTCCCAGCCGGCGCTTGCCTCAAGGATCCTGCGAACCCTAAACCCGCCGGGGTTCAAAATGCCGGCGATCGAACCCTACGACGGGGCGGCGGACCCACGGGACCACGTGGAGAGTTTCAGGACTCTTATGCTCCTCCATGGAGCATCGGATCCTCTCCTCTGCAAGGCCTTCCCGGCGACCCTCCGCGGCCCGGCAAGGGCGTGGTTCGCCGGCCTGGAGGCTAATTCCATCCAGTCCTTCCACCAGTTCACCCGTCTCTTCATCAGCCATTTCGCCGTCAGTAGCCGGCGAAGACTGGTCTCCGACTCCCTCTTCGATGTCCGGCAGAACGAGGGAGAGAGCCTGCGGGATTATCTCACCCGCTTCAACAAGGCAACACTGGAGGTCCGGAATTTGAGCCAGGAGGTGGCTCTCTCAGCCCTGAAGCGAGGCTTCCGGAAGGGCAGACTCACCTTCTCCCTGGACAAACGTCTGCCGCGGAGCTTCCCGGAGCTGTTGTCTCGGGCAAACCAGTATGCAGACGCCGAGGAGGCAGCCTCCCACCGGAACAAGGAGGCCGCCGAAGCCCCTCTAAAGCCCGGGAAGAAAAGGCGAAAAGAGGCACCCCAGAGGAGGAGCCCGACGCCTCAACGCCGGCGCAGAAGCCCGTCACCA
This sequence comes from Phoenix dactylifera, assembly GCF_009389715.1. NCBI lineage: Eukaryota > Viridiplantae > Streptophyta > Magnoliopsida > Arecales > Arecaceae > Phoenix > Phoenix dactylifera. The sequence continues at coordinate 3,104,553 of NC_052398.1, read as the reverse complement.
GCAAGGAACCACGGCGCCACACGCCCTCGTTCTCCGCACCGGCGCTTCAACCGGTACACCCCACTCCTGGCCCCCCGGGCCCAGATCCTCATGGAGGTCAAGGGGCGGGAGGACCTCCCGGTCCCGAGGCAGATGAAGAAGATCCCTGGGAGGAAGCCTTCTCGGGCGTACTGTGAGTACCACCGAGACCACGGCCACGATACCGAAGACTGCTTCCAGCTTCGGGACGAGATCGAGGCTCTCATTCGCCGAGGGCGTCTCGGTCGATATGTAAACGACCGACGTCCCCCCGCAGACCCGCGTCCAGCCGACCCGGCCCCTCAGGAGCCTCGGGAGCAGAATCGACCCGTTGCGGGAGTGATCCACACCATCACTGGGGGCTGCTCTCGGCCCGTGAGGAACGCAGGGGGCTCGGCGGAAGTATCAGGAGTGGCCGTCGCGAAGAGGCAGCGGGTCGGAAATGTAATCACTTTTTGTGATGAAGATGTAAAGGGGGTTCAGATTCCCCACGATGACGCCATGGTGATCTCTCTCACTATGGCGGACTATGATGTAAGGCGTGTTCTTGTGGATAGTGGAAGCTCAGCTGATATTTTGTATTACGAGGCCTTCCAAAAGATGGGCTTTCCCCGACAATTGTTGCACAAAACATCCACCCCCCTCATAGGATTCACTGGAGACGCTATCTCGGCCGAAGGTGTCATCGAGCTGCCTGTGACTGCGGGCATTGCACCCGCAGAAGCCACGGTGCGGCTCGGGTTCTTGGTCGTCCGTGTCCCCTCGGCCTACAACGCTATCCTCGGACGACCCGGACTGAACGCCCTTCGCGCGGTGGTTTCTGCCTACCATTTGCTCATGCGGTTCCCCACAGCGGCCGGGATTGGAGAGGTCCGAGGTGACCAGCCGACCGCACGGCAGTGTTTCCTAGCAACTCTCAAAGGGAAGAAGCCCATGGAGGCCCTAAGCGTCGAGTCACTTGACGCCAGAGACGAAGTGGCCTTGCGGCACGGGGAGCCGGCCGAGGGCGTAATCGAAGTTCCCCTCGAAGAAGACCGCCCGGACCGCACGGTCCGGGTCGGTGCCAACCTCGACTTGGAAGCTCGGCTCCGGTTAGTGGAATTCCTCCGAGCCAATGCAGATGTGTTTGCCTGGTCGGCGGCCGATGTACCTGGGATCGACCCGGAGGTCGTTTCTCACGCCCTCAACGTCGACCCGACCCACCGACCAGTAAAGCAAAAGAAGAGACACCGTGCCCCGGATCGGATCCGGGTGGTCGACCAGGAGGTAGACAAACTCTTGGAGGCAGGTTTCATAAGAGAGGTGAGCTACCCCGAGTGGCTGGCAAACGTCGTACTTGTCCGGAAGGCGAGCGGGAAGTGGAGGATGTGCGTCGACTACACCGACCTGAACAAGGCGTGCCCCAAGGATAGCTTTCCGCTTCCACGGATAGACCAACTGGTCGACGCGACTTCCGGATATCAGCTACTGTCTTTTATGGACGCCTTCTCCGGCTACAACCAAATAATGATGGCTCCACAGGACGAGGAGAAAACTGCCTTCATAACAGACCGGGGGCTGTACTGTTACAAGGTAATGCCCTTCGGTCTGAAGAACGCTGGCGCCACTTACCAGCGCCTCGTCAATAAAATCTTCAAGGAGCAGATCGGCCGGAATATGGAGGTGTACGTGGACGATATGCTGGTAAAAAGCCGCCATGCAGACCAGCACATTGCAGATCTGGAGGAGACTTTCACCACCTTGCGAAAGTTTCGCATGAAGCTAAACCCAGCGAAGTGCGCTTTTGGTGCTTCGGCCGGGAGGTTCCTCGGTTTCATTGTCAACCAGCGCGGGATCGAGGCCAACCCGGACAAGATCAAAGCCATCCAAGATATGTCCCCTCCGACCAAAGTGAAGGAGGTTCAGGAGCTCGCTGGAAGGGTCGCCGCGCTCGGACGATTTGTGGCAAAGTCGGCCGAACGCTGCCAACCATTCTTCAAGGTGTTGAAGCGCCCAAAAGACTTCCTCTGGACGGCCGAATGCCATGCGGCGTTCGACCAGCTCAAGGAGTACATGGCGTCTCCTCCCCTGCTGTCCAAGCCGCAAGAGGGGGAGATGCTCTACCTTTACCTGGCGGTCTCCCCAACCGCAGTCAGCGCAGTACTGGTTCGGGAAGAGGCAAGACTTCAGAAGCCTGTATACTACATCAGCCGAGTCCTCCGGGATGCCGAGACGCGGTACACGAAGGCTGAGAAGATCGCCTTCGCGCTGCTGACTGCGACCAGGAGGCTTCGCCCCTATTTCCAGGCTCATTCTGTCACCCTTTTGACCGATCAACCACTGCGGCAGATTCTCAGCAATCCAGAGAATGCGGGACGGCTGGTGAAGTGGGCAGTAGAACTTGGTGAGTTCGACATCCGCTACCAGCCCCGACCAGCCATCAAGGCCCAGGTACTCGCGGACTTTCTCGCTGAGTGCACTGTGCAGGAGGCGGAACCTAAGCCGCCGGAGACACCCAGCCTCGATCTCCCGATCTGGACGCTCCACATTGACGGGTTGTCGAACCCTGAAGGTGGAGGGGCTGGGCTGGTCCTCACCAATCCCGATGGAGTGATAGCCGAGTATGCCTTGAGGTTCGGATTTCCAGTGACCAACAACGAGGCGGAGTACGAGGCCCTAGTCGCGGGACTCAAACTCGCCAAGGAGCTCGGCATCCGGCGTCTGAAAGTCTTCACCGACTCCCAGCTGGTGGTCGGGCAGGTTCGAGGGGAGTTCGAGGCGCGGAGCCCGACCATGCAGAGCTACGTCCGGAAGGTGCAAACACTCATTCCCGACCTCGGCAGTGTTGACATTCAGCAGGTCCCGAGGAGCGAAAATGCCAGGGCCGACAGGTTGTCCCGCCTAGTGGACGCAGACGCGCACAACTTGTCGAGGGCAATCTACCTGGAGACCCTGGATGCCCCGAGCATTGACGGGGCTGGAGCGGTGATGGCAATTGATCCGGAGCCGTCTTGGATGGACCCGCTCGTCGCCTACCTCGCCGAAGGAATCCTCCCTGAAGACGAAGATCAGGCCCGGCGGCTTGTAAAGAAGTCCGCCCACTACGTACTTTATGAAGGGAGGCTGTATCGGACCTCGTTTACCGCCCCCCTCTTAAGGTGCCTCCGCCCCGCGGAAGCGGCCTACGCCCTCGGCGAAGTCCACGAAGGCATCTGCGGATCGCACTTGGGGGCTAGGTCCTTGGCGCATAAGATCATGAGGCAAGGCTACTATTGGCCGACCTTGATGGAGGACTCGAAGGACCACGTGCGGAAATGCGACGCCTGCCAGCGCCACGCCAACGTCCAGAGAGTCCCCTCTGTCCCCTTGGCGCCAATCACCGCGCCCTGGCCCTTCGCACAATGGGGAATGGATATCCTCGGACCATTCCCCGTCGCTTCGGCCCAGCGGAAATTTTTGATTGTCGCCATCGACTACTTCACCAAGTGGGTGGAGGCAGAGCCACTGGCCACCATCACGGAGGCACAAGTCCGGAAGTTCGTGAAGAAGAACATCATTGTCCGATTTGGAGTACCTCGGGTCCTCATCTCGGATAACGGTCGACAGTTTGATAACAAGCACTTCCGGGACTTCTGCGAGGAATTCGGGATCGAGCATCGGTTCACATCCGTGTCGCATCCCCAAACCAACGGCGAGGCCGAGGTCACAAATCGGACAATCCTCCAAGGTATCAAAGCGCGGATCGGCCGGACGGGGCAAGCTTGGGTCGAGGAACTCGAGAATGTCCTTTGGGCGTATCGGACCACACAACGGACTCCTACTGGAGAGACGCCTTTCAGCCTAACCTATGGCACGGAAGCCGTTGCCCCCGTGGAGCTCGGACTCCCCTCGCCTCGGGTGGCCGCGCACCGACCCGAGGCCAATTCAGAGCAACTCCGAGGGAACTTGGATCTCTTGGAAGAGGCAAGGGAAATGGCTCAGGTACGGATGGCAATGTATCAGCAGAGGGTGGCCCGATATTACAACTCCAAAGTCCGACCGAAGCTTTTCAGAATTGGAGATCTGGTGCTGAGGCGAGCTAAGGCATCTCAACCTACGGAAGGTGGGAAGCTAGCGCCAAATTGGGAAGGCCCGTATAAAGTTCGTTGGGTAAACCGACCTGGCTCCTACCAGTTGGAAGCCCTAGATGGCCGAGAAATTCCAAGGGGCTGGAATTCCGCTAACCTGCGGATGTATTACCAGTAGAACAACAAGGCCAGAAAGACAATTTAAAAAGGTGCAATACTTTTCATTTCAATAATTTCTGGTTACAGTGGCGTGCTCGTGTGATTACAAGGAATTCCCAGAGGAGAATTAGGGAGTAAAGAAAGTAAAGAAGAGGTGGGGACCCAAACCCTCAACCCAGGGCGGCTGCAGTCCCACCAGAAGTGGGTGCTTCTAACCGGAGGCGCCATCCAGCACCTCACCAAAAAGAGGAGGAGCCGCCGCAGAAGAAGCTCCCGCTGCCCCCAGGGGAACGCCGCCTCCAAAGGATATTCCCATCTTCCCCAGTGGTAGGGAAGAGAAGGGATTCGAGGGGGAAGGGTATATGGAGGCGCGGTCCCGGATTGAGCGTCCGGCGCAGAGCTCAACCCAGAGGCTGAACTTCAAGGAGGGGAGATGTGATCCCGGATGAAACGCCTAGAGCGGAGTTCCGCCGGGGAGACCCTCCTTGTTGATCCCAGATGAAACGGCTAGTTGGCTGAAGTTGTAAGGGGAGCGCCTCCCCTTTCCTTCGACAGGAGTCTCTCAGTCATATGCCAAGGAGGAGGTCCGCGATCCATGGCAACCTGCAGCTCCGGCTTGGCAAATTCCATCGTACCTGCACCTGTATTTATAGCCAAGCTGCGGCCCCCTGGTAGTTCCGATACGGGTGGCTCCAATAAATGCAGGCGCACTGAATCCGGAGCCGTTCCGGCTCCCGAGGCGTATCTCCCCGCGATTTCCTAAGCGTCATTCTCCTTAAATCGCATTCTTTGTGCAGGACGATCCGGGTGACGTATACCCCTAGGTCCACGTGTCTCCGCTCGCGCCCAGGCCGCATCCTCCTCGAAGAACCCGCGTATCGCGGCCGCTCAACTAACACTCCTCACCAGCAGCAACTGGCGATCCGATTTCCCAGGTAACGCATTAATTAGCGTTTAATACCCTTCTAGTGTTCCCCCCAGGCAACGCTTGGAGGAGAGGAGAAACACGGTCGCGGCTGGGCACAGAGAAACCCCGATGGGCGGCGAGCGACAAGTGGCCGACCAACGAGTGGAATGTCCCGAGGCTCGGCCCTCGGATGCCTGGCTAACCCGATGATCATCCCGGGAGCAGACTAGCCGGAAGCCCCGACCGGTCGCCTCGGCTTGCGCCAGCCTAGGCCGACCAACGAGTGGAATCTCCCGAGGCTCGGCCCTCGGATGCCTGGCTAACCCGATGATCATCCCGGGAGCAGACTAGCCGGAAGCCCCGACCGGTCGCCTCGGCTTGCGCCAGCCTAGGCCGACCAACGAGTGGAATCTCCCGAGGCTCGGCCCTCGGATGCCTGGCTAACCCGATGATCATCCCGGGAGCAGACTAGCCGGAAGCCCCGACCGGTCGCCTCGGCTTGCGCCAGCCTTGGCCGACCAACGAGCGGAATTTCCCTGAGGCTTGACAACCCTCAGATGCCTGGCTAACCCGATGATCATCCCGGGAGCAGACTAGCCGGAAGCCCCGACCGGTCGCCTCGGCTTGCGCCAGCCTTGGCCGACCAACGAGCGGAATTTTCCTGAGGCTTGACAACCCTCAGATGCCTGGCTAACCCGATGATCATCCCGGGAGCAGACTAGCCGGAAGCCCCGACCGGTCGCCTCGGCTTGCGCCAGCCTAGGCCGACCAACGAGTGGAATCTCCCGAGGCTCGGCCCTCGGATGCCTGGCTAACCCGATGATCATCCCGGGAGCAGACTAGCCGGAAGCCCCGACCGGTCGCCTCGGCTTGCGCCAGCCTAGGCCGACCAACGAGTGGAATCTCCCGAGGCTCGGCCCTCGGATGCCTGGCTAACCCGATGATCATCCCGGGAGCAGACTAGCCGGAAGCCTCGACCGGTCGCCTCGGCTTGCGCCAGCCTAGGCCGACCAACGAGTGGAATCTCCCGAGGCTCGGCCCTCGGATGCCTGGCTAACCCGATGATCATCCCGGGAGCAGACTAGCCGGAAGCCCCGACCGGTCGCCTCGGCTTGCGCCAGCCTTGGCCGACCAACGAGTGGAATCTCCCGAGGCTCAGCCCTCGGATGCCTGGCTAACCCGATGATCATCCCGGGAGCAGACTAGCCGGAAGCCCCGACCGGTCGCCTCGGCTTGCGCCAGCCTTGGCCGACCAACGAGCGGAATTTCCCTGAGGCTTGACAACCCTCAGATGCCTGGCTAACCCGATGATCATCCCGGGAGCAGACTAGCCGGAAGCCCCGACCGGTCGCCTCGGCTTGCGCCAGCCTTGGCCGACCAACGAGCGGAATTTCCCTGAGGCTTGACAACCCTCAGATGCCTGGCTAACCCGATGATCATCCCGGGAGCAGACTAGCCGGAAGCCCCGACCGGTCGCCTCGGCTTGCGCCAGCCTTGGCCGACCAACGAGCGGAATTTTCCTGAGGCTTGACAACCCTCAGATGCCTGGCTAACCCGATGATCATCCCGGGAGCAGACTAGCCGGAAGCCCCGACCGGTCGCCTCGGCTTGCGCCAGCCTTGGCCGACCAACGAGCGGAATTTCCCTGAGGCTTGACAACCCTCAGATGCCTGGCTAACCCGATGATCATCCCGGGAGCAGACTAGCCGGAAGCCCCGACCGGTCGCCTCGGCTTGCGCCAGCCTTGGCCGACCAACGAGTGGAATCTCCCGAGGCTCGGGCCTCGGATGCCTGGCTAACCCGATGATCATCCCGGGAGCAGACTAGCCGGAAGCCCCGACCGGTCGCTTCGGCCTGCGCCAGCCTTGGTCGACCAGCGAGCGGAAGAATTTCCTGAGGCCTAACCCTCGGATGCCTGGCTTAGCGCCGGAAGAATTCCCTGAGGACTAACCCTCGGATGCCTGGCCTAGCGCCGGAAGAATTCCCTGAGGACTAACCCTCGGATGCCTGGCCTAGCGCCGGAAGAGTTGCCTGAGGCCTAACCCTCGGATGCCTGGCTCAGCGCCGGAAGAGTTTCCTGAGGCCTAACCCTCGGATGCCTGGCTTAGCGCCGGAAGAATTTCCTGAGGCCTAACCCTCGGATGCCTGGCTTAGCGCCGGAAGAATTTCCTGAGGCCTAACCCTCAGATGCCTGGCTTAGCGCCGGAAGAGTTTCCTGAGGCCTAACCCTCGGATGCCTGGCCTAGCGCCGGAAGAGTTTCCTGAGGCCTAACCCTCGGATGCCTGGCTCAGCGCCGGAAGAGTTTCCTGAGGCCTAACCCTCGGATGCCTGGCTTAGCGCCGGAAGAATTTCCTGAGGCCTAACCCTCGGATGCCTGGCTTAGCGCCGGAAGAATTTCCTGAGGCCTAACCCTCGGATGCCTGGCTTAGCGCCGGAAGAGTTTCCTGAGGTTTAACCCTCGGATGCCTGGCCTAGTGCCGGAAGAACTTCGGGAATCAAAAGTCAGCAAGAAGCAACCAAGAGCTAAAAAAAAAAAAGAGGACGAGGGCGAGATGAAGAAATATTCAACGTGCATTAATTTTCAGGGCCGAGGCCCATACAATTGGGCAAAACGCCGACATACAAAAATAAAAAAGACAATGGAAGGTACAAGAGGTCAGCTTGGAGGAACTCCCGAGTCGGGAACGCCGGGCTCGTCCGCGGGAGGTAGGGAAGCAGCAGGAGAACCAGCAGGCGATGGCGCCGGAGAGGAGTCCAGGAGGGAGATCTCGCTCAGGTCAACTTCGGGATACTTAGCCGACACCCTTGCCAGGCCCTCCTCGAAGCCCAAGGTGAAGGCTTCGGCCCCCGCGTCCGACGCGTCATGGACAAACTCGTCAGACTGGTGATAGGTCCGCACTGCCTCCGACATATCATGGGCGAACTCGGCGGACTGGCGATAAGCCTCTACCGCCTGACGCCCGATTTCCGCCCTCTTCTCGGCCAGCTCCGCCTCAGCTCGCTCCATAATCTGAGCCTTGGCCTCCAAGACCTTCGCCACAATCCGGCCTTCGGCCTCAGAGGAGACCCTCAGCAGATCAGCCTGAGCCTCTTTATGCTTCGCCTCGGTAGCAACCCGAGCGGCCTCGGCTTCCTTCAGGCGCGAACGGAGCTCTTGGACGTCCGTGCATGACTTCTCCAGGGCCGACTCCAGTTCGCCTAGTTTGGCTTCAAAAGAGCGGATTCGGTCGCAGGCGTTGTCGGCAGACCGCTGGGCCTTCTCCCACCGCTCTCGATAGTCCGCGATCTTCCGGGACTGCTTTTCAGCCCGTTCCTCCGCCTTCTTGACCCTGCTTTCGAGGCCCGAGGCGGCTTTGAGTTGCTCCTGAGCCTCTGACAGTTGCTCCTCCAGGGCGGCGAAGCCGAGTGCCCGCTCTTCGGCCTCCCGGAGCCTCGCCTCGAGGTCCCCGGTCGTCCTGCCTGCCGCAGCCCGGCCTCCCTCTTCCATTGCTTTCAGCCGGTCCTCGGCCTTCGCCAAAAGCGAATCGACACCATTAAGGAAGGATGTCCGCCGAAATCCTCAGGTTGCCAGGTCAGCAGCAACCGCCATACGCCATAAAGAAGGCGGGAAGCTTGAAGCGCGCGCGCCTCTCCGAAGGATGGCGGCAATCTCGAAACATCACTCCCTTCACCTGTTCCCCTTCTGGTTCCAGGCTCGGAAGTGGGGGGCTACTGTTATGGGGGAATTGAGCCGCCATGCCCCACGTGATCGGCACGCGTATCCAGGAAAGCTACAGCTGCCCTATGATCCAGCACTCCGACCCCGAGTCGGACCTCCTCGGCTCCGCAGCCCGACCCCGGGTCGGCTGCCCTATGATCCAACACTCCGACCCCGAGTCGGACCTCCTCGGCTCCGCAGCCCGACCCCGGGTCGGCTGCCCTATGATCCAGCACTCCGACCCCGAGTCGGACCTCCTCGGCTCCGCAGCCCGACCCCGGGTCGGCTGCCCTATGATCCAGCATTCCGACCCCGAATCGGAGATCTTTTGATAACGACAGGCTATTCTCCAGAGGCACGCCGCGGCCTCCTGCTCCACTACTCCCTGCAACGGCTGTACCCGATGCTGCCCACGATCTCCTGTATCGACCGTACAAAGCGGAGCTCCACTACGCCCTGCCATGACCGTACCCGGCGCTGCTCCACGACGCCCCGTAACGGCCATGTCAGTGGCCATTCTATCGTGCCCCACGACGACAAACCCCCCGGAGAGACCTCCCAGCCAGGCATATATGCGGCTGGGGGGAGAAGGGGGGGTAAGCAATACCTCCCAGAGCACTCTCTCCCACTTGTGATTATCATCTCTCCTCCTCCAATCTCCTCTGACTTGACCGTCGGAGGGCCATCACCACCCTGGTGGTGGTGCAAGGCTTGTTTGCAGGTTCCTTGGCGGAAGGTGGAGCGCAACCAGCACCAACCAAGACAACTCAGGCGGAACCCCGTTCACACCGTCGTGTCAATCGTTCTCGGTTTGGACCACCAGCAACATTTATAATGCTACCAATGTTCTTTCTGGTATTTATTACCCTACTTCATGTTCATTTTTACAACAAGCATATATAATTAGTCAAAAATTTGCAGAACATAGATATGATGATGTTTTAATGCCTATTATTCACCTAATGGAATCTAAATGGAATGAGTATTGGGACAGGATATGTCCTATGCATAACTTAGCTGCTGTATTTGATCCTAGAGTTAAATTAAATGGCGTGCTAATTTTACTTGATGCATACGCTGAAAATATGAATCAAGATGCTGAATCTGCTAAAGATGAGGTAAGACAACTTCTTTATGATATTTATGCTATATATGATGAAAAAATTCGTGGATCTAGAACACAAATACAAACCTCTATTCCTCCTTCTAGTAGTTCTCGTTCGTCATCTATTTTTTCATTCATTGCACAGAGAAGACACACACATGCTTCAAGTTCCTCTTCATCTTCTTCATCTTTAAGTAGTGAACTAGAATTTTATTTACGAAATGATCTTCAGTCTGCATATGATGAAAATCAAATAGAGAATCTAGATGTATTATCTTGGTGGAAGAGTGTTAGAAATCAATATCCTGTTATGTCTGCAATTGCACGCGATATTTTAGCTGTGCCGATGTCCACGGTAGCATCGGAATCCGCTTTTAGTGCAGGTCGGCGTGTTCTTGACGAAAAGAGAAGTAGGATGACGGGCGAAACGGTGGAGATGCTTCTCTGCTTCAAGGATTGGCTGGATGCTGAGGCAAGACTTCAAGATAAAGGTGGACATAATACAACATCCTCTGATGATGATGATACAAACACTACTGAAGACTGAAGACTGAAGAGTGAATACTGATTCACTGAATCACTGATGATTAGTAAGATTTCTTAATTTTTTATAATTGTACATTTTTATTGTATTCTGGAGGTCAGACCAAGGTCCAAACCTCGGCCCTTTCTTAGTTTCTTATTGTATTCTAGAATCTAGAGGTCAGACCAAGGTCCAAACCTCCCTTCATGTACCATTTTGATTGAAATTAATAAACTGGTAGGGGTCTATGCCAAACCCCCCACCATTAAGGTGGCTTTATATTCATAAATCAAGATTTCTTAGTGTTCATAATTTATTAATGTATTAAAAAAATTTTATCGGGCCGAGCCGGGCCCAGGCCCGGACCGTGCCAGGCCCGCGTGCCAGCCCGGCCCAGGCCCTTATGGGCCGTGCCGTGCTGGCACGCGGGCCGTGCCGTGCTTGGCCCGCGTGCCTAGACCGGGCCGTGCCGGCCCAGGCCCGAAGCGGGCCGTGCCTGGCACGGCCCGCTGGCCAGGATTCGCTAGCCCAGCACGGCCCTATCAAAGGGGCCGTGCCAGGCACGGCCCGTCACTGTAGCTGGCGGGCCGTGCCAGGCACGGCCCGCTTCGTGCCGTGCCGTGCCGGGCCGTGGGCGGCCCGGCCCAGTGCCCATCTCTACCTCTACTTTCGATGTGGAGGCTCCGACCACCAGAAACCAGAGTGTAGAAATCCCATTAGATTCTTCAAGAGCCGTCACTTTGGTCTTTCCTACAAGGGCTGTAAACATCTCAACACCACTCGACCTCGCCGAAAAGTCACCATGCAGGACAAAGCAGCAAATCTTAACCACCCAAAAAATCTCAAACCGAGTGCAGTCCATGAAAGCATTCCTCCCCTTCACGGAAGAGATGGCAGGAATCTCGACTCATCTTGACAAGGCGGCACTCATCTTGAAAAGTCCAATAATCCCACATCGAAAAAGATTCGTTTCGGAGTCTGGGCATATGAGGCGGATGTCTTCTAATCCTGTAGACGTATTTTAGGTGAAAAACAAAATCGGAAAGAAGTGAACGACGCTTGCGTGAAGCTCCGAAATCGGATAATATCTAACAGGAGAGCTTCGTGTTTTTTTTTCATCGGACAATATCTCACGTGCTCTGCGCAGGCGGAGGCGTGACACTTTGGGCGCTCGATAAGGGCTGACGACGTCGCAACCTCGCTGGCGAAGAAAGCTAGAAAAGTGGGATCCTGAAACACTAGACAACCATCCTCCCACTAAGCTCTTCGTCTCCTGCCCCGACAACCGAACGGTACATGGCCTCATGGCCGAAGGACACATTCGTGGAGAGTGCTCAGCTTCGAATCCGTCCTCGGTCAATTCTCAGTAAGCGCTGTTCACAAGATGAAACACTCGCCGTCAGCAACAAAGTGGTTAATCTAAAACATCTACGGGCCTAATGATTCCCAGCAAGGGAAGGATTTCTTCAAGGAGTTGGAACACAATCAGAGCTAAATGGTCTGGAGCTTGAATCCTTGTGGGAGGTTTCAACATTACCCGATATCCCTCAGAACGAAAGGGCGCTGCAAGTGGAACAAAGGCATCTAGAGACTTCAACAGGTTTGTTGATTCACTCTTCCTACGAGAGTCAACCAAAGAAGACACACTTGGTCAAATCATCGGGAAAAACCACCAATGGTCAAGTTAGATGTCTTGCTTCGCTGGAATGGACAAATGAATTCCCTCTCTCGAGCATCTCACCATTGACCAAAATCCCATCTGATCATTGCCCACTTATGTTGAGAACTAGCAGCAAGAGGATTAAACAGTGGTGGACATCAGCTCCAACTTCCAGTGACGCAGCCAAAAATCTGGTTTTTCTGACAGATTTTTTTAACAGAGTATTGGTCTGGAGATCAAGACAGGGAAGGTTCACTGCATACAATTTGCAGATGACACCCTAGTCCTTGGCAACGCCAAAAAGAGGTCAGCATCTAACTTAAAATTTCTTCTCTATTCCTATGAGTTGATTACAGGTTTAAAAATAAACTTCGAAAAAAGCTCCATGATTGGAATTGGACTCAACCAGCGTGAATTTAGATGGTACGCGATACCAATGGTTTGCACTGTTGCAAACATGCCAATCAAATACCTTGGCCACCCACTTCATAGCAAAAAACTCGGTGTGAAAAGTTGGAGATTTCTTGAAGAGAAAATTGACAAAAAAATTGGCAGCATGGAAAGGGAAAGTACTAACACTAGCTGGAAGACTCGCACTGATTAATGCAGTGCTAGGAGCAATACCATCCTATTGGATGGCTACCCTCAAGGTTCCCTCAGAAGTAATCAAGAGAATTGAAAAGAAAAGGAGAAGCTTCTTATGGAAAGGAAGCGAAGAATGTGTAGGAGGTTTCTGCTTTGTAAGATGGGAAAAAAATCTGCAGACCAAAAGAGCTAGGGGGGCTAGGTATCAGCGATCTGAAAATGTTTAACAAGTGCTTATTACTAAAATGGTGGTGAAGGTATTTTCATGAACGTGAAAGGCCTTGGCGAAGACTAATCAAGAATCTACACTTCTCTAACAGACCTTCAAGTTAGCCGTTATCAAGAAGTTGCAGAGAATCGTCAGAGGCATGGAGGAGCATTTTAAAGGTTAGGAAGTGGTTCTTTGAAAGCATAAAATTTACTGTAGAAAATGGAGAGCAAGCAGCCTTCTGGTATGATCATTGGATAAACGAACTACCACTGAAAGAGCAATTCCCATTAGCCTTCGCACTATGAAGCAAGCCTCATGCAACCATAGCAGAAGTTTTTCACTTTTTAGATGAAGGAAATATTACAGGGGCGCAGTAACGCCTATGAGGGGAAGGGAAGAGATCAGAAAACTCACTGAGCTGCTCAAGGTTAAAACGCTCGCAATTGGAGATGACAAAATCGAGTGGGGAACAGAAATAAAAAAAAAAATCACAGTAAAGAGTAGCTATAAATTCTTCAGCCACGGGGGAGTTGGATCGAAAATTAACAAATCCTTTTGGAAAATATCAGTGCCAGAGAAAGTTAAATTGATCAACTGTTAGCGATCAATAAGAAGCTACTCGCACAGGATAATCTTCAGAAACGAAAATGGAAAACCCCACAGAATTGCACCCTCTGTGGCAGCCAGAGGAAACCTCGGAACATATCTTCGTATGGTGTTCCTTTTCACAGAAAATTTGGAGCCTCATTGCAGCAAAAATGGGAAACTTTTACAAACTAACTTCCTTGGATAACTGGTGGACTGTAAAGATGAGAATAGACACAAACGAAAGCCTGAGATCAGCATATTATTCTTTAGTCGCAACAATTATGTGGAGCATATGGAAGGACAGAAACAAAAGAGTCTTCCACTTCCAAGCGAATGCCCCCATATTTGTGCTTAAGGAGGCTCTGTTTTTATTTGAAAGCTGGACTTCAATAACTTCAGAAACAAACAAGCTGCAGTTCTCCATAGTACTAAAAGAAATACAGAGCATTATAGATAAATACTATGATCTCTGAGTGGCAGCCAAGCTTAACCTAGCACCTGTAACCTAAGCTCTTTTAGACGTTGCATGAGCAACGAAACTCTTTACTGCATGTAAATCCTAAGCTGACAACTGTACGTAGTTGAGACCACATCCTCAAGTGACCCCCAACACAAACACTGTAAATCTACTCATCTTGCAATAAATTTTCGGGTGGCCTATGCCTCCCTTTATCAAAAAAAAAGAAGCAAGGTAATGAATAAGAACTGATCTAGTTCAATCACATTTATGGAATTATTGGAATAATCTTCCATAAGGCAGGAACTTTGCCTTCCAACTTGTCCATTTTATTTTTATATTTTCAGCCTATCATGATCTCTGAAACTATGAGACTACGATTTCTAGTGCCACCCACCTACAGAGAATTAGAATAATAAGTATAAATCTTAAGCTCGGTTCAATCATCAAAAAATTCTATATACTAAAGTGATGCTTTTCAGTAGACGAGATAGGATTCAGATAAGAGAGGTAAGCTTATATAGTTTAAGGGCATAAAGGTAGGAGGGATGAATAATTTAAGTCCAAAAAGGATTCATTGACTAACTAAACTTAATGTACATATAGTTACTTTATTTTAGCGAAAAGGTCGATACTTAGAATTAAAGGAGGATTGGTATCCAACGTCAAAATTTCGTAGCACTAACTAGGGTCTCACATTGATTCTCCCTAAAGGTAGGCGATTGTTGATCGGAGGTCGGCGATGGGCATGCTGATGGTAGTCCTTTTGGAGCATTTTGAAAATTTCAGCAGTGGATGCTAGTAGCCTTTGTGTTTCATCTGTCTGAACTTGACCATGTGATAGTCCTGATACTACTTTCAAAGAACCCAAGCTTGCATGAGCGGATGATGAGGCCTCAAATACTTGGGATTTGATCTGAGGAGAATTTGAGAGGTTCACTGGTTCAAGAGCATTCCCTTCAGTTTTTTTGTTGAGACTGAATATTCCTGAGTGCAATGTGGTGATTCTAGAATCCTGAGGACAAATGAAAGTAAACTTGTTAGTTGCTAGAGTGGGTCAAGAAGCAAGAACATGGTGTCTGTACAAGACAAACTATGTTAGAGTAATGCAGAATCTTAATTGTCACATTGTTGAAGGGCATATCCTTATGATCAAACACCACAAGTTCTATGTGAAACAAAAGTTTAGCTTTAGACAGGAGTGAAACATGATGGGAAAGAAAGGAAGAGAGAGAAGAAAAAAAGGACTTAGCGTTATGGCCCCATTATATGATTATATAAAAGGAATATGGTTTCATCATAATACCATAGAGAAATAAAAGAACTTTCTTAGGTGCACAGAATCCAAACATAAAGTTGAAAATTTAGCCAGGCATACAAGAATCCAAGAATCCACCTGAACCCTTGAAAATTGGTTAAAATTAGCAAAAGGAGGCCTGGCTAAATTGTGATTACAGAGGTTTCATGTGGAGATGCACGAAGTACGCTGTAGCTCGTTTATCTTGTTAAGACAATCCACGTCGTTAAGTGATTGCTCTATTTGGTGGTCCTCAAATGTTGAGGATATACCAAACTAGTTGAAATGTGGTCTTTATATGTGAATATTTATGTGTTTGTGATACCACCTATCTAGAAGGAAGGGGGCAGGGAGGGGAGGGGATTAGATCATTTACCTCTGCATTTGATGACCCAGATGATTTATTTAAAGAATTCTTTGCCTTTCCTGCATCCAGAGAAAGTATTCAAATTGAACAAATAGCCATGATCTTTTCCAACATCCCACATTTTAAACTCGCATAAGTAAATTCCATCATACAAAATATATTTATGATCAGAAGAGTATTTATGCGGCTATGGCAGCGCCCAATCGCATTGTTAAGAATTTGCATGCCTCAAAAATAATACTAAAATTCTTTGCACAAAAAGAACACTTGATGTAAATCTTACATTGTTAGACTTGGTAAGCAAAAACTATAGTTGAAGTCCTACCTAACATAATAACTAAAATCCCTTGTTATACATGAACACCCATAAACATCAGAATCTTATAGCATACTGAGACACTAGAAGAGGTTCTCTCTTATTATCACATAAGACAGGAACCTCAACATAGTTTTAGGGGCCCTTGCTTTAGTTGTGCTTTGGGGGGTGGTTTACGGGTCTGTAGTAATCAGAACTGAAAGGTATAAGGCTAACAAAATGGACTCTTCTAGGGAAAACTCTATTATTCGGTTTGCACCCTGCCCTCTCTCCTCCATGGTCACATTTTCCAACAGAATGATTTGCACCTGTTTTCACCATGCCTTTGACTTCAATATTCACCTTCTTCATGCCCATCTTCCTTCCTCCAAGCCAAATGTTTCCAGTGGCATCAACCATCTTGGTCTTCTCTTGAAGCCCCTAGTATAAAGCTACAGCTCATAAAACCAAATTCCCACAAGGATAAGAAAAGATCATTGGCAAATGAAGAAAGTATAATGGAAATTAACAATATATACCTGACCGCTCCTGAGAGTACAAAGCGTCACCATGCCTGCGATAGAGAAGAAAACAGGAGAGCGAAATCAGTATTATTAGTTCTTGGGATTTCTCCATGCATGCATGCAGAAATTTTTCAGATGAAGAGCATGGAGAAAAGAGGCATGTCTTACCTCCGTCAGCAAGTGCAAGGGAGTCCCCAGGAGCAGCTAAAGAGAGCAAGAGTCCTACTACAAAGCTTACGAACCTCAAGTATTGCACCATGACTTCTCATTCAACGACGGCAACAGAGAGGGAGGAAGAAAGAAAAGGGAAAGGTTGGGTTTTATAAGCTAGGACCCTAGCTCATAGGTTAAAGCTAGCTAGGTTCCCAGCATCTCATCTCTTCTAAATATTTAATCGTGATTCTAATATATTTCAAGTTGTCCTCTCAACATTTTCTTATTGGATTGGTTAATATTTATGGACTTGGGAAGACTCAAAGCTTGTCCTTGTGATCTATATTTAGTAGTGCTTAAAAGCCTTGGCATTGCGTGGAATTGAAGAAAAACGAGTGCTTTGTGCTGTCTGCCGCGCGTCATGCACGCTACGAGGAGACGGTGGTAAAGTTTGGTGTGCAAGGATTTTGCCAACCCATTAAACTCTAGGGTTTTGGAAACCTTTTCTATACCGGACCCTGGTCCCCATATGAACACATTTTGCTAAGCTTGGTCTCGGGCTTTCCACTTGGAACGTAATTTTTTTGTGCTAATGGTCATGAGGCGAGTGCGAAGGGTTCAAAAGAACAACAGTAACCGAACTTGGACTTCGGCAATTGGCACGACTTCTTATAAAAGTGGGGCACAGGCCCTAACTTATACTCAGCTCAAGGGTGTAAAGATGGTACGCCGCATATGTACTATTTCACACTTTCCCTCATCAAATCACTTTGTAGCAATGCTTCTAAAGGTTGTGCTTGAGAAGATCTTTCATTTTGACGCATGTCATCACACCAGCAGCAGCTTTTTCCTTCATAATTTATAGAAAAGAAAGACCATGGCCAGATTTTATCACATGAGGATCGAGATGCAGTTTCATCCTGAAGATGACTCGGCTACGGTTATCAGTTAGATCCAGAAGAATCCAAGAGGTAACGGATGCGACCACTCATTACTCCGAGATATCTGGACAATGTTAAGGGATAGAAGGGCCTTGCAGGCCAAACATGTTTTTCGAGAAGCAAACGGAATTGCGGATTAGATGGCTGCTTATGTGCAGTGCCGGCTCGAGCCTTAGGCGACTGAGGCGGTCGCCTAAGGCCCCCGGCCCAGGGAAGGCCCCCACCCAGCCTTTTTTTTTTATTCCACCATGACGCAATGGCAGATCGTAGATGAGACGGGGAGTGGGTTTGGGCGGCGACGTGAAAGGCTGAGACTGAGCTGGGACTGGCAACGGGCGACGGCAGTCGGCAGATGGGGACTGGCGACGGGCGACGGGCGATGGCGTGGTCGAGCGGTCGAGTCGTCGACAAGCAACGGGCAACGCAACGGCTATTTCCTCCCCGGCTCCCCCCTTCTCTCCCTCCTTCTCTGCCTTTTTAATGCCAGAACCTTCTCCGGTTCTTCATTCTTGGCACTCGGCAGTCGGCAGTCGGCAGAATCGGCTTGCAAAGTTGCAGAGCGGCGAGCGCAAAACCCTCTCTAGCTCTCCTCGTCGACGTCGCCGTCCTCGGCTCCGAGCTCCGGCCTCCGACTCCGAGCTCCGAGCTCCAAGCTCCGGTCCACCGTGCGTCCGTGCAGAGTCCCGTCCTCTCCTCGCCGACTCCGAGTCGCTGTCCTCGGCTCCTCCTGTCCTCCGACCTCCGACTCCGCGGCGACCGAGACGGCGAGGCCTCCCGAGTCTCGACTTCCGACTCCGAGCTTCGCGGCTCCGGTCTCGTCGGCTCCGCCGCTCCGCAGCTCCGGCCTCGTCGGCTCCGCTCTAAAATCCACTCCACTGGATTTTCAATTTTGACAGGGAAGGTGAGACCGTGAGACCCTAATTTGTGCTTATTAAATGTTAAATAGTTGAGCTCCGATCCGGGTTTTGTTTGGGTTGTCCACAGTCCATACATTAATCTTTTAGCCATCAAATCCCCCTCTTTCTGCTGCGTGAGTCTTAAAAATCTAGGTTTTTTAATGCTTTCTTTCTCTGTCTTCTCTCAAATATATTAGATTTGGAGGAATGAGATACCAGGGGGCAGGGGCCGCTGAAGGAGAGAATAGTTTCATTTGAGGTCAGTAAGAGCATTTAGTTCTCAATTCTCATACCTTGTTTTTGACATTCAGGGTTATTTTTTTGTTCTTCTTTTTGGCGTTCATATGATAAAGATTGAATCTTTTTTCCTGTATCTGGTTTTTTCTGGAGAGTTTTGGGGTTCTTCACGCTTTTGATCATGCTTTGGATTGAGTTGAGGCTGGCTTTTTTTTAAAAGTCATTCTCTCCCAGAAGTCCAAACTCTCAGACATCCTTTCAAAGTTTAGAATGGTTGTCATCTGAGAGAGCTAGGGTCGGGCAAATTTGTCTCGCACAGGTCTCTACATCTCAGAGAAATAATTGCCCAATGCCCTCACCTCCCTATCGTGTTGAAGGCCACCCAGCTGACTAAACCTTTTCTGCATCATGATGACTTCGAGCCTCTTCACTATGAAGTCTATCATCAGGTGGACAAAGGAGTCATAGTTGCTGGATGTAGCCACACCATATTGGGCACTTCCAAGTTCCAACAAGCAATTTTTGCTTGCAATTTTTGTTGCTTACTCCTGTTGAGTTTCTTCAAAGATTTGACTTTTTTTATCAAAGATTGAGGTCTTTGGGTTTCATTGCACTTATTAAAAAATTTTCATAATAATAATTAAAAAAAAGGCCCCTCTTACTGAGTTCGCCTTAGGCCCCCAAACGCATTGGGCCGCCCCTGCTTATGTGACCAGTCATTCCGATATTATCTTATGGGCTGGAGATGGAGAATTGTTCTGGGCATTCCGAGGCATTTTGTTTTCTAACTTTATTGGGTGCATCCGTACTCGTCATATATGATCTATCCGCTTTAGCGAAAAAAAAAAAAGAAGAAAGAAAGAAAGAAGGAAGGAGGATTGAGATGCAGTGACACAGCATTAATATGAGACATCTTAGTGATATGTTATGGTTTATAAGCCAAGAATTATTTATTTAACAAGGTTGAGACTTGCCCAAGCAAGTTTTTAATGAGTCCAAGCATCTGCATAGATTTCACCCTGCAGATTTATTCAACAGAAGCGACAAAAAAGCTTTCTGATCTCAAGTACTTTGTGTATAGAATCTCCTGATGGCATGACAAATACAAACTATAGATAAAAAAAAAAAAATCACTTAATCATCATGCTTCATAACAAATGAAGTTTAGCATGCAGCAATAGGTCTAATCTGATAAAACTTAGACGAAAGATTTTGTAAGTTGGAAAAGTACAAAAAGAAAAAGGAAAAAAAAGAGAGAAAAGAATAAACCAACCAACTTTAGCTCAGTTGATTGGTATTCCTCTTCACTTGGAGAAATTTTGGGCTTGAATCTTAACAGTAACATTTCCACTGCATTTCTTTAAAAAAAATAATTCATGAAAACAATCACATGAGCTGAAAGGTTACCATGATGGATCAAAGAAGACTCCTTACCGACCTTAAAACCTAGACACTAAATTTAGTAGGGTGGGCCTCAATAAATGGATAGAAGAGCTTTGGTGTCTTTAGTCAAGAAAATTATCTATTGCCCACTAATTTAGCTGCTAAAAGAGTCGATCACGATTGGCAAATAAAAATTATATTCTACATGGCATACACCATGTGATCGTGTATGTAACCAATCACAGCCACTTGTTTTTGCTGCAGTGCACCAAGATAGGTGCTCGATGAATGAGGCTTACAGCAATGAGATGATTAGGGTATAGGTTCTTGATTGAAGCTTCCAAGGTAGCAAGAGCATCAAATCGAGAGCCGAAGGAACATGGGCTCCTGGAATTGAACACCCACCTTCTCGTATGATTAGCTCTATCAAAGAAACCGATAATTTATTTGGAGTCTTGGACTCCATCAAGGGTTTGAGAACACGAGGGCGTGCCGCCCAAACTCTTGAACCGGTGGGGCGCCTTTTGAGAACCGGGCCAGCTCAGCGAGTCGGTTCCCTGTTGCATGGAAGACCGGGCCACTTGCTGTTTGCTGGTTGGCCTAGGGGACCTCTACATGGCGCCACGTGGACCAGTACGAAGGGTGAGAAATCGTGATGGATATGTGCACCATCACATTTTGAAAAATTTGTTAATTAGATGATCTACCATCGACCGATCAAATCAATTCAACCAGAAAGCAGCACGTGTAATAATAATTTCTCGTGATTTTAGGTTGTGACCCGAGCAATCAATCCAAGCCGTCCAATTTATTATGATGATTGGAAATTGGCTGGATTATGATGATTAGGTCCTAAACTGAACTGAATTTTTTTATTGGAATACTAACTGAATCCTAGCGCTGTATACAAAGGTATTGCAAAAGAATATCGCTTTTATTTTTATATTTGTGAACATTGATATCATTTTTTTCCCTTTTTTGTAAAAAAAAAGGGGGTTCTTTTCAGATTGTATGGGACTTGCGTGCCTTTGTGCTTAGATGAATGCAAATATTTGTTTTAATTATATATATATATATATATATATATATATATCCCTAATGGATGCATATACTATACAAGTTGAGGAATATTTAGAAACGCCAGCATACAGGTAACCATGAACACTTCTCCTTTTTAACAAACTCAACAATTAAATATCTTTTTTTTTGGGATATTCTCTTATATTGAATTATATGTGCACCTAAAAATATGCCGGAAAAAAAAAGAAAATAAACTGTCTTTCTCGTGAAGTGCTAAGAGCAAAATGGGTATTTCGGGTGTAATGATTATTCGCTCAAGATCAACAAGCATGGAGTAAAAACATAAGAAAAGTAAACCATATTATATATAGGTTTTTTTTTTTGGCATAAATACTCTTCTAAATATCGAATTTTGCATGAATACCCTCCCAAAATTAATATTTGTATGTATACCCTCGTCAAATACTTGTTTTGCTATTTTACCCTTTGATTATCTTTGTTTTTATATATGTACCCAAGCCATCTAACACCGTTAAAAAATTAACAGTTTCAAATTAAAATGACTAAAACATCCTTACTAAGTAGATGTGCCAAAAAAACATTTATAAAGAGATCGCGATGGAAGACAAAAAAATAATTTCAAAATTTTATTTTATTTTTAATTAAAATAAATATAATTTTTATTAACGATATTAGAAGAACCATTATATTAGAAATATTTGTGCAAAAATAGTATTTTATGAGAGGGTATTCACGTAAATTTAATGCGTGCTTGCGCCCATGCGTACGTGTGTAGTTTCTTCTAATGTAGATTGACTACTAATGATTAATTCGGATCTGAACATGAGATGCTGGGCTTTTGACCCAAACATAGATAATGATATTGAGATAACACGGTGTTTAAGAAGAAAGAACTAAGTCATTAATAAAATGAGTTCAAACTTGGTCAAATCCGAATCCAATAGCAAAAGAACACTTAAGAAGGATCAACATTCATACTTAATATTATAGTCAAAATGATTTGATATAGATGTAGACATAAATGCAATATTTTTAAATTGCGAAAATACCTATCTCAGTGTCCAAGAGTACCTGGAAAATCTAAAGATTTCTATAAATTCTTTGCATGCTATCTCAAGAGAACCGTGTGGCATGTATGTGATCATAATTCTATATTGTTTAAGCCTCCAATCGCCTTCCACACCATCTCTTGGGAGACCACCATAATGCACGCAACAGGCGCAGATCCTCTGCGGTGCAGAATTTGCACGGTGGGATGATGTTCTGCCACTGATTCGATCCACATGTATTATTTTGGATCCAAATAATTCAGATAAAAAAAATATTAGGGCTCATATGAAAAAAAAATTTACTGACAATGGACAATGTAAAATGTAAACATAGAGTCAAATATATTTGTCTTATTCCTTTTTAATAAGGAATATGTTTGTGTTATTTATTGCTACTATGAGTGTTCGTCTAGATGGACTGCCCATCGAGTTTTTCCAATATTTGTTTAGTATAGCTGTACACAATCATCATTTGATTATAACTCTAAAGCACAGAACATGAACATCAAAGAAAATGGAAAAAGAAGTTAACAAGCAATACAGAATTACAGACTGGATCACTCAGCTATTCAGATTAAAATTCAGTTGACAAATACGGGGCCCTTGTTATATCTTGAAATCTTGATCTAGGTGAATAAAAAGGACTAATGTAATACCTATCAAGGTGAATAGGCAGTACAAACTTCATATCTGCAATCTCAACAGGCAAAATTGCATTGGAACATGCGACGAAAAGAAAATTGTGAAATTGTGATAAGTTCTTTTCAGGAGGAAACATACAAATGTCAACTGATGGAAGTGCTGATTGCTTCAGCAAAGCCATAGTGCCCCCACCTTCATCAAATTACAAGCATCTGTTCAGCCACTCGTCTTGGTACCCAGGAGAAAAACAATACCAAAAACAGTAGAATGTTTCTTTGCCATCCAGGCTGGTGAAATAAAATTGAGCAGGAAAGTTTTCGAAGGAATTGCAGCAAAAATAGTTTACAACCCATTTCTGGACCTGTCTCAAGCAGAATTGCATGGAGCTCCATGAGGTTAGAACACTCCCGCAGCAGCTCCGAGCACATCCTGTTAGGTTGATTTACTTCCTGTATACCTCGATGTTTGGATGATCATATCTTGCATGTAGTACTGCTTTTCTAGACATTCTCCACTTATGTGGACAAGTTGCTCTTAGTTATTATCTCAGCAGTAAATGATCAGTGTCCCTAATTATGGCATAAGAAATAATAATGTCATTGTCTCCAAATAACACCCTTTGTCAACCTTCTTCCACCCAGTGCCAACGAAGGCCCACCTCTCAATAGATGGGCACATCAAATCTTGGCTCATAAAAGCAAACCTGACTGTTACACAACTGGATGGCACAGCCAGCAATCCATGACCAAGTTTTCTTATCCACATCATATAGAAGACCTTTCCCTTGGTTCCAGGATGTAAAGCATATGAGGTTATCCTGCCCAAAACACTCAAATCTTTCAGCTGATAATCTCAATAGAACTCTAAAATACTTTGGTGGCATCCTACTTATTTCCACCCACGCAGTCTTAGCATGATCCAACTCCCAGATCCGGATGCTCTGGAGAGTGCTGTAAAGTCCTATCCTTCCAACCAAAAACAAACGCTTTTGCGCACCTGCAACCAAATAGCCATCCAGCAATGATCGTGGAAACTTGGCTGGAATATGTTCCCAATGCCCTGTATCTACTCGATACATCATCAAGCCAAGTGGCGAAAGAGTCTCAAGATACAGTCTTGAGTCACAAAATGCCATCTTTGATGAACATAGATTAACGGCTGGCATTGTCTGATGAACAGACCAACGGTCAAGGTTTGAGTCATAAACTTCTGTAGGCAGTGTTCTGTCTCCATAAATATCACTTGCCGCAATCACCTTGAATGAACGATCTGCCCTATCAACAACCAAGATCAACTGCCTTTGCTGATTGTAATGCATGTTTGGCAATGTCCTCCATGTCTGAGTTAGGGGATTGCAAACAAGGATTTTGAAACAAAGCCCATCGTATCCACAAAAACAAACAAGACCACCTGAAGAACCAACCAACCAGAACGCCCAATCTGGTAAAAAACCAAATGGGACCTTATACCAAGTCTTCAATGGTAGGCTGAATACAGAACACTGATGGGTTTGCGAGTTCTTCCAGAATGTGAGAAGGCAAGGCCCATGTGAAGGAACCTTCGAGTGAGATGTGAGAAAGCTACTATCTTGAAGAATTGAATTCCATCGCCTGCAAACTGACCTCATCCTAAAGATCAAGAATGGAGGCACCCTAGCAAGAACCTCGATTAGCAAGTCCTCGGGCAATAGTGCCCATATGTTATCTTCCATTTGGATATCAGCATGAACGACTTTACCAAATGTTGCAACAGTCTCCTCATCAAAACCCCTAGGCTTAGTCTTGATCACCTTCTGCCGAGACGGGCTTGTATTTCGAGATCCAGTTCTGGTCAAAGGGACCGAATATCTTGGAGACTCGCCTTCTCCAAAGTTGCCATTTTTCACCACTTGCAACCCAACTCCTCCGACTCTTTCCATCACTTCAGAACTCCAAAGTGCAGAACCTAAGAATGCGATCTATTAGTCCATGATAGTCACTGCAGCAGAACAAAAGGCAGATCTCAGCCCTCCACTTCTACCGAGCAATCTTTCCAGTTTGATTCCCAATTTATAGCAAAGCCCGTAAATTTTAAAACTCCAATCGACTGAATCACTTACAACGGGAACAGGCAACCCACATCAAATTCAACATTATCAAAATCAAGAGCTTTCAATTCGAACATAATAATCACAAGCACTTGGGTGATTCAAATAGAAAACTATTTCATATTGAATGACAAAAAGAATCTAAAACCTGCATTGCAGATCAAAGACTTTAGCACGATAAAATTAAAACAGGAGGAGGACAGACAGACGGCTCCCGGAATCTACAACTAGAAACACGCCCCTCCCAAAACCCTAAAAATCTCAGACAACTAATCCAGAAAGCAAACAACAGAACGAGGATCAAAACCCTAGCTTTCAGGATTCGCAAATGGGACGGACATGATACAGAAATTGATCCCATTATCCAAAAAAAGGGGGAGAAAACTCATCCAAGAAGCCATCAAACAGATTACACAAGATCGAGCAGAGGATCTCCTACAAAAACCTCGGAAAAATCGAATCTTTGAGGGTTTCAAGGGAGAAATACCTTTCGAGAAGCCCTTCCGATGAGAGAGAAGAACGGGGGAGCGACTGCCCACGGCCCCTCTGGGCTCTGACGGTCTTTTCCGTTTCAACCTCTTAGCTGATACCTTGGTCAATTTCCGGTGTTCTTAGGAACATTATACGGAGACAGAACCCAACTACGTGGCGGCCTCTCTTTGGTCGGAGTATACTTAGTCGAAGGGGATATTTGGTGTTTAAGTGATCCGCGAGATCTCTATCAGGGTTTAAGATTAGGTCGAGCGCGGTGAGAATAAGTACATGCTTACCGAGTCCGGTCGGTCAAGTAGGATGCCGCCAAGGGAAACATTGGTGGCCAGCCAATGTATGGTTCCGTTAGGTATGGTTTAAAATAAAACAATGTAAATACAAATACAGTATAGGGATTGGCGACAAGGGCTGAAGGCATCTCTCATGCTCGTCTTATTCTAGAGATCGATTAGATTTAGCTTAAAGTAGATTCAGCGACTATCATATGCTTGATCTAGGGTCCGTGGTCTCCTACATAATTGTCTAGATGCCAAGACCACTGGTGTACCGGAAGGCAAATAGGGCAGTTGATTGGATGGCATTATTCGCTGTCCAGCACTTCGATGGTCTTCTGTGGGATAGTTTGGAGTCTTTTCTCCTCCTCCTACGCCGCCTTATTTTTTTTTCCTAATTTTATTGGATGTACTCGTACTAGAATGGTATGGAGGTATTAGTCTTATAAAAAAAATAAAAAAAAAAATGTAGAGAGGTTGAGAGACACTCTACATCCGTCTAAACATATATCTTGGGCAAACGATATTGGCTGAGAATTTTAGATTCTTGATAGGTGAAAGAATACATAAATAAAAACTTTTGGCCTCGCTTTTGGAAGAAATGGCATCCACGTCGATGTTCATGGTGATGAAAAAAATCCATTTTAATGAACTTTGAAATTATTGAAAACCTATTATGTCCTGCAAATTTGTTTAATGGGTCATATGATTTTTTGAATTATTTGTGAGTATACATAAGTAAGAATGAATTATTTAAATTTTAATTTTATAGACTTTACAGATGTGGAAAAGGATCTTGTATTGCATGATGGGTACTTTGTGAAAAATAAAATACATTTTTTTAGGTTGTTCTCAGCCACATTGGATGTGTTATCATCTACATTTTTTTGAGAAATTCCAAAATCAAGGTTGCGGTGATTTTTTAAATGCACTATGCATGTAGCAAGTCGGGTATGATTTATCTTATATTATGAAGTTTATTTGCTGAGATCATCCAAAAATTTGATAATTTTTTTAGAAAATCTTAATTGTGTATTTGAAGGTTTTCCATAATCTTATACACATTCATGACTAAAAAATACCTGCCAGAGATATACATTCAAATTCCTTACGTTGTATTTTCTATGGTATTCTGAATGTTTACAAATTAATTGTTGTTTCTTTCAGCAAAGACCAGCATCCATGTAACAATGCACTGTTTTTTTTTTTTTGGATTGTGAGACAAGCATTGATCAAATCGCCCTCATTTAATTAAGAAATTGAAATTAAAAGGAGAATGAAGGGGCTTAGCATAGACCCCATGGAGGAGGCAAGAGAACGCCAATTGAATATTTGATATTGATTTTTTCCCTAATTATATTGCATGCACTATCCATCTAATTCATCAAGGTAAAAGAACATGATTCTCCACTTTTACAAAGGTCTTATTTTTGATCAGTAAGACATGGACAAAATCTCTATTCTTTTTCCGTGAACATTGCTCATCTTCCTCCGAGATGCTCTGTACGAAGTTCATGGATTTGAAACTGCCCGCACCCGCAAGCCCAAGCCGCTGGGGTTTTAACATGACCAAAGTCAAAAAAGTCTTGTTTTCATTCCGGGGCAACAAGGAAAAAATGAAATAAAGTTTTGAAGCCTCGAAAAGTCTCTCTATCTGGCTCGGCGAATACTTGATTCTCCCCTCTCTTTTCTTTTCCATGGAAAAAAAAAGACTCTTTATATTTATAATTTTTCATCACCTCAAATACCAAAAATCTAAGAAGAGATATAAGATTATTTGAAAATGATAAACAACATAATCTAGTCAATACAAATCTTTCAATTAAATTCAATACCTTGCATATTTATTATGCAAGAGAATGCATCCTATTTCTTCTAAATCTCTTGTAGTCCGCCAATAAGCTTCGTTATCAATACAAAACTTATCTTTTTATATACTTTTTTTGGATTACCCAAAGCAAATTCTTTTTCAACATCTTTGATGTAAAATGAAATATTATTTTAGTTTTATTTTAAAATTGAACAATTTACAATGCTCCTACTTTTGCAAAACAACTTATTTTGACTAGTCATCCAATCCGAACACGAGGCAGTACAAATTGTTTAAAAAAAATAATCATATCTGAAAACTACCAAGTCATAGCTAGATATTGTCCATAAATTTTTTTATTAGAATTAGAAGTGCAAATAATGTAGTGATTGTTATGCAATATCTAAATAGAAACTAGCAGATAATAATAGCAACATAACAATTGGATATTGGACTGACAGCTTCACTATTCACCAATAATACATATTGCATAATACTTCTATATATTTGCAATAAAAAATATTTTATTGTATAAATAGGGAGGAAGAGTAATAGAATGGGACAGTTCTAAAAGTAATAAAGCTGCTATAAAAGCCACAAAAATATGTTATAATAGAAAATGGCTAAAATAATAAATGTTATTCTCTTATTTAAATTCATATCATGTATGGAAATCTCTAAAACTATTGTAGTTATAGTTGCATTGTCGTATTAGTTGTTATTTGAAATTATGTTTCGAAAAAGTAAAATTTTTTCTCCTTTAAAGATGGAATATTATACAAGCATTGCAAAATAATAGCAATGATGATAATGATTTGATAAGGCCTTGTCACGATCCAAAATGTATAACCACTTC
The DNA here is from genome assembly GCF_009389715.1 of Phoenix dactylifera. Taxonomy (NCBI): domain Eukaryota; kingdom Viridiplantae; phylum Streptophyta; class Magnoliopsida; order Arecales; family Arecaceae; genus Phoenix; species Phoenix dactylifera. Next base: position 3,076,255 of record NC_052398.1, on the reverse strand, counting down.
GAAGGTAAAATTGAAGGCCATAATCATGCCTTTATAGATAGGCTCATATTTTTACTATAAATAGTCACAACTATATTACTATATCAAGTAAAAAAATGTGAATCAGAATTTTTTTTTGTAATTTTTTTTTTACATGTATATCTTTATAATTTTTTTTTTTTTTGCTCCTTTGGCAAGTAGACCATCCTAGCCAGTGGGAACAATCCCATCTTTGAGACTCTCCAAATACCCAAGATATGAGACCTCGAAATCCCTGTGGACTAGGCCCAACCAATGGCTCCTTCTGTGGCTGGATGCATCACTGATGGTTGGTGATTGAGCTACATCCTTCGCAAGACGTCCAAATTCTTATCTAAAATTCCAAGAGCACCTTTAGAGACATTTAAGGTAAATCCAACATATTCAATTACTCGCATATACATGCCTTTATGAATGGAGATGACAATGGATGGATACATTTTCTTATTACACGGACGCCATTACCAAAACCAAAGCCTACATAATGACAAACCCCACTCCAGTGAAAATAAAAGCAGCCAACAAAATAGTCATAAACCAGCTTTTGGATGTATGATTCATTAATGGAGGATAGGCATACGTTAACCCGAGAAATAAGAAGAAGAATGAGAGCTTATTTGAATAATTAGGTTGAAAATTTTATAGAATCTATAAATCAGGCTAGTACAATAAGTAAGATTACAGGCTGGAGACTAGATTTATATTTATAAATATTCAAAAATAACTTTTGAGAAATCATTCTCAAATTTTATAAAAAGTATTTTTTTTCTTGTTTAATTTATAAATTTTATAAAATTTTTAGTCCAAGAAGATCCAAGGAGCAAAATCAAAATTTTTTTTTTTGAAGAAATGGTGGGATGGCACAACCCAGAAGGTCTACCGGACCGGCCAGCTCCAAACCCCCTCAGCCAAGCTGGTTAGACCGGGGTGGACTCGGACACATTCGGTCCGCACTCACGCTCCAATTCCTTTTTTTTTTTCCTTTTAATTCTTTTGCCCAGACAGAATGGAAAAATAAAAAAATAAAAGAAACTCTTGATCCCTAAACCCCCCCTTGCAAATAAACGAGAGAGAGAGAGAGAGAGAGGGTTTAAGGTCGGCTGGCCGGGGGCTTTAAAGGCGGCGTCCTCCGTTCTCCCTTTCCCGCCGCCTCTACCCTCTCTCTATCTCTCGTTTATTGGCTTTCTTCCTCTCTTTGATCACATGAACTTCTTTATCCACCCTCTTCTCCATCGCCGCACTCACTTTTTCTTGCCATCTCGCCCTTCGAAATCCAGAGTTTGATGTGTAGCAACGCCGTCCTCGGCCTCCGAACCCCTAAATCAGCTCCTTTTCTCCAGTCCAAGAAGTGCCTCGGCGACTTCGAATCCGTTTTGACCCCAATCCCGAAAGAGATGTGGAGAAATCTTGCAAGAAAGGCATCGTCTTCCTCGAGATATCTGGATTTCGCTGGGCGCCCATCATCCGTCCCCGCCATCCCCTCTATTTCCAGCTTTCTTGGTTCCTCCCAAGATTCGATATGTTGCGAGAGAAGTAGAATCTTGGACCTCGGAACGCCCTTCAGTCATCGGTCCTCCAACACGGGTGTTGGTCATAATGGAGATTCGTCGCCCTTCATCAGGTGCCCCAACTTCTCAATCGGGCGGATTTCTGGTCGCTTGGGTGATTCCAGGTTCTTCGCTAGCGTCGCCGAGGCGGTTTCTTCTACAGACGTGGATGAAGACACTTCCTCTATAGAAGAAATTCAAGGCATGCTGGAAGAGATGAGCAAAATTGACGTGAGAGAAGGCAGTAAGATAGGCGGCAATCTTGAAGAGGTTCGGCCAAAGCAGCAGCTGGGGCAGCCGAGGATGGTGTGTGGAATGGGCTCAGGCAAGTATGCGATTCTCCGGCGAAGGCAGATAAGGATAGAGACTGAGGCTTGGGAACAGGCGGCGAAGGAGTACAAGGAGTTATTGACGGACATGTGTGAGCAGAAGCTGGCCCCAAACCTGCCGTATGTGAAATCTTTGTTCTTGGGTTGGTTCGAGCCGTTGAGGGATCAGATTGCTGCGGAGCAGGAGCAGTGCAGGGATCCGAGGACTAGGGTGTCTCATGGTCCGTACTTTTATCAGCTTCCGGCTGACATGATGGCAGTGATTACTATGCATAAGCTGATGAGTCTCCTGATGACGGGCAATGGAGATGGAGGTATTCGCGTGGTTCAGGCTGCTTGTCAAATTGGTGAGGCTATTGAGCATGAGGTCTGTATTTCTGTTTCTGGCATTTTCTTCTATCTTGATTTCAGTATAGTTATCTCATTTTTTCATTGTAATTGGTTATGTTTTTGCCATGGTGTTGATATTACCATCTTGCTTGATGTGCTGCGATTCATCTCATGTTACCTCACTTTATTCAAGCAGTTGTTTGTCACACATTTCTGGTGTCTTCTTGCCCATTTAAATTATCCATAGCCCGAGTTTGGCATGTAAGTGTTTATAGCTATATTTCTGGTTTGAATCAGGTTAGGATCCACAGGTTTCTAGAGAAGACAAGGAAAAAGACTGATAAGGATAAGAAAAATGAAGATGTGGAAGGTGCTACTTTGACCAAAGAGCAGGAGTTTTTAAGGAAGAAGGTTACAAATTTGATGAAAAAGCAGAAGGTGCACCAAGTAAGGAAGATAGTGAAGGGACAAGATGACTCTAAGCCATGGGGCCAAGATGCTCAGGCCAAGGTTTGCTTTTCCCTTGGCCAGTACTGGTTACTCTACTTTTAGCTTTTGCTGTTATGTAGATAGGATTTCCCCCCTTTCCTTCCCCTTGTTCCAATTCTTCAATTTTTCAATTTTCATTTTTAGGTAGGGAGCCGTTTGATTGAGCTGTTAATGGAGACGGCTTATATACAGCCTCCTGTTAGTCAGTCAGCAGATGGTCCACCTGATATTCGACCTGCGTTCAGACACTCACTCAGAACTGTCACAAAGGAACAGCAGTAAGAAGTCTGACCATCTGAGAGTGTCAAACATTACTCTCTTTTCTATATATCTTGACAATAATTTCCATCATTCAACAGAAAACATAGCAGGCGATATGGGGTCATTGAATGTGATCCACTAGTCCGTCAAGGGCTAGATAGAACTGTGAGTACAGTTTATGATTGGTTGAAGTCTTGTGACATTTTACTAATATATGTTCTTTTCCATGCCAATGTTTATTTTGAAATGGGACTTAAGAGTTGCTTTATAACAGGCAAGACACATGGTTATTCCTTACATGCCAATGTTGGTACCTCCGGTAAATTGGACAGGGTATGTGGTCCTCAAATATTCGTTTGAAGTTCACTTGTTGATGTAGTGCTAAATCTTGACTGCTTGCATTTGGGCCCTCTTAAGGAGTGGCACTGCATGATTATAATCGCTACTACTAATTATTCGTTATTCTAGTGTGCAGTGCATCATGTCCATGGCTTTCAGTTCTGTAGTTTCTTTGTAACTGCTGGCTATAACAAGTAAAACTTGTACCGATTTTAATGAAGCTTACTGATGCTTTTGGTTTCTGGGTATTGTTAAATATCATCCCGTTTTTATGGAAAATGATTTTCATAACATTTCATTACCAGCTTTCAATAACTTTTTACAGCTAATTTGTCCCTTCTATAGACTGATAGTGAATTAGTTAGTTATTTTGTTAATGTACTAACATTTTCTTTAATATCATTATTTGAGTCTTGACAGGTATGAGAAAGGAGGACACTTGTTTTTACCATCTTACATCATGCGCACACATGGAGCAAGACAACAACGTGAAGCAGTTAGAAGGGCTCCAAGAAAGGAAATGCAAGCCGTTTTTGAGGTTTCTCAATTTCTATTTTTATTATAAAAACTTGAACATAACTAGATAATGAATTTATGTATTGGGCAGAGATAAAACAAAATCCTTATTAAAATATTGCTCACTAAGATTTTTTTTTTTTAATCCTTGATATGTCAAATTACTGTTTTTCACTATGGATGTAGTTTTCCAAGAAGATTTTGAATTTCTATTGCAGAATATTTAAATTTTATGCTGGTTATTATGCTCAAGTAAATGTTCACCAAGAGAGTTAAGTCAATATTCACAAAGAGAGTTCAGCTGTCTCTAATAACTTCTGCATCTGAGAGATTATCACAAGTCCTTCTTATTGCTTCTAAATTTGCTTCGATCTTTAGGGTTGCTCTTTGTTATCTTTAACATGTTGTTACTTTGTGCCTGTACACATGCATGTCTATTATGGGATGCATGTATGGAATTTATCCAACGTCCAAGATTCAGGTTATTTGTGGGTGGCCTGATTTGCACCATCTATTCCTTGCTTTTGCTGTATTTGTCATTATCTTTTATTTTTAAATACATTATCTGGCTCTTTACCTGGAAATTAAACCTCCTTGCTTTGTTAATCATGCTGTAACTGAATATTGTTATGTACTCTCCAGGCCCTGGATACATTAGGTAGTACAAAATGGAGGGTTAACAAAAGAGTTCTTAGTGTCGTTGACAGAATATGGTCTAGTGGAGGTCGTCTTGCTGACTTGGTTGATCGTGATGATGTGAGTTGAATTCATAGTTGTCCAATTTTTAGATGTTCAAATTTTATTGTAGCAGCATGAAGGAATTCTTTTGTTGATTTGATTATATATTCTTGGTTAAATTAGGCCATGTTTGTGACTAGATATCTGGCTCAGTTTTTGCTCTAAATATATATTTGTTTTCAGATTCCTCTGCCAGAGAAGCCTGATACTGAAGATGGAGCTGAAATTAGGAAGTGGAAGTGGAAAGTAAAGTCAGTGAAAAAGGAAAATAGCGAAAAACATTCTCAGCGGTGTGATGTGGAACTTAAACTTGCTGTAAGACATTATCAATCATGTTATTGCTATATTACAATCATAATAACATGGCGTTTCGGTGCAATATGATGCCATTTGTTCTTTTCTGGGAGCAGGTGGCTAGAAAAATGAAAGATGAGGAGGGATTCTATTATCCACACAACCTAGACTTCAGAGGCCGTGCATATCCCATGCATCCTTATTTAAATCATCTTGGTTCAGATCTATGTCGAGGAATTTTAGAGTTTGCAGAGGGTCGCCCACTGGGAAAATCTGGCTTGCGCTGGTTAAAGATACATCTAGCAAATTTATATGCTGGCGGTGTCGACAAATTATCATATGATGGCCGGGTAGCATTTACTGAAAATCACTTAGATGATATATTTGACTCTGCAGATAGACCACTGGAAGGTAGACGGTGGTGGTTAGGTGCTGAAGATCCCTTTCAGTGCTTGGCAGTTTGCATCAATCTCTCTGAGGCACTAAGGAGCTCCTCACCAGAGACTACAATTTCACACATGCCTGTGCACCAGGTTGTTTTTAAATGCAATTTCTGTCTTCCCATTTTTTGTGATCAAGTTTGTGCTTGTGCCGATTCCAGATGAAAATATTTTAGATTTCACATGTTATTGGTGTTAAAATGTTATCTTTTAGATCAAATGCAGCGCAGGAAATAGGATAATCATGTAGTATATAAGTTTATTCTATGTTTTGTTACTCTTAATCTGCAAACACCCATCAATATGTATGTATTGTACCAATTACAGGTGACATGTATGTTTTTATTGACTGCATTACATATGCATGTTGACATTAGAGAATTTCATATAGTTTATATTTGTAAGAATATTTGTCGTGCTGTTTTATGTGAATTATGTAAATACTGTAGTACTTTCCGCGGGGTAGATGCAGTCCATTATTATGGAAGGCAAATCAGTGATTGAACTACTTGCAACCTGGATTACTTTTCTGTGTCTGCCTTTTTTTAATTAATTTATGAAATAGGCTAAAGGAGAACTGAACTTAACTGTGGCTTCATTTTTCTGCATTGAAGTTATTAGGTGGAATGTTCTAGCTGGTATATCTTATCCAAGTTAATTTTCTTGAGCTCAATCCATGGTTTCACATTGCAGTTGACCTATTTTGAGAATTCCTTCCAATTTTATGTGTTTGTGAATGCTATTTTCCCCTTGTCTTTTATACTATTCCTCCTGTACCTTTTCTCCTTTTATCTTCAAATGCTTTATAACTTCTAGCTTTGGAGTGGAGAAAGTGTAATTTGGCAATGCCAAAATAGTAAGCCTGAGATAAGATAAAAGAATATTGCTGACATGTGGATAGAAAGAAACTTTGTATGTATATTTCAGAACTTTCATTTAATTTGCTATTAAATTTTGTATTTAATATGCTAATAGAATTTGAAACTCTCTAAAATGAGTGTTTAGTCCAACTAAAAATTGGCGTTAGAATGCTTAGAAATGTTATTAAAAACTTAGATGAAAATTTTGGAGATAATTGGAAAATTCTTCAATAATTGGAAGCCTTGTTGTCAGTAGCAAGTTTGGAACTTGAAGCATGGTCAAAGGTTACACATGGGATATCTTACCATGTCAAATTTTGACATGTGCCGGCATAGCAAAATACACGTCTTTAAAAAGAAAAAAAAAGATGCAAGCTAAAAGATGATACAAAGGCTAACTTCTATATCATTTAAGCAACATGTCATGTGGAAACAGTCATCTGTCAAGCACTAAAAAGTACAAGCCTTCCATGTAGTATCTTAAATCACACTAGCACACATCCTGTTACTGGTCTATGCAACTTAAAGGTATATCTTATTAATTAGAGAAATCTAAATGATGAGCTAACACTTGCTAATATCATATAGGATGAGAGAAACTAGAATAAAGACAAGTTCATGTTAAAATGAAACTTACTATTTTTATGACATTTTAATGCAAAAATAGTTATAATATTCGATAAATTTTGTGAGAATTACAATAATATCTGGATCTTTCGTCAAATTATGTCCTTTCAGGAGAAAGTTTAGGTAATAAGGAAACCAATTCCTCACCTTAATCCTTCCAGTTATTTTGATTCGAGCGTTTATCATAACGCAAACATTTACACATTACAAACTTAGAATATGAAATTTCAATTCCAAAAACTCATGTCAACCTCTTTATTTTGGTGGTTTAATCCATGAACTAATGTTTCTTTGCCCTTGATACTATGAATTTATGTAACTTTCAGATGGCTGAGGAAAAGGTTTGGGGGGATAAGAAGTACATATTTGAGTGTAATAATGCTCCCAGCTAATATTCAGCCAAGAATGGGTTCAGTTTGATATTTTAGCAGCCTATTCCAAACTGTATTGTACTGGATCTCTACATTTTTTTATATTGCGGGTTGGTCAGGTTATCACTGCCGATACAAACCAGAACAATATAGGCACCCTTGTATGCCAGCGGCGACCTTGAATATTATCTGATATAGTATGAAGTGGATTGACATTTAATATTGATCATTGTGAAGGATAGGGTTGTGTAAATAGCTTGCTTTTAAAGTATTACAACACAACAAGGTTTGTCGAATCCGTCCCAGAGAGCATACTAGTCGGCAATTGGTTTAGCATGGTATAGGTCTTATCGTGCCATTCCAGGGCGTACCAAAACAAAGAGAGTCGGATAGTGAGGGGGAGAGGAAGAAAAGTATAGGGAGGGAGAGAGGGAGGAAGGGGGAGGGTTGCGAGAAACCCTAACCTTAACCCAAGCAAAAGAGGGAGAGGGAAGGCCGAGGAAAACCCTAACCCGAACCTGAGAGAGAGAGAGTCTTACTAGACCCTCAAACAAGGGCAGCAGGGGGTTCGGACCATCGTGAGCAGGGGTTAAGGTGCTCTCTCGAATATCCCGAGCGAATTGAATCATGAGTGGATGGAGGGGCGGCTGGGCGGGGCGGGGGGAGGGGGGAGGGTGTTTAAGCGAACTGGCCCTATCTCAAATAAATTGCTTGAACTGTGTTGGTCCTCGACTGGTCCAGTTTAGTATCCCTTGAATTGGTTAGTTTGGCATAGTTCGGCCATTGTTGCAACATAGAAATGGCGGAATAATCTAATAGAATTCCCTACAAGTTATAAACTCAAATTTATCCAATTTGGAAGAAATGATATTTTTAGGATACTGTTCATGGAATATGAACCGTGAAGTAAGAAAAATTTAAAAAAGGGCAAAATTGTGTTATTTTTTCTTTCTTTTTTTTTTTAAAAAAACCTTTCACTGAAAGGAACTGGAAACATGAGTTAGCCTTGGGTCCAAGGGGGACCTGCTTATCTTTGTTGCCTACATAATATATGGTTATATGATCCTAGTTTACATGGAGATGGCAAGAATGAAATAACTGCAATTCCATTTTATCACTGATTTATTTCCTAAGGAATTGCTCTATAACTTTGATGATGTATGGTTATGCAGGGACGAACTGTAGTAAGTTCATAGTATAATGATGATTATGTCAATTAAAGAATATTTAATAGTTGAACCATTATTTTCTCAGGATGGATCGTGTAACGGTTTACAACACTATGCAGCTTTGGGAAGAGACAAGGTGATATTCTCATCTTTAATATTTAGTTTGTAGTACTAGTTGGTAGTGATGTCCAGATGATAGATACATAATCACAGTACTTTTTGATATTGAAATATTATTATTCATTTAGTGGAGAAACAAAACCAAGAGCAGGAGAGTTAGTTTTTGTAAAATCACCTAAACAATATGCCTTAAAAAAGGTTTGATTTGTTATAAGTATTTTCGAATTTTCCCCTTTTTGGTTTTCATCTGCTTATTTTATTTTGCTTTCTGGGGTTTTTCCTTTCATCCTACTTTAAACAGCTTTAAGTAACATCTCTACCTTTCTCTCTTATGTTGAGATTTTCAATGAATTTTGCTCCATTGGGCCACAGTGAGAATTAAATTGCATAACTCAGTTATTATGGTCTTGCACTTGAGAGAATGATGAGAAGCACATACATGATTATTTAGTCAACTGCTGACAAGCTCTTGCTGCCAAAGATCATGTTTAGAACTAACTTTACCAGCTAAGATCATACTCTTTCATTATTTTTATGCATTTGATATATTTTCATATGATCTGGTAAGGTAGAAATACTATATGTGCTATTTTATAACAGAGGCTATTTCTTGTTTGTTGAATTGTTATATTCAGTTGGGGGCCATTGCAGTGAACCTGGTCGCAGGAGATAAGCCTGCAGATGTTTACTCAGAAATAGCTGCTAGGTATGATGTTGTTTCGGAATGTATAGTTAAATTTTTTCAAAAGTCATGGTTCGCATATTATGACTTTGTATGGTTTGGAAAATCTATATGGCCGCACAGAGACTTATCAAGATTGTAACAGCAATGCCTATGTTAAACTTCATTTTTTCCGCCAAATTTATCATACTATTGGTCAAAGTGTAGCAGCACTTCAAATTCTTCTTTACCATTGGGAGATTCTCTATCCAAGAATTTTGAAACTAAATTTCCAACTTTAGAGGCTTGATAACTGATTTTTTTTTTTATGCCGGATTATTGGGACTATAACTGGGTAATGCCGCGCCCCCCCCCCCCCCCCCCCCCCCCCCCCCCACCCCACCCCCCAACACACACACACACAAAAAAAAAAGTTTTTTTTTTTAAAATTGTCGTTCTCTACTCTCAGAATTGCTTTGCCATTAAATAGTATTGGTACATTATGAATACTGAAGATTTACTTATTGGATGTCATGGCTTTCTCTTCAAATATTCTTTGGCGTATTGACTTACTGTTTGTCGGTGTAGTGCTGTGCTGTGCTAATACTTGGTTCGTGTTGGCACACATACATCAGCATGTGAGACAGCAGCCATATGGCAATGAGGCACTGTTATGGTACATGCCAGTCCATGCTGACCCACATAAACAACTTAATCCTTTGCTGTAGTGTTAAAGGCCAATGTGAACCAATAGTTACTGACACAAGTTTGTCTAGAATAGGCACTTGTTACCATTTCGGTGATCCTCTGACAACATATAGCTTATGGCGTGCTATGATGAGGAAGGCACTTAAATCCATGATTTGCTAGCCTGATAAATATTTCACTGTTAGGCGCTGCACTAAACTAATTGCTCTATACTAAACTAATTGCTTTATACTAAATTAATTGCTTTATGATTATGGAAGACCAATATGTTGGTGTTACATATGCAATGCATGTTAATACTTGCAAATTTCTCATGTTGAAATTTTGCTTTCCACTTAGCATCAGAGAAAAGGCCAGGCAAGAATAGGAAAGTTAAAAGTGAAAAAAGTAGTAGGCTAACATGATGCAAGAACCATGTGAAGGGGCTCTCCTCTTGATTCTAAGCTGAAAATTCCATGGATTTCAACTGGACTCATAGCATTGTTGTAATGCCCAGTGTAGGCAATATCATGTTAAATCCAAAAGTTTTAACCACATTCACTGATACCTCCCTATGTCCTCAAATTCACACATAGAAGACATTCTTCATGTGTGTCCTAGAGTTTTCTGTGTAGACTTGACTATAAAAAAAAATGAAACACTGAAATGCATATTCAATATTAACTTCCTCTTGTTTTCATTTTAGCTGCAAAATTAATAGTAAAATCCTTATTATTTCAATTCATGTTTAAGGGATTTGTTAGTGCTATTTCAATTGAATGTTATAGATAGTTTGTTTAGCTGGTTAATCACATTTGTAGACAGTTACTATGAATCATCGATTCCTACAATTTCTAATTTAGCAAAAATGGCATTCATGTTTATGTGTGGACATTTTTAAAAACACATATGTTGTTTGAAAGATTTCTGAACTAGTTTTATCATAATTTTTGAATACAGGGTACTTGAAATTATGAGAAGAGATGCACAGAAAGACCCAGCTACTGACCCAGATGCCCTTCGTGCTAGGCTTTTAGTTAATCAGGTTAATGTTTTATCTTGCCTCTTTTTCCTTATGGTTTGGAGTTTTCCAGGATATTCATGATCTGGTTGAGTGAACCATGGTTTTGACTGTTAGAAAAAGGTGATCCTGTCCCCATTAATTAGATGTTTGTGGAGTTTTGCATGTCTCAAGAATAAGTGCCTTTTCCTTTTACCATTACATATTTATATGATGATTTACATGTCTTATGAATAAGTACCTTTTCTTTTTATCATTACATATTTATGTGATGATATTTCTTAATATTTTAATGTTTAAGCTGATTAAAATGATCAGTTTTGCTGCAAAATTTCCATTATCCACAGTAGTTTTACTTATGACACCTTCAATATGATAGTTGCATGGCGTAGATAGCATATCCAGTCATTAATAAGGTAATCCATGTTGTTCATGACGCCAAAATCCTACATATAAATCATGTCCCATCCTCATCCAATTTCTGTTCGAATCAATTTTGAAATCAGGAATGCTTTCTTTATCTCACTTTTCATTTAAACAGCCAATTAAAAAGTAATATCAACTTTTCTTGTTAATTGTTGATGTCAATGGAATGTAGGTGGACAGAAAGTTGGTGAAACAGACTGTCATGACATCTGTGTATGGTGTCACTTATGTTGGGGCCCGTGAGCAAATAAAAAGAAGATTAAAGGAAAGGGGGGTTATTTCAGATGACACAGAGTTGTTCAGTGCATCATGTTATGCAGCCAAAGTATGGAACAATACATTGTCATTTTCTAGTCCTTGTTTTCTTTTTACTTGAATTTATGTTGTACGAGATTATTGGAATCTGTTGTTCAACTGGAAAATCTTTAACCACTTGAACAGACTACATTGACTGCACTTGGGGAGATGTTTCAAGCTGCACGTAGCATTATGAGCTGGCTTGGGGACTGTGCAAAGGTATGTATTTCTATCAGTGCATGATGACAATATACCAAGAAATGGATCACGAAAAGAAATTTGCTCACATGCTCTTTTAGTGCCTTCAACTATGGGTAAAATGGACATCCTACTGCATGAGGCTCCTGCTGCTGCAGAGTTCTGGGAGTGTTAGATTATGCAGCCTTACCCTCACACGTGGAGAGGTTGTTTTTGTGTTTTGAAGCTATGACACCTAGGACACAATGGAGCAACCTTACCATTGCATGAAGGCCTGCTCTTGGTGTCTTCAACTATAGTTATAGAGAGTGAATAGACTTGCAAGCAAGGAATGCTGAATCGGCCCGTACCGAACCGATCCGATCTCTGACCGGTCCAGTTCGGCGTTAAAAAACGGTACTGGCCTGTACCGGCTAGGCCAAAATTTTTAGGCTTTTGGATATGTGAACCAGGCCGAACCAGTGGTACCAGTACCGAACCAGTCCGGTGGCCGATCGGTACACCTATCGCAACCGATTCGGCGATCCTTGCTTGCAAGTGATTTTAGAATCGAATTATGTATGTTTAGAGAACAACATTTGGTAAAAGACACAAGATGAATCAATCACGGATGAGGTGTTTGAATGTCTTATCGCAGCTGAAATGAAGACATTATTTTGAGATGAACTTTGGAACTAAGCAGCTGAGGCGAATGAAGGCAGGTAGGTTTTGACCTAAAATAATGCTAGACATTCCAGAACAGGGGGTTTGAACTCAACCTGATAATGGCCGCTAATGGTCGATGCACAGAACCAATGAAGCTTTTTAGGTACCAATGTTTGGCGCAGACCTCCTTAGCTAGACAGTCCGGAATCATCTTTCACTGCTTAGATTGGTTGATTTCTCAAATGGCCAATTAAGAGTTGGCCAATCCAAATACTCATTGGTGATGCTAAGCTGATGGCATCTTCAAGTCTTTCACTGAGATGGTCACAGCTAAGATGGAGATAAATATCCAATGAGATGATCTTCCATGAGAACTCCATAAAGTTGTTTCCATGAGTCTGGCAGTCATGATGTGGTACACCATGACCCTGGAGGCTGTAGATATGCTTTGCTACAAGGGCAGTAGCCTGATACATAAAATTACAAGAGGTTTCAGACTTTCAGCTCTTTCATGTAACAAAGTATTATTACTGTGCATGGTAAAGTATTTGCACACATTCAATGGAGGCTACTGACAGCTCTTTCTTTTTGTTTTTGTTTTCATTTTTAATTTTTCCTATCCATTGTGCATCAGGATCAAAGCTCCGAACTTTGGCATATTTTGTGAAAAATAACTAGTTTCCATAAGCATGATATTGGCACTGATTTCAATTTTCCTTTGTTTCTAACAGATTATTGCTTCAGAAAACCAACCTGTGAGGTGGACTACCCCTCTCGGGCTTCCAGTAGTTCAACCTTACCGTGCATTGGGAAGGCATCTTGTAAGTGTTTCTCAAACCAGATATTCTTTGTTTGTTTTCCCAGTGTTCATTTTGTCTGTTTTTGGTCAAAATCAAGAAGGCATCATGTGATCTTTCACTCTTCCTGAAACTAACAATTGCTTGGTGAATTGCTCTCAGATTAAAACTTCTCTTCAAGTTTTGACCTTACAACGGGAAACTGACAAGGTCTGTAACTATTTCCTTTTGACCTTTTCTTCCGAAAAACTGGAAATTATAAATCTGAATGTGAGAAATTCCAGTGTGATTTAATATAGAGAGCTTTTTAAGCTTTAATCCCTAAACCTATTTTTTTTATTCTTAGGTCATGGTAAAGCGGCAGAGAACAGCTTTTCCTCCGAACTTTGTCCACTCCCTTGATGGTTCCCATATGATGATGACTGCAGTTGCCTGCAAAAGAGCAGGATTGAATTTTGCAGGTTGCTTAATTTTGGCTGATTGTAAACCTCTCATGTTATGCAATATAAATCTATTTTTATCTCAATGTTCCTCTAATGTTGCAGGAGTCCATGACTCATACTGGACACATGCGTGTGATGTTGATCAGATGAACTGGATTCTTCGGGAAAAGTTTGTGGAACTCTATGAGACACCCATACTTGAAAATGTAAGAATGCTCTTCCATATCCAACCAACCAATAAAAATTTAAACATCCTGACCTAGGAAGTGAATGCTATGTTTCAACTTAAAAATTTCTGGTCTTCAGCTTATTACATTTCATTATTCATTCTGACAAGATTATCTTAGAACCTTGCTTTTCATATCAGCGAGATCTCTCTCTCTCTCTCTCTCTGTCTGTGTCTGTGTGCGTGTGCATGCCAGCACTTTCTTCTTTAGTAACATCTGTAACACATGTTGATACTATTTTGCAGTTACTAGAGAGCTTTCAGCAATCTTTCCCTACATTAAGTTTCCCGCCGTTGCCAGAGCGAGGAGATTACAGTCTAAAAGATGTTCTGGACTCACCATACTTCTTCAACTAACAGGGCATGCTGTTCATTTCTTTCCTATATCAACAGCCTTGCTTCAAGCAGTGGCTCTGCACAAATATTCTACATCTGCTGTCAAATTGCATGGTGGCAGAGCTAATTCTTTTGCTGGTGGGCATGGCAACATGAAAGACAGCTCTCTGCGCTGCTAAAATGCCTCACTTCGGATGTAGCAATAGCATTCCATATATTGTCAAAGACTGCTGTGGAGTGCTGACAGCAGAATTATTGCGCTTAGTGCAATGGGCTTGTATTCATGAGAGTCGAGGCTTTCATAGAATTGTTTGAGGCATTTCTGAGGTTGAGGCGGAGTATATGCAGAGAGATGATTAGGTTGATGGTCAGAAAAAAATTAGTGATGCCAGCCAGCAAGACGGTCTAATAATTTAATTGAGGCACCGAGGGTCATTGACAACAAAGCCGAGCATGTGTAAATGAGAGGCCAGTCCAAAGCGGCAAGCAGAGGGTTCAAGCATCAAACAGACATTTCTATCTGCATACTGTGGATCTCAACCAAATAAGGGATCTCTATGTTGGCTATTGCAGATGATATTCTTGCTTGATTTGTGATTTAGTTCAGTGTAATCTGCAGAATCCCTGCTTGATACTACTAACTACTAGCCATTTGTTTCTACTGCAATATTACAATGCACCTCAGAGGAGAATTAAATTCAAATGGTGGTGATGAAAAATTATGGAGTGCTTATTTCTCCTAACAGAGTTTTGTTGTAAGCTAATAAGAAACTCCGTCAATGTTAATGAGGTTTATAATCCCAGTGATTGATTAGCTGGCAAAAAGTGATTCCAAATTTTCTGCTGGAGATGCATGTAGATGAACATTTTCTCTTACAAAGTATCTCTCTCTCTGAGTATGGTTCTAAACCGAAAAAGGATTGATGTAGCGGGTAGTAACTAGATTGGGATTGAGGCTTAGTTGAGTTGAGCTGGAGCTGCATATTGATGAAAGTCCCATCCAAATGCTGCTATATGACCCTCAAAACTTATCTTCTCCATTTTTACGTCCTTTGAGGATTCCAAGGAAGAAACCTATTGGTGGTTTGGTATAACCAACCTTTGTGCTGCAATCTTGTTTTTATTTTTCCATTTATCTTGAAAGGTCCATTTGGTACTGCTTGGTAGCGTTGTCTACATTTATTCAATCTTTGTGTAAAATATGAGTGGTTGAGCCTTCAAATTATCCCCAAAATACTAATGAGTCCATATTTTTCTGTTGTTGGATATGGTTGTAAGGATGGATAGCATCTCATTAAGGCATTGTGATTCGTGACTAACTAGCAAACAGAAAGTCTCACATTAAAGCAGTCTCCTGTGGTAGGTGATCATAACTTGATGCGCCAAGCGTTGCAGGATGCGGTTGAAACACGAGGGAGCTCCAGGAGTTTTGATTGTGATGCATGGTCTAAACTTATTTTTATCATTCAGAAAGATCACCATCCATCCAATTCCTATCTCAACATCCAACAACAGTAGCATTACTGAAATAACTGTTCAAAAGAGGTTAAGCAAGCTAAATAATCAGCTTAGCATCCTTAAAGCCAAGCCCCTTTCCATTGTGAAAAAGACCAGCAGTCGGTGTTGGCTTGGCTTTGTTGAGGATGGTTGCCCTGCAACCAACTTTTATTGGCCCCCCCATCTCCATGGTAGAGCCTCTCTATTAGATGACGGACGTAACAAAATTTTCTCGCTCATTTGCTACTTGATTCATATACCTTGCGATTCAACTAATTTTGGAAAACATGAAAACCATAATAACAACAACAAACGCCAGGGAATCACCGTCGACAATCTCGTATGTCCAGATATGTCCGCACTGTTTGTTTTGCTTGAATGTTGGCAACTAAGATCATGTCAATTTAGTGGTCAAATTCAGTGAATGATGGTGAATAATGGAAATTCAGTGAATGATACGCACCAACCTCAACAATCTATTGCAAGTCTCTGTCGTAATTAAGCAGTGCTCAGAACGAAGGTATAGCCTTCTTATCCCCCTACAGAGCTCAGAACACCTTCAGACCTACAGCAGATGAAATAAGGACCTACAAGAGCTCAGAAAACCTTCACAAGTCGTAAGGCCCACCAAACAGACGATCGCGGGCATCACGCCACCACGCCAAACTGTGGGAATTCCACGAGACACCGTCCCTCTCAGGAATCAAGTCAAAGATTTACTCCATCTCGGAGCGATGGCCGGACTTGGAGGAAGCCAAGAGGACAGCATTCCACGAGAAGAGGTCTGGGTGGGGGATTTGGTCGAACATGCTGCCAGCGTAGAAAGGGAGGGCGGAGCTAGACCTGGAGGGTGGCATATTAACTTCCAAATCTTACAGGAATCTTGATTTGCATATCAGATTACTTACTCTAAACAAATCATAATATTAGATGTCGAAAGCTTCTAATGGTGCATATTTTTCTCCATGAGTCCCAGCTGTGACTATGTGAAGAAATACCCAGCCAGATAACTTTTTGAAGGTTTTGACTATGAAAAGGTGAATTATATTATTATCTTACCCTACCCAGCATGAAGATTTTCACCATTGCAGGATAGGATGTGAGGAATTGCTTGTTGATGTGCATTCCAGCTGGAACTCATTATTTATAACATGAGTTTGATGAATCCTTAATTGTTGTGGGAGGTTAATTCTAGTACACTGCCATATTATTTAGTGCCTCATTTCACATCATACATGGTACTCCTCAGGATTTCTAGATGCTGTCCTCAGCAGGACACCAGTCGCCCACATCCAACAAGAAACTCTATGATGAGTGCCTAAATGATTAATCCTTGACAGTTGGACATAGATCATGACATGTCCTTGCTGCAGCATCTATAATGCAGCTGTGGAGCCAAACCCATGTTGGCTCAGCAGGATACCTGTGGTTGGGCAGACCTACCATCACCTACAACCTACTGTTACTGGTTCTTCACAAAGCATGGAGATAACACCATTAGAGAAGGATTGAGAATTAAGCTTTCGCATATTGATCCTGTCTTCCTCCAAAACTCAGTCATCCATTCCTTGTGGTAAAGAAGCTAACCACCTCTTTATGGTTTGCCTTAAAACTGGACACAGCATGGCAGCTTCCATTAGGTTCCTCAGTTAAAGGTGGCCCATAGGGAAGGTGTAAATTGGTTGTTCAGTTTGAGAGCACTGTTGAGAGCTTCGTTAGTTAAAAAAAGCTGAAGCAACGGCACATGCTGCAAGCTTCAGGCTTAGAACTTAATGCTGAAGTATAGCACCTTCCTTCCAACTCTGGGACCAATGGTGTTCGAAAGTGGTCCTAGGCCAACCAGCCACTAGATCTTTGTCGGATCACAGTTGGTCCACCAAAGCCTGTCATGACATCAGGGAGATATTCCTCCATTTTGGAAGCAATTGGTCGAAGAACCGCTAATTAAGCACCAGCCTGACCCCACTGCCATATGATCGATTTCCTTTCACCGGCAAGGATTAGCTCTGCAATCTAATGACTTCAGACAAAAGGATACAGGTGAATAAAGATGCACCTCTGAGCAATTAATGGTGCACTACTGTGGGGGAAGTGTTGCTTCTAATTGCTTCTCCTCTATGCCAACCAAGCACTTCATATTGCTTCTCTCTTACACCAACCAAAGTTGGTTCTTGGGGGAAGGAAGAAAGGTGGAAAGAGAAGTGGGTGATGGCAGACTGTTGCTGCCCTGTACAGAGTTCCTCAAAAATTCAGGTATCTATCAACAAAGATTACTTTTGCCATTCCAAAATCTTTGGACCCACAATCTTTCCACAGCCTTTTCATCCTTGTCCCTTCACACCTTCGAAGTCAAATGCAAGATATCTAATGAGTAAGCTGGCCGGCGAACCAAACAGACCAGTTGAATGCCTGAAGATCACCGTGTCAATGAGCTAGCAAAATAGCTGCGTCAGAAGAGCATGGAATATTTAATATTCTTGTTCTTTAGTTTAGAAAAAATTGGACATATAAACCAGAACAATATATGTAGAAGTTGCACAGATTTCAGCCAAAGGAAAGCCAAATTTGGACTCATAGTTTACAAACTTATTTACCGACATCCGGAAATTAACAAAAAAAGAAAATTATTCAAATGTAAAAAAGAACCTGATATACAGGAGCACTTCGCTAAACTCATTTGCGATTTTTTTTTGGCTACATTATGCTAAGCTTTTGATACCAGTCTCATCATACAAGCGTCCTCTAATACTCTAAAATTTTCGATAAAAGAAATGAAACTAGTACATAATATAACCAACTGCAGGGCGAGCGGCCTTCATTTGCTGTACAATGATGAAACTTCAGACAGTGCTCTGAAATCAGATGCTTTAAGTGGAATAAGCCATCTTCCACTAGAACTATCGGATGAGCATATACATTCGCCTTGGCCTCTTACCATGTCGCAAGAGAATGAAGCTTGAAAAGCATCAAATGTGATAACCAAAGCTCGAATTCTGAATGACGTGTTGGCAGCAAACACATGAAGCCAGACAAGGAGACTTCATGTTAGCTAAGGAACTCGGATATTGTTGTAGCCTTACATGGGGAAGCCATCACGAGGTTTACTGTTCGACTCTTTTGAGTGAAGAGGGGGATTAGTGGTATAACTCAATTGCATGACATTGTGAAGCTCGTCATCCCATACATTTGGCATCTGCAGAGATATAAAATAAAATCAGGTGGTCTGGCCTTGCATAATTTATCATTTTAGATAATGCTATCATGCTAGTGATAAAAGAGAGTTTTAAAAGGATAAAACTAAAGGCATAATTTGGCTTTGTAAGTTTGAAATTGAGGTAAAAATCTTCTTGGCTCCTATACTATTATCATGCCAGTTTTACGTTATCCTAATCTAAAGATGATGTTAGGCTTTCCTTCAAGAAAATCTAGAGGCTAGCAGAGAATACGGTAAATTGGAAATTTTCATCATATCTATGAAAATGGCAAGAAAGAATTTTAATTTAAACTCTCTCTTTTTTTCTACACTTGGTTGTGAGGCATATTCCCAACAAGGATATCAAATAATGGCGGTTGTATTTTTGATAGAGGAAGTATGAGAAGGAAATCTCTGGCCAGGGAAAAAAAAATCATCTTTAATTTAGTTATATATTTACAAATATTTACGACTAGCAGATAAAATGGATGATATACTAACCTAAATTATTGAAAGTTGTCTATCCTTTCCAATCTTCTCTTCCTCGAACTAGAAGTTTTTATCTGAATTAATTGAACAGAAAAAAACTTTTTTATACTCATCAATATTATGGTTTGAAGCTAGATAGGGTGGAAAAAAAAGAGAATAGGGTTTTAAAAGAGTAGCAAAGGAATTGCTACCTGAAACTTCTTTAAGATAAAAGAAACTAAGTAAAAGATGTAACTTAATGAGGAAGACAATTTTTGAATTGCGTTAAGAAAAATAGATTATCCAACAGGACATGAGTCAAATTTTCCAGCTAAACATACAGAATGCACTGGTAGAACACTCCCAACATATTTAAAGCAGAGGCACATAACAGTACAAAATATACTTCTCTGACTTCACTATATGCAAGTGCTTGCAATGGAAATATGATCCCTTCAATTGCTGTTCAAGATAAGGAGCTTGAAGTCAGAATTAAAGCAAGTCTGGACTTAAGCATCGAAGGAGAAAATTGGTTGTCCTTGTACGAGTCATGTGTTGCAGACAATCAAGAGAAATTTAAGTAGGAAGTTTCTTTTCCTCCATATAAAAGGTATATTTAGAGTTGCAATTTTTTGACATACTTAACATCTACTTTACAAATTATACTGCAGTTGGTGCCAGTTGAATCAACATAAAAATTTGCTGGCTAGTGGCCAGAGGTGGATATCTAGTTCAAAACCCTACTTGAAAGATTCAGTCAAAGGGCGAGAAAGGCCACTCAATACCTAAGTTAATTCATTCTCCAGGCAATTATATACTAATTGTAAACATCTCAGGCTAATGATAGTTTCAGTTCAACTAATTGGTTCTTTGGCGAATGAAATGAAAACAGAGGATAAAAATGTTTATATTCTGAAGCTTCTCTTTCTAATGTAAATTATCAGTGTTCTTTAAAAAAAAATCTTTTTGTTTTCCAGACTTCAACCTTTTCCCACATGTTTGGATTTTGGAAAATGATTTCATTCTGTATGCTTGTATATATGAAATTTTCTGATCCAAGCAAAATCAAAATCATTACTTTCAAGATGCATGAATATGACATCAAATCATTTCTTCATGTATAAGGTAGATTAATAAGTCTTTTCGAGAAGGAAAACCTGAGGCGTAGGCTCTTTGAATCCATTCATGGCAGTCAATTGAGCATTCATTGCTCTCCTAGTTGCATCTGAAGGGTTTCCCATGCCAGATATCCCAAATTGAACCAAACTGTGTTGAGATGGATGCAACTGAGGAGGAATCGTGTCCGGCGAGAAACCAATCATAGACGAAGAACTACCGCAGGACTGAAAAAACTGTTATGCAAAGCAACAGACTGCATCAACCAATTATACCACTATATATTTTGATACAACAAGCATTAAAGAAACCGGATTGTTAATAAATAAACCATTTGTATCCCAAGTCTCTTCAAACTTCAATCCTACAGACATCCTTTCAAATGATTGCTGATCAAACATTATTAACAAAGGAGATATGTCGCATACATCTTTTGAAAGAAGCCCTTCCATGTTGAAGTCCAGTCGTGGATTCACATTCGCAAGTTTCATCGACAGAAACTAGGGGAAGAAAAGATACATGATTAGTTACAACTGCTAACCAGTGAGCACATTCGAAATGATTAGTAATATATGATATTTGGCAAGATATGGATGCAAGGCTTCATGTTCATTTCGGTCAAAGAAACATAGTCTTCCATGTCCAAAAACTTACCTCAACCTGCCGTTGTAATGATTGAACATAGTTTATGATCTCATCCAGCATGACTGCTTTTCCTGTGACCTACAGTTCAACATGCCATAGTAAGAATGTAAAATTGAATTTTGAGTAGGAATACCATCAAAACTATTCTTTTGAACATACTTTACTGCAACCAGGCACAAGCTCTTGAAGATACTTCATCCTTTCACTTATTTTTTCCCTTCTTACCTGCCACAAATACCGGCCCACCCAAACCAAATAAGCTTCTACTATGGAAAACAGGACACAAGAAAACTTCTGCAACTGTATTATTGGAACATTACTCTTTCTGCAAGACTATGGCTATTAGTTGCCTGGCCACGCCGTGCTCTCACATGAATATAATCTTCCTTGGAACCTTCTGTGTGATCTTTGACCTGCTTCCCAGTAGGCTTTGAGCTGGTCTTCTCAACTTTTTGCTTAGTTTCAGTGCTATCCTTTGTGTTTTCTATTGATAATTGTGGGCCTCTTTGTAGCTGGTCCAATTCCATATCCTACCATCCAAAGATCCACTCAGAAATCTTGGCTATAGTTAAAAGCAGAATAGAAGGGAAAGAAAGATAGCCAGCCACAATAAAACTTTATCTCAAGAAGAAAGTGCTATAATCTACCTGATTGGTTCTTTTTCTCTTCTTTGCACCAAGATCACTGGAAGAAGAGTTCCCAGCTTTGTTGGCCAATTCAGGAGACTTTTCTCGATCATCTTCAGAAAAGTTGGCCTCCCAGGACTCGTTGCCCAAGCCCCCAACCAGGGAGCCCCCCTTGACTCTCTGGTTGTTCGATGGACTTCCACTAATGGATCCACCATCGATTGTCCTGGGAACTTCAGTTAAGTGCAATTCACTCTTCTGGACCTGAGCTCCCGCGACACCTCCTGGAGCATTAGAGCCTGGAGTTAAAGATTCAGATGGGCCGAAAGCGTCCGTTATGTCACTAAAATTACCACCATTGAAGCACGAAAACCTCGCAGCCCTCTCGATGAAATCAGAATCAGCAGGAAAAAGAGAGAGGCTTGGGAGTAGAATTCCCGGGACGGCTGGCAGGAACATTTCTCTAGAAGAGACTGCAACTGGTTTTCCAATCGGTATGCTGCTGGAAGCACTCATGGTGGTCTGAACATCACTAAAACCCGAGTTCTGTGGATTGGCAGGGTGGCTCCAGAGGCCAGGAGGAAAGGAGTCCACCACAGTAACTGAAGGGCACGAGGAGGAGGAAGTCTTCGAAGCTCCCTGTCGACACATGGCAATGGGAGGGTTGGCTGGAACAGCACCCATCGACGGTGTTCCGAATTGCCAGTTAACAGAGATACCAGAAGTCTGGTGGTTCAAATGATCCCCACTCCTCTTCTCCATCCCAAACCTATCATTTGCATCCATTTCCATCTCTCTCTTTCCTTGACAAGAAAATCTTAGAGGCAGCTATCAGAATTGGATCTCTTCTTTTGATGTAGAAGAAGGAAAAAATCAAACTTGATCTCTTTTTTCACATTTGCTGTCAGTGACAGCAATCCAACAACAGACAGCCATATCAGTGACAAAGATTGACATCAGTGGCATCGAACAAGGCCATCCAAATGGAGCCACAAAGAAAGACAAGCAGTCAATGGGAGCAAGTAACTTGTCAAATGGCCGGGGGCCACAGACTTCGGAGATGAACAACTGCGGAAATAAGGGAAAAGAAATAAAGGAATAACAAGGGTCAGCTAATGTGCAAAGAATAATTCCATTATACCTCATGGAACAGCACACATGGATAAAGAGGTCAAGAGCATAGAACCTCTTTCAAAAGCCAGTTCACCGAGCCACCAATCTCAGAAGAGAATCCTCAAAAGTCACATAGCCCCCAGCTCATATCCGAAGCCATCGATTCCAGACACCAACAGCTTTATTCATCACAGGGAGCAAAAGTAAGCAAAAAAGGAAGCTTTTATTAAACCAACAATACTAATTCAAGATCGCATAGTGATCAACAGGATTAATGGCGTAAACATTGATAAATACCTTCGAAGATCACCGGTCAAAGGAGGGATTGGCTTATGAATGGAAAAAATTAATAGCACAGGGTGGGGGGCAAACAATATGAAAGGCCAGGAATCAGACAGAGAAGGCTTCAAAGGACAAGAAACCCAGTTGCAAGGAGGGGTTGAAAAGACAAGGCAATCAGAGAATCCTTCTGCTATCGGCAAACTGGGAAGCAGCAAAAGTGCCTTGGTTTCAGAGAAGAGCAGGGCAGCCCAGTCCGACCCATTCAAAGCCAAAGCCTCCCTCTACTGCCTTCCCTTCTCCACACTCAAAGCTCTGAAGCCAACACAAGACCACAACCCAAACCACACAGTGGAAAAAAGAGAAAAGCAAAGATGGCAACTTGAGATTCCTCCCTCTTTTACCTCCTCTTCTCTCCACTGAAGCCTTTTCCCATTGAAACAATTGGAAAAAAAAATGGGACCTTTCTCCTGCTTGGGCTTTGCTTTTTTTTACTGTCTTCTTCTGCTCAGAGGCCTCTTTACAGGTCTAAGTCTAAATGAAGAGAGAGGTCATCTTTTTTTGCTGGAGAAGAGAGTGGTACATCAATAGATGGAAAAGAGAGAGAGCTGTGTGTGTGAGAGAGAGCGAGGGTGTGCAGCATTTATACCTCAGTACTCCATGAATGAGAGAGAGAAAGAGGCATTGAATGATTAGCACCACCCTAAACTATATACAATTGAGAAGAAATGGTAGAGAGAGAGAGAGAGAGAAAAAAAAAAAAAAAGAACCACACTTTTTTACAGTTTACTAGATTGTTTAATCTATGTTGGGCTGTATTAACTTTTTTTTAACATAGTTTTTTATTATCTTACTTGACTTATTACAGCCTTGATGCAGCGGCATCACCCGGGCGTTACCAAGTGCCAGCCCTCCATTATCTTAAACTTTTAATGAGCTCAGTTATATCTTAATCTTAACACAGCTGTTGTTTCGCATCGGATTGATAGTAATGAATAATAATCATAAAATTTTCATGATTTATAAAATTTTAGATTAAAAAGTTAAACTAAAGTTAGGATATAAACGGTTAATCAATTCAGAAAAAAACAAGCTAAAGATAATAAATTCAGCCGTCGTGGGCAGACTCTATTATAGATTTCTGACCATGTTCTCTATAAGGCCTTCTTCTATTGATTCCTACAGATTGGATCAAAATTTTTTTTTGAATAAGATATTCAACTCCAGAGACGAATCAATTTTTTTTTATTGGTTCTACCTTATCTTTTTTTGAAGAAAATAAATTTTTTATCGAAGGATCAGGAGAAAAAAAAAACGATCTGAATCTCGGGTGTTTCATGTGTCCTGAAGGTGTTTTTCTAAGTAGATAAATTTTTACTAATTTTATAAAAAAAATTTTACAATGTTTCCATTACTAATATCTCTATATAGACATAAATCAATGTTTCCATTACAACAAAATAAATCATTAAGTATTGGCCATATTCTAATTGTGCATTGCAGAGGTCCTTTATTTTTCTAGTGTGATCACCATTATAATGTAATTATTATTTCAAACCATGCAAGATTAGGTTTCTGACGTAAGTAGTTAGAAAGTCTAGATTTTTTTTAAAAAAAAAATCTTACGGTACTTTTTTCCCCATTGTTCATGAATAATCTCCGGAGGAATTAAAGGGCGGGGGTTGGGTTGGGCGGAGATTTCGAAGATCTGAGGGATATCTCGGGAGATTTTGGGGGGCCGGCGAGTGAGTTACCACACTGGAAGCATCGGTGTGGAGCCCCACCGGCGGTCCATTGATCGGACGGCTGTTGTTGGGTGGACCCTCGGATCCACCGACCGCCCTGCGTTGCTTTTTTTGGGACCACCGAACCCCAGGAGGACATCAGTGATCGGGACGCAGTAACCGTTGATTTCGGCATGAAAGGACCGATTGGTCCTCCATCAGGGAGAGAGTTACGGTGTAAACTCATGGATTTGGACCGTCCATCTTGATGATTCGAACGGTTTGAAATCGATGTGGATGCGAGAAATTCTGGTAATAGATTGCTATGATCGAGGTTGTTAATTCGTATCCCCCAATCATGACCCCACCCTCTTTCTATTACTTTACTTTCCTTATACAATAACGGTCAAAAGCTATTCTTTTGAGCTTAATTTGAATATATCCGTAAACGAGCTATGAAAGCTCCAAAAGTGTTAGCTTTTAAGTTAGGAAAGCTCGAGTCTGGATTAAGTCAACCGTAAAATTTGAACTATGATTGAGACTTGAGACATATTTGGTTGGAAAAAATTGGACTCTCCAGCCGATTGGTTGATTGAGAAAAGTTTCATTCTCATTTCAATTTTCTAGAGGAATGAAAATGGTTCGATCCTTCAAAACTCAAATCTTACTCTTTTCCAGCATTCATATTTCATTCTGATTTCGATTCTGGTTACGAATCATACGTAAGATATGGCCAAATCGATTTCTATTCAAATCTATTCCAATTTTGATTTCGATCACGAACTAAATGCTCTCTTAACTAAAACGGATCCAAACTAACGAGGTCCAATTAGACTAATCCAACTATTTTACATAGCTTACATCCTGGCTATGTTTAAGGTTAGTAGGTACTATGGACCTTTCTTGGTCAATCTATTGCTCAAAGTGAGAGCTAAGCTAGTCTAACAGTTACATGCTAGGTCTGAAAGTAATTGTCTTTGATTAGACTGAAAGCATGTGAACGGATTAGGGTCAGGCTATGGTTCACCATCATCATAAGAGAGGTAGGTCCTGGGGCAGCATTTATTGTACCTTACCTAATTGTTTCCTTGCTGCCACATCAATTCTTTGTGAAGGGATTTACATGGCACATTAGTTCAATCTTGGTATCCAAGGATCATGCAAAGTCTACATCGCCATAAATCAGTTTGTCTAAATCAATTGATCATTTAATTAGGGGCTCTATATTGGATGTAACTGACTCATTCAAAATTACATGAGTATCTTTCTACCTATTTATACTCATTAAAGGTTCTTTCAAATTGTCTTTCATTAGATACAATCCTACTCTCAGCAACCAAGATTGTACCACCTAAAACTAGGAGGCAATACAAGGCAAGCATCGAAGGTGATGACGGTAATATATTTAATCGAAAACGATAATTACAGCAATATAGATCTAAGAGTTATCAGTAAATTTGTAATATATCTAATGCTGCAGCATGACTTGCACAATGCTATAACAAGCGGAGCTGATTAACTTGACTAATTTTCGGGTCGACTCAGAACTCACCCATAAACAACTCTTTCATGGCACTTGACATATGTGCTCTAATTTTTCTGTAAAATATTTTAGGCTATAATAAATGAATACAAGAAAGGTTTTACCAATAATTTTTAGTATTTAATTATATTCTTATCTCAAAAAATATATTTTAATATCTTTTCTATATTTTTTTAAAGTTTTGAATCTAAATTGCATGATGGATATCTGAATCCATGATACAAACTATTCATCATGATTAAAGACAGATGGTTTCTTAATAACAGCATAAATATTCTTTTTGCATGCGGTTGGGTTGAATCCATGCTAAATTTTTGTTCTACAGTTGTTTCAGAATATGCTAATTTTGGTTAACAATGTGCTTTGTTTATTTGGAGAGTGCATTTTGCATTTTTCACACCAGACATAGCTAATTTTCTTACATCTAAAAAAGACAATAAAATTTATATTATTTATTTTAAAATAAAAACATTATAGATAAACTATTCAAGTCCAACTACTTAAAGAAATACATCATCTAGGTTTCAACTTGCAACCTCTCCCAAAAGGTGTACATGCTCAAAGATATTCCTCTCTCCCCCCCTCACATACAAGCCATTACTAGGTAGCATGGGGACTTGAGACACACCTAACTCCAAGCATTAGAATAATCAGGTCTCACTCACACCTCTTTACTAAATGAATCTCTCAGTCCCTTATACCATATTAAAATGCAACATATGGGAGGAACTATGACTTGTGTTGATTGAGTGGGCTTCACCAGAGATTTGTTCAGGAACTTTTTCTTCCCTCACTTTCCTTCACATATGTGAAAGTCCTTTATGACATCCAAAAAGCCTCCTGCTTCTTCTCTAAGGGGAGGGTGGGATCCCAAATTCCGATGTAGAAGACAATGGGGCACAACCTGCTTTTGAAGTTGAAAAAGAGGATGACAGATTCCTTTGCACCCCTTTGGTCGTTTTATATTATTTGAGCTATTTTGCCATGCCCAATAGGCTCCTCCCACGCATCCCTTGCGTTTGTTAACCCACGGGCCTCTTACTGTGGGGTGGGGCCTACATGTTCGGAAAATGGCAGTGGTTATAATGTCATGGAGAATTTGGTAGCTGAAGTAACAATTACTAAGGAAGCATGAGCACTTCTTTTTGTGAAAGTAACAACTAACAAGCAACTCATCTAAAGCAACAAACGTTGGGAGGTGGGAAATGGAGATGACTCTCAAGCTTGCTTGCTTAGTTTTCCATTTACGATAAGATAATTGGAGAGGGAACCTCTTTGCCTCTGATCCACTCGAGCACTGTTGCAAACTAAGGTCTGTATACGTACGTATACTCGTGCATACGTGTTTAACCGATCTTTGAAAAGTAAAATTTATAAGGTCCATAAAAATATAACTCTATCAAATTAAGTGAGAAAGACTCCCACTTATCTATCAAATTAAGGGCACTAGTTTTGAAGTAGACATTTTTTGAGTGAAGCTCTATACCATTGGCATGTCATGTGGAAGGAGGGCATTGATGCAATCCATGGTATCATTTATGTAGCATTTTTTCAACATTTAAAACAAATTTTACTGAAGAGTCCAAACGTTATGCATTTCGATGGCTTAAATATTACTTTCCAATGTGCATTGGGATATTATACTCCTCTAGGTTGATGAAGGTCCACCAGCATATGATTGGCATTGAGCTAAGAAACTGCACTAGTTGCATTGGTACACATTAACATATTATATCGTTATGCACCCTAAGTGCTATGATGTTTAATTACCTAATAGGATTTTGATTGACTCTTAAAGGCCTAAGATATCTCTCAAAAAGCTAATAGGATTTTGGTAATCAGGTCCCTTGTTTTGGTCCATCTGAAAGCAGTTCTTTCCTTCGAATGGATCTCACTTCTTTTTGTAGATTAGATTAGTTGGCATTTGGTCTCAGGATGGAGATTTAACCATCGATATGCCTAAACTGACATCTAACTTTTAAAGCATTTTGTTCTCATAACATGAGCTTAAGTGTGTCCGCATGAATAGAGATGTCATCTTTGTTTTGCAAGGGGGGTAGTTGTGCATGCAGCTCTTACAACATAATACAAACATGATCAAGATGCCTTTATAACGTGATCGAGATGGGGTACGACCTAAGGACTAGTTTCTTGAACGTGAATTGCATTTGGATCTGAAAGCCACTAGAATTGCCACTAATTCTAGCTCTACAAGATATGCAGCGAATCTAATTCTGAAAGTTCTTGCAAGGTCGACACAGCAAAGGAATACCTCAATGCATGTGTTCTGCAGCTGCTTATTTTCCAAAGAGATGAAGGACATGGGTGGAGTTCAAATTAACTATAGTATTTTTTTTTTATGTAAGGGAGACAAAAGGAGCCACCCTGCTTTTATTAAAGATTAATCATATTTACAATAAAAATAAAGAACATAGATGAGTTACATTCTTAAGGGAGGAGAGGAACAGATGTGAGAAAAAGAAGCTAAATGGCTCTAAACCAAGTGTTTGATAATCGGAATAGAGAATGTTGATGCTCGTAAGATGTTAACTTTCTCATTCATGAAGACATATCGAATATGCAGTAGTGTTATGCATAAATCATCGTCATGAGGTCATATTATAGACAAAACCTAACAGCAAGCACATTAATTTTCTTTTAAGTTGAGCATCACTGGTTCTGATGGTTAATAATCCTTCCAAACTTCTTTACACATCGGCGATAATCTCCCCACCTTTAATTTTCCATATAAAGCATCTAAATCGAGTTAGAACTTTCAAAGACCAAAGGCATATTAGTGGTCTCTTACTGATGAGTACTGATTTCGATCAGAAAAGGATTCCCTCGCATCAGCCTAGTGAACGGATAAGGAAGGTATTGCCAACACCAGAGAGTAGGAGGTATCTTTTTTTTTTTTTTTTTTGCTGAAAGAGAGTAGGAGGTATCTTGGTGGACTCATTTTTTAAGGAAAGCCGCCATCAAACTTTTCTGAAAGAAGATTGGACCTCCCTTCAAGAGGGAAGAGAGCACATCTTATCTTTTGTGCACATTTTCCACACTGCCTCCTTTCAAATGGGATAAGTTTTGTGAGTCTTTATCAAAGATGCCGTGCTCCAGGGTGGTCTGTGGAAATGACATTGGCAGTGGATAAACGTTGAATCACTGGCAGATTTGTGGCAGCTTTCATTACCATTTGTTGGCCAACCAAGCTATAAATCTAAAAAAAAATTGATGGGAGGGTTGATAGAGGCACTGATAGATCCTCGAAGAGCATCCAATCATGGTGCTCAAAGCCGTATTGCCATGCGCTGCGAATGATTGGCGAAGGCACTTCGAACACGTCTCTTGCACTCAGCTTTGCGTCGCCAAGAAATCGAATCATGGAGTTTTCGCTATCCAATTCAAGATGGCTGTCTTAATGATGACATGGTTTATTGGTGTTTCTTATCTCGTTCGCTTAGGTGGATTGAGATTTGGAAATGCCAGTAGAATTAGAGGTTGGAATGTACTTGTGAACGCTAGTATCTTTATCGAGGCTCGAAGGATGGAATAGACTCATCCAGAGACAGCTTGCCCACAATTTAATATGATTCATATGATACAGATTGGACCTGTAAAGTTTACGGGCGACATAAAAGGAGTACCAAATCATTGTCGCAGGCAGCTGGCAAGGATTCTGTCATATGCGCCTCTGATGAAGAATAATCTCTCTCTGTGTAGCTTTAGTTACAGCCCTTCTAACAAGTATAGAAATAAAACCTATTGTTATTTGACTTGAATGCTTTTAATTATGGATTGTATTTTAAGGAACTGACAAACTTTGGAGGGTCTCTTCAATTTTAGCCATTGGTATGATGTAACAAATAACAATTGAAGTCCTTCAGTCATCCCGTGCCATCGGCCGTCGAGGTTGGCCGAGTTTGCCTCGCCGCCTTCTGCCGCCATCGTGGCTGGCCACTATGGCTGCCCTTGGATCTGATCAAAAAGAGGGGAGAGAGTGATCCCCTATTTTGGAAAAGAAGAAGAGAATCTCTCTCATCTTTCTCTCACCATGGCTGCATATATGCTTATTTTCTATAAATTATTATCTATCTGATTGCCTGATTTATTTAGCTAAGTGATCATTGCTTAATGGGTTGTCTAGCTCATTATATAATTTCTTGTTTTTTTATAGATTTAGAGAACTAGCCTACCGGAGTTTTCAATATATAAGAATGACTAAAATAACTGTGGCACAATTATCTTAGATTTAGTTTAATAAAATTAATATTTTTATTTTAGACTAATGTTAGAATTATAAGACATTATAGTTGAATTAGTTAATAAAAATAAAGTTTGCGTATTATTAGTTAAAATTATTTCACTGTATATTTATGATACCATGTTAAGATATCTTGTATGCTTTATGGAAAGAGTTCGATGATTGCCCAGCTCGCGATCTTAGGTCGAAAGTGTGATAATTTATATTATAACAACTCAGGACGTCATCCAAAAAGACTAGTTGGAAGATATTCTATGGATTTTTAGTCCTGCAAAAATATCTAAAATCTTCTCGGTGAATAACTGATGTGAAACTAAATACATGTCCGTATGGATTCTCACATATGCTTGGGATAACAATTGGATTGCATGCACTTGACATCTTCAATCCAACTCATTCACTCAAAGTGAGGCTGTCGTTCCTATTTCATCTTTTGCAAGTTAGCACAGGCAGAATAAAAGCAGCCTGCTGTCGTTCCTTTTCTTCAATTTCATCATTTGTAAGTTCCAAGCACAAGCAGGAACACGTGCTTCTTTCTCATCTTTTACGTGGCCAATGGCTTGCATTCTTGAGGCCGGGCTAAGCTGTCGCCACAAAGATTGATACTATTGAAAAGAATCAAGAGTTTCTGATTTATTATTACAAGCTCAACGAACAAGCAGCAAGAGAATATACCAAGTTCCAAGGGTGTATAAAATCGGGGATTGGTTTATAAGCAAAGATGATTGAAAGAATTTCACAAGATTTTCCAAACTACTTGGAGCAAAACAAACAGAAGCGTATGTTTGTTAATCCCTGTTTACACTTTAAGGTGCATTGAAGTGGCCCACAGGAAATCCTATAGTTTAACATTAATGGGAGGTTAATATTTCTTAACAATGGCAAAGATCAGAGCAACGAGAAATTAGTTTCCAACGTGTTACAGGGGAGCGTCTGGATCCAAACATGAGGGTAATTCGAGTCTTGGATCCAATACACTCGATCGGCTTAAATCCACCTTCGACTCCTGTGACCATAAATAATTAAAAGTTACAGGGCTAGATTTCGTGACACTGGAAATAAATTCTTCAAGTTTTTTTTTTTTTATTGAAAAACAAATTAATGCATGAAATGGGATAAATATTCTAAATCAGATGCAACAACCTAATACCCGTTACCTCATAGACAGCCATGTTATAAATAATTTTTCTAGGTTTGAATTGATTCACCATGCAAAAAGGAGGGGGAGGAGAAGGAATCATTAGCCTTTTTGGGCTCAGCAGTAGGTCTGATCAAGGCCTAACATCAAGAGGCTATATAATGTCTAGTTTGACCCGGCCAACCCTAGACAATGCTGCAAGCCTTCATGATCAATTAAAGCTACTTCAGGTTAAGGTCAAAGGTCAGGTCTTTGGACCACAATCTAAAAGCTGATGAGAATTAAGTCAGTTCGACCAAACCACTACGAACACCACACAAAGCCTTACCGATTGACTAGTCATATTTATGCCCATCAACTAAACCCTGCAATCACCACCAAAAGAATTAAAATCGTATGCTGCAATAATATAAACCCACAATGAGAATTCTATCTTTGGAGTTTAAGCTATCTCATTTCTTATTTTCACCTTTTGAGTCACGACTACAGTAACTATGGCGACCTATAATACTTTTGATAGAGGCTTTGCTTAACTACCGTAAGCCAACCCAATCAGAAAATATTGGAAGATAATTTGATGTTCAAATGTTGGATGCACAGAAAAAATACATCAAAAAATCATGAATATCAATACATGCACATACGTGTGTATATATACGCAAGAAATATATGTATACACATGTATATGTATATAGATATGTATGTACATATGTATATGTATGTGTATGTGCATATATATAATTTTGCAAAGGATTCCCCAAATAGCTCAACAATCCCCTTCTAAAATGAATGTAAGACTGTAAGGAGTTCCATTCAAGATAATTAAATAGCCATCCCAGGCAACATGGACAAGAAAACAAACCACCGCTGCTATGGTTTCAAAACCAACGTGTTAACTGGAATACAGGAAATTGACAGTCTATAATTCTGTTCTTGTCCCCTGCTGCAACCATGTTGATTGGACCTATTGATAAATAAACACGTAAAACTGAAAACAGAGAACAGAACACTGAGAAAATTAAATTTGAAGAATACCAAATAACCAAAAAATAAAATGAATTGCAAAATAGTGTAGCTATGGTCTTAATTAAATTTTGTTATTCATGAGATCAAACCAATGGAGAACTAGGTTAAGGTCCAGCAGGTACAACCATGGGTATAGGCCGATACCTAAACCACTGCCATTGCCATAAACCCACTACTCTCCCTCCATGCATATGTTCAGCCGACCTTGGTCAGCGAACGCCTAGATAGGGCCCCAACACATTTTGAGTAATCATGCAAAAGATGCATTCAAAGACAGTGCAATTACTTAGATTCCTGCAGATATCCGTGGTCAAATGCATGTAAGAAACATGCCCCAAGTATATTAGTTATTCGGCTGCAGGATTGGTAAATGCGAATCCAAAAGCAAGAGAGGTATACCATCCATATGCTCTGTAATAAACAAAGCTAACATGTAGGGCACTCATTGAGTAAGCAACTTGGAGTCGCAAGCTACAATCTTCACTCTCCCAACTTGATCCTGACGTTCCTCATTCTTGAATGTTGCATCTTGTAATATGAAGGTCCACACATTGTCACAGAACCTGTAGGTGTGCAGGTGTCCCTGTAGAAAATATAAGAAATGAAATGAGGTGGCTCAGACATCCGATCCCAAGAAGTATCAAAATCAGGGACTATGAAAAGATGGTAATGCCAAAAATCATATGCAAGAAAGTGATGGATACAGTTAAAATAAATTTTGAAAACCAATCCGGTATGATTTTCTTAAAGGTTGCTCACACATGGAGGTTTGGGGTGATAAATACAGAGGTGGCATTATTCCCAATAA
Source organism: Phoenix dactylifera (assembly GCF_009389715.1). Taxonomy (NCBI): domain Eukaryota; kingdom Viridiplantae; phylum Streptophyta; class Magnoliopsida; order Arecales; family Arecaceae; genus Phoenix; species Phoenix dactylifera. Next base: position 3,042,633 of record NC_052398.1, on the reverse strand, counting down.
ATTCAGCTTCAAGATCGTCTTGCATTTTTTTCCCGAGTCCAGCAAATGTAAAGCCCCAGTATGCATGAACTAAGCCAGGCCTGTGGTACATATATGGGAATTTTTAAACTTAATAGATAGGATCTTGCATTAGAATAAAGATAGGATTTTGTGTCCATCAGCAGCCTTCCACAGACCAAGAATATGCAAGAATTATATCACTTGGGCCCGGATCAATAACCCAGATTCAAGAGACAATTTATCGGTGATTTTTGAATACCTAGTATCAGTAATTGCTGGGCTGACATTAATAATTTTGCACATTACGGACCAAATTGACAGGCGCCTTCCGTGAGATGTTCCCCTCCTCCACAAGGGAGAACCCCCAAATGAAGATAAGATCAACTCCCAACCATCCAAAAAGTGGGTATTTTTTTAGTGCTTGACCCTTTTAATAGGACCAAATTACATTTTGAATATATAAAGCTAGCATAATTTGGGTACAACCACTACCCTAGAAGGATTCTCGATCGGGATTAAATAGAATAGCACTCACAGCGGCTGAAGCAAATAGTAAGACAATCTGCTCGAGCAATCTTGAACTCTCTTTTATATTCCAACTTCATGCTTCAGAAAATGAGAGTGAACTGTCACCCATCCCCCCACCCCCACAAAAAAATAGAATGCAAAGACCCATGGACCAAAAAAGCATGAACTCTGTAATCAAACAACGCCATAGGTATACTAAAGTTCTAACAAAAGATAAAAAATTGGTATTCACTGTCAAGTACTAGCATGGAAACAGCCTCTTTGCAGATGTAGGTAAAGCTGCACGCATCAGACCCCGCGATAGCAAAAGTCTTGTGCACTGGGCCGGCCCTCTTTTACTGTCAAATACTAGACCTATACATCAACATCAGTGAAGAAAGCAATAGTCATTTCTTCCAATTAAGCATAATGCATCCCCATATGGGAGGGCTCACATTCCACATACAAGACTCTTAAAATATAATAGTACCAGAACAATTGTACTTATCAACGATTATTATGAGATTAAAATTCCTTTTATTTTTAGCAATCCTGGTAAAAACATCTTCTTTAGCATGACCAGAGCTGAAATTCTGAACAATTCTTTGAAAGACCAGCGCTTATTGTTGACTAAACAACTACATAAGCCAACTTTTACGTGATTGACAGTGACCCCAATCATAGTATGATCGTACCCCAATTCCAAACAATCTGTCAAATATGCATTTAGTCAGATTGGATACATATTTGTTGCAGCCTATGGCACTATTTGTAATAAACTTATGCTCATCTTAGTTCATGACATAAATAATGACTACATCTGAAGATAGACCATAGATCTAAGTGGAGTTGCAGTACTTGCTTATCATTTGCATGGATGCGGAGAATTAAACAAAACTATTGCAATGGCTACTCAAAGTTAGTTATATTTATTCATACTGGCAAAGATCTCAAATAACTAAACATATCCACCATATCATCAAGCCAAGATACGGAAAACTACACATTGTAATCTTTCTATTAATGGCATGGCTATTGATCACATAGCTCATGCCCCATCTTCATTGGAGCTAAGAGAGTGGAGCAATGTATTTAAACAAACTGTAAGATGTGTCACCATACCAAAACCTATCAAAATCCTCAGCTTCCATGGAACTCATACAATAATGAGAGAAGTGTGGTAATGTCTCGCCTAGAATTAGATTAATGCTTATTGCATGCCAAAGGAGAAAAACTGTCTGAAAGCTCTAAACCAGAACATGTATAAAAGAAAACCTTAACCCCTTCCTACCTATAAAGACCAGGGCAGCTCTTTATACAAGATTTCACACGCTTAGCTTTTCTAAAAGCACTGGTACAAAAGTGGCTGTCACTGGCAGCTCTGGCACATCTTTTTGCAGGCTTATATAGTTATTATGCAACAAGTGTTCTCTTCATGTAAGCGTAAGCATCCTACTTCTAATCATGTAGGGCACATCCTATTGAGGGCTTATATAGTTCTTGTATTCAATGAGTATTATCTCCATGTAAGTGTAGTATCCTAGTCAACTATATGTATCCTACTCCACATCATAAGAGGCCTTACAATTTCACTGACAAAGACAGTGTAGAAAGTTTCATATATCTGAAGGGAAGCAACACTACAGCACATGAAGACCTCATAGATTCACCTACGAAAAGATTATCTGAGCATTATAACTTGAAATGAACTTCTCTGATCTAGTCACTTTTATATAACCAACTTATCTTTCAGTGTCGTATCTCACTCTGCCAGGAAATATTCATAGTGATCCTGAAGGAATTACAATAAAGCAAAACTTTCCACCTAATGTGTAAGTGGTGTCAAAGACAGTACAATTCGACCACCTATTGGACTTGGGAGTCCTGAGTGTCATCATCTCAGTTCCAATGGTGTTACCATTCTCGATGTCAATGCTCAATGTGCTCTCTCTGTCCCCCCGCCTCTCTGACCCCAAACATTCTAATATAATCACTCTAATTCATCATTCTCATGGACTGCCTGTATATCCAAGATTCCAACCAATGTCATCAACTCATTATGCTAATAGTTTCAAGAATTGCATATTCTAACCGGATACTAGCCCTATTAAGTTTAACATCTAGCATGCTAACTTGTTTTTTATAGCCTAGGCCAAGAACTCCATATCCTCTGCTGAAAGTTGTGTTAGAACAAGTCCAAGATCTTGTTATGCAAGCCAGCAAATTTATTGCTTCTCATACTTAAAAAATGCATCTATGAAAATGGAATGTAACTCCTCTACAGCATATCTACACAATAATTACACTCTGCTATCAGAGTCGCTCAATAGTCAAACATCAGATACCAAAGCATAGGAGGGCTCTTTATCATGCCTCCAGCTTTGTGCATTCGCAAGAAGATTTGGAGTAGGGTTCCGTGATCAAACCTTAAAGAATGAAGAGAGAGAAAGGAAAAAGAGGGAGAAGAGAGATATGAATAAAAAAGGAGATACATGTAATAACGACTTGGATCTTTTGCTCATGGACAAACTAGGTAGTAGGCTAGTAGAACACTGCACAAAAGTGTGCAGATGAGACTAGATGTGTCCCATAAGCTAAAAAGTGACTTACACATTGATCCACCCTTGTGCTTCACTCAAGTGAAGCGTGACATATGACAACGTATGTGGAGAACCACCATATCATGGGCCAGCTCTCACCTCATATAAAGTAAGTCTCCATAAAGCAAGAAACCAATGTTTTAAAAGACAGTGGCTTTGGTTGTCTAAACAAACACTTAGGCAAGGCCACCTAGGCATTTGCTTTATTGTTTCACATTGTGTTTGAGTATGGAGGATCAGATAGATCTATGAATCATTGCCAAGTTAATACTTCCAATGACAAATTATTTCTTCTTTGTTATGCTACGTTCATTCTTTGGGTCATAAATATTTTTCTATACTTGTCCTTCTATATTGTTATGTTTTTGAATTTATTTTTCATTGGCTGCTTCGACCTCTAGCCTCACATCTAAGCACTCGCTTAGTGCCAAGAAGCAAAAAAGCCACAAGCTGCACAATTGCTGACAAAAGAATCTATTATTGATGCCTCAATGAATGGGAAAGTGGTGGGATCCATAAAGATGGACAATAGTAATAGAGAGATAAAATTGCCAACAAAATTATAAACTCTTCACTTATATCGCATCTTTCCAAAAGCATTTCATCCTCATTCATTATTTGAATCGAATCTTTTAAACATTTTATCCTAAATAATATATTGGCTCGAATTCTGTCATAGTCTGATCAACTCTGTTCATGATACAATTTTCTCAATCAAGTTTAGTGCAGACATGAAGAGGCCAAGACATGACGTTACTAACAGGAACTGCAATGATTTTATAACTAGGTTACCCAAAAATTGTTTTTTAGTCATTGGAAGCCCAAATGGTTCATAAATTACAGTGGATGTGTTGATAATTAGAGATTTGAGAGAGCAGAGAAAAACGGAGGTCAAGACATTGAGATGAACATTTCCTAGAGTGAGCAGTAGTGGAAGATGGATGGGAAAAGATAAGTTTCATGACTGTAGTTTTTATAATTCTGAGGCTTTCCTTTTCCTATAATATTTTTTAATCAACTAAAACATAGTTTATCAAAAATTTGATAAGAAAGACATGCTTCACTACTTATAATTTCTTTTAAAAAAATTAAGCAACATCCTGAAGGCCCCTTGGTCTAACTAGATCCATACATAAGGCATATATTATCAATGATGATTTTTAGATCACAGAGGAAATGATATACTGCTAGATGAATGTCTCATTCAAATAGAATACAAGGTATGCTAATATAAGTGGATCACAATACACCAATCTACTCATATGTGGCTACAATGGGCCTCACAAGAAATTTTCCTTTTGTGTAGCTTTACTTTGATTCCTCCATTCTTGGGAGCTTTGACTTGGCTACTGAATGGCTAATGTAACTGTATTTATCTCCTTTACAATAAGCCTTCTATACAGTGTCATTTTCACAATTAAAAAAATTAAAAAAGGATCCACTATTTTAGTCTTCAGCATTCATTCCTTCGTTAAAAAAATAAGCAAAGTGATTAAGTGTAACGCATGCAAGTTTTTAACATCAGATCGAATCTGATCATGAACATATGAAGCTTAAACACTATGTTCCTAGGTGAAAAAATCAATCAATCTTTAAAAGGAAGTGACTGCAATATGAACTAAGCATTTTCTAATAAGCATCAAAAAAAGATACTGGAAACCATGTAACAGAATAAAATGAGCAAAAGAAGGACGCTTATGAGAAAAAAAACTGCAGTTGATTGGATTTAAAAAATGAACAGATTACAATATTGTCAAGGTGTGACATTTTTCTTGGTTCTCTTTCATTAGGCCACTCAGTTTTTTTGAAACTAAAACTTAAAGATCAGTTGTTCAATCAGTGTCAGATCAAGCAACGATTACTGAATAAAGAGGCTGGAGCCCTACATAACATATACAAGACACAAGACAGAAATACTGCAGATACTTACCTTGACAGTAACCTTGCTCTTCACTTGGGTTTCCAAGGCCTCCGTCATTGACTAGAAAAATTTGAGAAAAGAAACTACACGATTAGGACTCAATTTTTTCAGGGAAATTAATAAAGTGTTCAAAACTAACCTTATCAAACTGCACCAGTACTTGGATAGCAAGGTCTGGGCTCAAAGTCCCATTAGAGACCATCTCATCTAGGGTTTCTGTCAAGCACATGCCAATTGAGGACCTCCGGTATAATTCAAATGTCGCCATTGCCTATTCTCAGAATCCAATGCTCGAAAAGGTTAGGAAAGAAAAGAAAGCCGAAAAATTTCATCCCCAAAAGGTCAACATAATTACTAAAAAAGGCATCAAGAAGAGTGTAGGATGATATTTGTTATAATATTCTGCTTCATTAGTACCATGTCAATATAATTTGATGGGTAGATTTCGTCATATCCATAATTTGAAGGTTGCAAGTAATTTTTTCTGCAAATTGAAAGCAATACCAACTGGTTTGCAGCAATGGGACAAAACCATATCAAGAACTAGAAGATTGAAACATAAGGTACAATACCTATTTAAGCTATGTTATCTCCAAGAGTCAAGACAGTGAAATAAAATCAATTGGAACAGTTACAAAAGATCTCCTCCCAATTGTGTGCTTCAAGGTCAGTTTTGCAGTGTGAAGACTATTTTGGAGGTACCAACCACACTACTGAACCTCATAAAACGTGAACCATTATTTAGTAGTTGCAACTGCCCCATGCAGATGCAGCCAGAGAGGATTTGCAAAAACCTCAGAAATGAAAATATAATGCAAGGTTCAAAATCTTAGTTTTGGCTTAAGTTTCAGCCGAGCCATAAATGAGTTTCAATGTTTGACAATTTTAGTAGTTTTAGCAAATTCAGTTCGATTTTTCCAGCTTAAGCCAAGAAAATGATTAAAAACAAGAAAATAAAGAAAAATAAAAATAAGTCAACAAGATATGTTATATGCCACTTTAGAGTATGCTCTATTGTTTGGAATCTTTAGGTGTATTATGTGTAGATTTGGAAATCTGAAAGCTTTAAAACAGTAAGGTCATTATGAAAAAACTCAGAGAATTTAGAAAACTATACTAATTACTAAAATATATCACATACCTTTTTTCTTGGGGAGGAAAAACCCACCAAATTAACTAAAAGACAGAAAGATTGCAATGGATAATGCATACCATTTTAAAATCATTCATTATCTGGTAAGAAATTTATACATCAGGTTTTCAGTATGTTGTCATATTTCATAAAATTCAGGCAAAGGTTTACATGAACTTGCATGGATTGCACAATTTTGAAATGTTGATATAACTAGATACCTAAATTTCGCAAGAAACTTGTTGCGACCCAATATCCATGCTTTCTAAATTCTAATCAAGTCAAAACTTGAAAATCAAGTAATTTTGAATCAATTTTGATCATAATGCACCACATTTCAGCTGGAAAGTTAACACTTTCAGCCAAAGCTTCAAATCTTAGTGACAATGGAGTTTTTCACATACTGTGGAGTGTGGACAATTCATTGTTACAAAAGCATGTTCTGCATAAGAAGTTTTATTGCCACTTTACCCAACATGATTAACTCATCATGCTCTTGTTCTTACAGAGCAGTTCATTAATTCTCCAACTCAATAACTTTTTCAGAAAGTTCCATATGTTGTGATTCTTTCAGCCAAAGCTTCAAATCTTAGCGACAATGGAGTTTTTCACATATCGTGGACAATTCGTTGTTGCAGAAGCATGTTCTGCACAAGAAGTTTCATTGCCACTTTACCCAACATGATTAACTCACCATGCTCTTGTTCTTACAGAGCACTTCAATGATTCTCCAACTCAATAACTTTTTCAGAAAGTTCCATATGTTGTGATGCTTTCCACAAAAAACTCAGTTTATGTATGCATTTCTGTTTATCCTCCCCTTAAGGCCCACTATGTATGTGATTTGAATGTGACTGTGCTATATGTTTGTTTGCAGGTTGGTTCGAGGTTTCTGGCAACCCATTAGCTGTTTGAGTGAGATATTGTAAAAGCCTTGTGATAAAACAGTTAGCATGTTATTTCAACCATACTTGTGATCTTGATCATGCTTCCACCATATTAGCTAAGGTTTAGATTAGCCATCAGATTGATAGGGCCTATGGAGATGAGAGTTTCTTCCACGCAACTAACAACATATTAATACAATGCTTTTGCAATATTAATGTGCAAAACAAGGCCACCGAGATAAAAGTCATGCTAGAAACTTGGTCCAAAGCTGGAATTAAACACCATCGTACAGCTATATTTAGCAAGTCTTAGGCCCTATTTGGGGGAGCTTTTGGAGGGCCAAAAAGCACCTTCTGGCCCTCCAAAAGTACTTTTACATAAAAAAGTGTTTGGTAAAATTTTCGGAAAGCTATTTCAGCTTTTGCGGGAAGCTAAAAACAGCTTTTAGGGAGGAGCTTGGAGCTTTTCGAAAATGTTGTTTTCAGCTTTGTCAGGAAGCTCTATTTTTGACCAAAATACCTCCATTTTAAAAATAAATTTTCTCCCCAAAACCTCATCTCGCCGCCTGTTCCTCTCCCACCCACGCCCCCCTTGCAGCGCCGCACCCCCTCCCTCTCCCCCGCCGCCGCAGTGCCGCACCCCCTCCGGCGCCGTCGGCCACGTGGGAGAACCCTTCCCAGGGGGCTAACTGCGGCCGCCGAGACTGCCGCAGGCACCGCCGGCCATGGCCCAGCCCCCTCCCGCGGCCGCCGCGGCCTGGCCCCCTTCCGGCGCTGCCGACCGCGCGGAAGGAGAAGAACGAAGAAGGGGGGAGAGGAAGGAAGGAGAAGAAGAGAAGAAAAAAAAAAAGAAAAAGAAAAGGAAAAAAAAGAAGAAAAGGAAAGAAAGAAAAGAGAAGAAAAGAAAATAAAAGAAAATAAAATAAAATAAAAGAAAATAAAATAAAATAAAAGAATAAATAAATAAATAAATGCATAAATAAATATTTATATAAATGAATGAATGAATGAATAAATAAATAAGATAATAAATAAATACATTTCAATGAATAAATAATTATATCATAATACATTAATATGTTATTTTAAATAATTTAATATTATGTTATATTATGAGAAATTAATTAATACTAATAATTATAATATTTTATATCTTTATTATTGTATTATACTATAAATATAATATATATTACATTATATCATAATATATTAATATGTTATGTTAAATATTTTAATATTATGTTATATTATAGAAAATTAATTTACTCTAATAATTATATTACCATTATGCTATGCTATGCAATGTCATATTACTATATTATAATAATAATATTTTATATTACAGTAATATTATACTATATCGTATATTATGTATTAATATATGTTATGTTTTATTATGCTCTATTGTATAATACTATGCAATGTCCTTTATGGTAATTTTGTCATATAAAAGTACTTTCTCAGTTTGTTTACCAAATATATGTTAAAGTGCTACAGCACTTTAAAAATATAGTTACCAAAGAGCAAACAGCTTTTTGTAACAGCTCTACTTCAAACAGCTCTTACTGCCAACAGCTCTTACTGCCAACAGCTCCCCCAAACAGGGCCTTACTCAGAGATCAATACCGTTGATGGCTATCACTAATAATAAAGTGTTAGAGAGGACTGAGGCTAGGAACCTCTCATACATGCCACAATTTTACATGATCTCATAAGGACAAAACTATACCACAAACTCCATGTAATTTTTAATTTCACCTAATGTTATGTTCCGCAAAACATTACCTATTTTTAATTTCACCTTACAAAAATAACAATCAGCATTCATAAATAATATAGTACTGAAATAAAAATATATACATAATTAAATATACCAATCGAAAAATAAATAGAAGGCCAAGTTGGCTTATGCATGATCTAAGCAAGAAAGCTAATATCTAGGTTAAGAAAGCAAGTACATACTAATTCAATTGCAAAACACAGACAAAAAGCATAACATTATTTTTTATTACTCTTATGACAAAAATAATATAAGCAATGGAGAAACTAATTATCATAGGCCAGCCATATTACATTTCTAATCATCAAGTGTCTTCAAAAGAGACCATGTAACAATTTTTACTAGTGAGCTTCTGCTATAAGGTTGCATAAAGAAACTAGCCTAGTTTACCAAATCCAACACCATTATATTGTGAGCAATTCCAAACAACCTACAGAAACACCATGTAGTTCCATGGTTCCTCATCAATCGGATAGCTTGACATTTATGGTAACGATTAGACAGATGGCTTGAACTTTGACATAAAAAGGAGACAAAAGAAGAATTCTATCTCGTATATGTTCAATGTTCTAATATTTTACTTATTTACTTATTTATTCAAAAGCATAAAATTTTATGATATACTTTTAACAGTTGAAGTCTAAGCAGAGTCTTATATACCCATCCTGAATCCTACAATGATTATCTCCTTAAAAGTCCTAAATTGGATGAGCACACCTAGACCGTCCACCAATAAACTCCAGTTCCCAATCTCTAAAAGCCACAAAACTTGGAGCCCTTCCACTTGTTAGCTTCTTAGTTACTCTTGCTCTTAATTTTTTTTTTGTACACCTCGCAAAAATAAGTTGTTTCACTGGATAATAATATATGCCTTTGCTTCTGTTCTGTCATAATCAATTTGGGAAAACAAAATCCAACTATGCAATTAGCAATCATGGCCTTAATGGTGAGTTCTCATGTGTTCAATTCAAGGGCAGGCTAAAATTGCAAGGATCTTTTCTCCTATCGTTGGGATCTAAACTTCTTTTTGCATGAGTTTAGAAATTTTAAGATACTCTAAAAATCAAAAATCTTAACAAGATTTTGCATCGTTATGGTTTAACATACAGGGAATATTAGTTGGAAAGTAGATTTTCTTGTGAAAATGCCCATTTGATATGGTTCTTTTGAAATGAGTCGTGCGGTAAAAACATCCATTTCAAATTTCTGCGTGCAATAAAATCAGGCGAGTACTTTATTTCTATAACATATTTGAATCGATCCAGATACTAATTATTATCCTACACTAAACTTATATCTAATCAAGAGAAAGTTGACCGATTGCAGACCTAACTGCAGACGGACCCTAATTTCAGGAAGGTGGGCGCAACCCTAATTGCAGACCTCGGTGGCGGCCTTCTCGCTTTGTCCACCGGCACAGAGAGGGGTGGGTGGGTGGGATTAAGAAGATTCTAGAGAGGAAGGGAAAGATGAACCTGATCGATGCACCGCCGTCGGCCGACGAGAGGAGGGTTGCGTCCGCCTTGCTTGGACCGGAGACCGGCGACCGATCACGACTCGAAGGGCGACGTTCAGCCGGTCAGGAACCCAAGAATCAGGTGGAAGACCACGAAGAGGCGGCGGAGGCGAAGAAAACCCTAAGACGGAAGAGTGGAGCAGGGAAGGGACTTCCGACGGTTATCGTCTCGATTTGGAAATTCGGATGGGGGTTAGATACAGCTCAGCCCAACACGCGAGTGCCGTGATTCTGGGCCTGGGAAAGCCCAATTTTTGCCTGTCGGTTTGAGCATAGGCCCAAGAAACGAGTGGGTTGATATATACGCATTAGGTTCGGATATGGCCTTCAATTCGAGAATGGGCCTAAGGGCTGTTGCATGATTTAAGAGACTACCTCCCTAACTCCTTGAAGTAGAATAATAGTAAAAAGGAAAAATGTCTAAGGGAATTTAGACTGACACGACATCATTGAAGGGTTTGGATCTTAAACTGAGCCTTGTTTGGTTTTAATTCGCAATCCATACCTTAAAATTGTAATTGGTCTGAGAAGCTGGTTTGGTTCTACAAAAAGTTTGCTTTGGGTCAGAGTGCAAGCTGGCCTCACCACAACAAAGCATGCCCTGTAGGCTTAGATATATGACCATGAAATCCAATGGCACTGGGCCCAACCCAAATAGATTCATGAACCTTCATGCCATGCATGTTACAGGTACGATATAAGGATCAGGGTTGTATCTTTCGCACCAAAGAAGAATCCACCTTTCTTCATGCAAATCCACCATTGGATCATATGCTAGTCACTTTGAGATCTGTGCATATTGAGAACTTTAAGATCTATGTGGTGGGTGATTTAATAGTGGATTCGTACGGAAAAAGGTGAATCCTTCTTGCCTTCAAAAGATACAACCCTGAGGAATAATCCTCTCTAGCTTGGAGGATTGAATATGACGAGCATGCACGTATCTATCTTGCCCTGTGGAGATTTAGTAAAGGGAGAAGATCCAAATTCTAACCTAAAATCCTCGAGCAAATAAAATAGTTGGTACTAGTTCTCATTCTCGAGGTTGAGACAACAAAGTTGATAATTGTCACGTATATACGCCTTTCGATCGAGCAGATAATAATATGTGGATACTTTTGCATTGCCTGTGGCAGACACCATTACCAAAACAAGTACCCAAATACCAGTAAGCAAACAAATATACACACATACACACACATTGTTAAAGAAAAAAACATGACCCTTGATGACACATAGACAGCAGAGATGATTAATTGCCAAGAACTCCACATATCTTAATCCAAGAGGATGACAAGAGAGACACAGACAAGAAGAAGCAAATTTAGAAGCAGATCATGGATCGTTGATATCTTGGGTGTAGATATAATCCGTGTGAGCTTCCATCCACTTCCCCATGACACACTTATTGTTGACACGTTCGCATCCTTCTTTCTCAGTGCTTGGTCCCTGCATAGAAATAATCGGGCACGAAACTGAAATCATCAGCATTCAAAATAAAAGAGAAATATTTCAATTGTTGGTAGGTACTGGCGTCTAAGCTCGCAAAAATAATACTCCAGAAACTATTCCTTTTCTTTCTGAAAAGGCTCATAAAGCCGAGTCCACACAAACACACACACATAGAGAGAGAGAGAGTACTTCAGAAACTATTCCTCTTCTTTCTTAGAAGGCTCACACACTCAGAGAGAGAGAGAGAGAGAGAGAGCAGTACATGAGACGTAGAAGCACGAGTTGGCTTGTCAGGCACCATCATCAACCTTCTTGAATCAGACTCAGTTATTAGCAGAAGTAGACATAAGAGAAAGAGCACCCTTGCCATTTTTCTTTCTTTCTTCCTGAACCGAGGAAAGAATGAGCATGCAGGATGGAGATGGAATGGCGAGTGGGATATTTGAGGGTGAGCGTGCGCACCAAACACCAAGTAAGAAATATTGTGCAGCCCAAGGCTCATCAAAAAAAAATTTAATGTAGTTGACAAAGTTTGAGGAGCGTGAGTTGAAGAGATGAAGTAAATGACATTGAAGGAAAAGAGTGCTTTGGGTTGGATGACATCTATTAACTCAAAGTCAACATCGAACCAGCCCTCCACCTCGGAAGCAGCACCACATGGACAACATCATGGTGAGCCGTTTCTTCCTGTCCTCCATGGTTGGTAGCCGATTTCTGCTTCTAGAAAGAAAGAATTGAAGTCTTTTCATTGCACTGTAGAATGGCGGTGTAAGGTGCCATACTGCCATTAAAGGTGACAGCCTAGAGATAGAGCAACGGAGCAGTGTCCAAAGTCCAGTTCCTGGGTAACGTTCGAAGACATGACTCTAGAATCATATCCCATTTTTTTTATTTATCGTCCAGCTTCGACTTCAAAGCTCTCCGGAAGGATGAGGTCAGGCCTTACGTGTATCTTTGGGTATCCCATGGCGGCAGGCGATGCGCAATGGAGGTTGCAATATTGCAGCTATTCATGCTTGCGCAGCAGCTGACTATTCGTCTTTTACCATGCAAAATACTTTGATCCTTCGTCTCTGAGTTTTCGACTTTCTTCTCATGTGACAGCAGTCATCCATGCTTTACATCGCATGCATCATAATTTGGAGAACAAGTGTGTTGATTATATTGGTTAGCATAAGCAGCTAGTAATTTTTTTTCTTGATTGATAGAAGTGTTGAAATTTTAACTTGAAAAAATTAATTTTAAAAATAAATATACCGGCTTTATTTTCTAAATTTTAGATGTTTAAAAACATTAAAATGCATGCTCTTTTCTGTGGACTCTTCTTTCAAAAAAGTTACGACTCTTTCAAATGCAGTTGCTATCTTTTAAGAGGAATTATTAGATGAACCAGATCTATCGTAAATTCAAAAGGAATTTAACCCTTTTTTTTCTCCTCTTTTTTTATTTTTTTTATATACATATATGTGTTATAGCAATATGCACATAGCTGAATTTATCTTAGATCTGCTCTAGATCTGATCCACCTAATAATTTTTTATCTTTTGGACCATGCATGCATGCGGGTGCATGGTATACGCAGTCTTCAAGCAGCAGCACTGAAATCCACCATTAAATTGTGCACCGTCGACTCACCGTGCGTGGCCCCAAGCACTTGGGTTGACGTGCCAAGGGGAAGCGACTTCGCGAGAAGCGGGTCGTTTTAAGTTCTTCGAAAGAATCGTGCTTGGGTTTTGACCTCAAAAAAGCCACGGATTGCAAAGATAAGCACTCTTCCACATGCTTTTAGCTTTGACTTCTGACCTCGCTCCGTTTTATTGTTTTGTTCGCCGACCCGGAAACATTGGAGCATCCCGACGAATTCCACCCAGAAATCTCATTGCCGACCACGCATAATGCATGCATGGCATGTAAAAATTTCTTGCTCCGGGTAGGGATCAACAGTTGGGTATCACTTGAGATCTCGATAAGTGTAGCTGGGCTTTAATTAAGTTCGGGTCTTGTTTAGCTTATGGTTGTTTTCATTTTGCAGTGCATTGCTATCATATTTAAGCATACATGTCATGCATGTCATTAGTTTGACTGAACATTGAAGCAAGTTAGGTCTGTGACGGTTTTTTTTTGATACAACGGCGACCCACACACAACGAGTGTGGGTGCAACCATTCTTTGGCAGATGTTGAAAAAGGCTTGGAGATTTGGGCTGGAGACATGATTCTTTTAAGTGTGCATCGAGGCTTAGATTTGGTGGTGGTGTCATAAGAAAGGATCTTAGAAGCTATGGCTTCTATCAATGAACCCATACAGAATTTCATTAAGGACTCATTTGATTTGTTGAAAGAATTTTTTCTCTTTACAATATTTCTTTTGAGATTACATGATGTCTCGAAAAATGATTTTGTATATTTGGTTGACCATAAGAGCGACATATTCTACAATAGCTTATATTTGGTTAAGTATCTATTTTTCTTGAAATATTCTATAAATATCTGTTATGTCTTTAATAAAAAAAACTTACTTTATTCAATATAAAAGGTTAAGAATATTTTTGGAAAAGAATTATCCTAATTTTTTATAAAATTTTATTTCTACGGGGTAACTACTTTCTCTTCACATTTCTTTGAAAACTCCAACCGGCGCCATTCCTCTACTTTTTCTTTGAAAACACTTTTCCCTTTTTATCTTCCTACGGAGTCCTAAATGGTCTTCAAATCTATAGGTATTATAGTGATGCCCAGCGACATAGAAAAGGGTCACCAACTAGAGGGGTCGAGTCAGCAACAATTCCCATATTTTGGTCCCAAAATCCAAATCTGTTATGGACTATGGTCCCATGCAATTGAAATTGGTTGAGCTTTTGAGTCACGAATTAATTCGATAGACCTTAAGGGGCTGGCTTAAAATTTAACCAGGCTATTAGATGACAGACTCGACGATAGGACTTGTAGAGAGATCCTTTGAACTTGACTTGGGCTGGGACCTTCGTGTTGGGATTTCGATTTAAGCGTTGACATACTTGGATTAAGTTCAAATTTCATGTGCTTCTAGGTTTTAAATCCTTCGACATGGTTGATGTCTAAACCTCTGGACCTGTTTCTAAGGTTAAACTAATATTAGTTATTTTGGACCTATCAATGTCCATTCGGAATCAAATCCTATTGATCCTCCCTGATAGCCCCTTTAAGCTTTGTAGCATTTGGAGAATTTTAATCCGAGTCTAAGCAATTCATATTCATCTTGACATGAATTCTTGATTTGGACTCGTCTATGTGTTCTCGAATGCTTTTTAAAAGTGGATATGATTCTTTGAGTTAATTAAGGTATTTTGAGGTCTTTTGTGACCAGCTCTGGCTAATTTAAAGAAAAAAAGGGGACAATAACGACGACTACATCCATTACTTTACGACTAAAAATCTTTGAAATGAGCAGAAAACTACGCGCGAGTTCGCTAAGGGGCCTAAATCATCGTTATCATCCACAATCTTAGTGGATCAATACAAAGATTTAGATGTCCTTGCAAGCTTGTCAAAAGTGGAGATTAGAATCTAACATTATACAGCAACATTAAGAATGTCTCATGTACCAAGTATATATAACAACTATTTTCCTTACATAATTAATATATAATAACTGCATCAACCATTCTTCCAAAAAAATTTTAAAAATAGAAGTTAAGCAATATGAATGCTTATCTAGCCTAGTATTGTTTATTGTAGCACATTTGAATGATATTAAATAAGCTAACTATATGCTGCATTCATTAGTAATGATTAGGGTGGCAAATTATATCAATTCAACACGTAACTAATCCAGGTTCGGATTATAATTAAATGGGTTAATCTATCTAAACTTGTTCATTAAATGGTTTGAATTTAGACCTTTTACTCTTCAAACTCATTTTGTTCTATTTAATAGTGGGGGTCTGGTCATGACCTGACTCGCTTAATCTATTAAAGACATGTCTAACCTATTTGAAGTCTATTTTTAATCCATGTATCTTGTTTAACTTGACTTGCTTGATCTATTTAATCCATTTACCTGTTTAGTAAATAGTTTAAGTTTAAATTCAGATTTTTTAACCTGTTTGATGAGTAAGTAAAGTTTGGGGACAAATTGTTGACCCAATCCCCATCCGACCTGATCTAGCCTAACTGCTACCCTTAATGACGATTGATGAACATAACAAATAACTCCTGCTCTTTTTGCATCAAAAAATAAATAGATAATTTATGTAGTCAGAAGCTCACCTGCGATCCATTCATCGGTGGACCATACGTACATCGAACAATATAAGCCATAAGTTTATCTATTATATTTAATCGCTCGTCCATTGTTGATGAATGAACTATATATGATTGGATCCTCTAACTCCCAAGATCTAGGCTCGATGATCAAATAAATATCTGGGATTAGCCATCCCATCTATGTCGAGTTTTCATTTGCTCGCAATCTTACCAACATCTCATATTTTATTCACACATCAGCCACCAAATTTGAGCCACAAGGTGATATTGCGCAAAAGTTGCTTTTAAAGATGGGTTTGGCCACCTTTTAGGTGGTGCAATTCGGTGGCGGTGTGGTGCACCTGCAGCAGCACATTAAGAGGGCCCATCCTCTTCTGCTGCTCGCCCTTCTGTCCCCTCCGTATACCACACCGCCGTTACCACCATCCGTCCATCTCTCCCTCTCTCTCTCTCTCTCTTATTTTATTTGGTGCAATAGCTGCTCATCCTACTCTAGTGTAAGACCTGCCAACAGAAGCAAAGGCTAGAATCTGGCACAGTTGCGAGAGAGGGGCCTTCCGGTGTAGCCAAAGTATCTCTTCAGAGTGTTGCGCCGTGTAAGATGCAACCCAGTTTGTGGTCCTATTCGCCTCCGTCCATCTCTGACCCTCATTATTTTAGCTGCTCCACTGCCATTTCTTTTCAGTTGGAGGAGGTTTGGCTTGGGGTGAAAGGGTAAACCCCTAATTATATATGAAGTCCTTATTTTTATTTTTATTTTTATTTTAGCTTTGATAGGCAGTCCTTATTTTTTCCAAGAAACTATGCAAAATTCATGTGAGAGAAAAGATAATTATAAAACAATTTTTTTTACAGCACCTTGATTTTTATCAATAGAATAAGATTCGATGAGAATTAGACTATGAGGTTTTTATATTATGCATCTTGATATTTGGCTAGCCATGCAATGGATAGGAGAGGAGACCTTGATGTTTTTATTTCTGCCGGTAAGCAAAAAAAATGTAGTTTTTTGTGTAAAAAAGAATTTCTTATTTTTTGGTTAAAAAATTAAGTTCGCATTAGCTATGATATAGAAAATTTCTTTTGAAAATGGTTTCACAAAAAAAGAGGGACACCATCCCAGTCTATTTGTGTAAGACATTTGTGGTATCTAGAACAGATACAACAACCACTAATATTTTGTCCAACTCTATCCTAACTAAATTTAATTAAAAATAAAAAATTGACAGATATAATTTTATGATAATTAATATGATTTATACAAATAATAATAGTTTATTATTTATTAAATAAAAAATAGCTCTCTTGTCTCTCAAAAATTTTTTATTTTGAAATATTATATGGTGCATATGAGCTATATAGGTGTGTACAACCAAACACTCTATAGCCCAAATTCCATGGAAAGAAGAACAAGATTTTCATGGATCTTTATTTTCTCCATGCAGCTCAAGGCTAATATGTTTGAACAGGCTCTTAGAAAATATGAGCTAGTGGGCGAATTTTCAGCCTAATTTTGTAAGACTATCTAAAGAGGACATTGATTCAAATTTCTTAGATGCAGTTCTGATCGATTGATAAGCCATACTCAACATATATTATATGAGATCCTTGTTAAGGGCATTATAAAAATAGACAAGAAACAAGAGTAGGTTGTCTGCTGCATCATGTCTTAAAACCTAAAACTTCAATTATCTTTGTACTTGGCCCAGTTTCTTCATTCCATTCCTCTTGCATGGGAGATATCAAATGTTCGGAAGTGCAAATGTGCTCTAAAAGTTAGACAAGAACATAATCAGCAAGAGTACGTAAAAGATACCTCAACACTATCCGTACTAAGCTTCAGTTCAGTGATGCAGATCATTGGACTTTTAGAGAACTTCTTAAGGGCAATCTGAGCTAAAGCTGGAAACATCCATGAAGATATATTGAGCTCAATGTACAGTCCAGTTAGTGCCTCCTCTCGGCACCTGAACAACCTCGCAAAGTGACCATCAAGTCGCCACGCAGAAAGGCAACTCCAGTAGAAGGTGCGTCCAGCCATCAGCAGCATTTATACCAGTAGGGCCACCAAGGTGGTCAATTGAATCATTATTATATCTAGCTCTACTCTGCCGAGTGGTCTTCCTCCATAATTTTAGATTGAAAATCTTTCAATCTAAAAGTATACAAGCATAGTCTGTGCCCCCCAGCACCCTCAGTATTAATGGATAAACTCTTTTACATCTTTATAATATAAACAATCTTCATCCAACTCTACCCGTTTATGTTATCTTAGAATACCAGGCAGTTCTGTATATGTAATAACTATCCAAAGAATAACAAAAGCGAGATTAAACATATGTATGCTTCCTCCGTTTAAGCCCTGATGCGTCATCGTCAGGCTAAGGATCTAAATTTATTCGAATCTAATTATAAACAACATGATCAGCTCGTGGTTATTATAAATATATCCGTGCTGCAGTATCCCTCAGTCCACATAACAGGTTATGCGTCGGATCTGCTCTGATACTATTTGTCATGACCCAAAATTTCATCCAAAAAGGCTAAGTCCGAAAGTATTATTTAAATTTCTTGGTCTTATATAAATATCTAATATCTATCAGCGAAAGAACTAAAGTGGGACTAAACATACATCCGCATGAGTCCTTGCATGCATAAATATCGGGGAAAGCTAAGGGGTTGTGTTCAATTTTAAAGCATACAGGAAGTATCCACAAAGAAGAACATATTTATAGTGATGTATCATTCTACCAAGACTCATCTTTAATTAATCCTTTCCATCGAACTCTTCCACTCAGCTTAATATGTTTTCCCACCAACACAAGACAGATGCAATATTTCCATCATTCAGCACCTAAGACTATGCATTAGCCTACATACTGAAACATCAATGCGCAGAGTCTGTCATCATCATAACAAATACATGTTATAGTTAGCCAATCAGCAGTTGGATTAATGGTTGCAAAACCTAATCTGATAAAGGGCTCATCTGACTCGAGATGTCTGATCATAATCAAACTGGTTGTGGTGAGGAGCCCATACATGTAACTCATGAAAAGCCTAATGGTAATCTTGTGATGCATTTTTTATATATATGTATGTATTCTTGGTTGCTAGAAGTGGGCCACTCTCTCCAATTGCAGCCTCTTTTCACTATTAAATAGCCCACCACCATCATGCTTGCTTCCTCCCTCCCCACCCTCCCCTCTGGAAAACTCTCTGCACACAGAGCTCTCCCTCCTAACCTTTCTCCACATTCAATATATACCTTGAAAGCTCCATCCATGCACCCCCCCCTTGAGGTTTCCGACCTACAGCATGGAGGCTAGCTAGAGTTAAATAAGGTTCTTTGGAGCTTGTGCAGCCCAAGTCCAAGCCATGGGCTCAGGAGATGGGAGTCCCTCTGCCCTGTTCTGGCCCTGGTAACACCTCAACGTCAGATGAGGCTGGTGAGCACCAACCAAGCCTTGTGGATGAGATGAGGAGGAGGAGGAGGATGGTATCAAATAAAGAGTCCGCTCGAAGGTCACGCATGAGGAAGCAGAGGCATCTGCATGAGCTGTGGTCACAGGTGGTATACCTCCGGGCCACAAACAGAAGGCTCGCCGACGAGCTCAACCATGTGATGGAGGAGCGCGATCGGATCCTCTACGAAAATTCCTGGCTCGGACAGGAAGCATCTGATCTTCGAAAAAGGCTGGACTGCATGCAAGTCGAGAGCAGTAGTTGTGCTGCATATGAAACCTGAAAAACTGATCTCATCCTGCATTCACCAGTGTAATTCCCCTCTCATTGTTCGGGGTTTGTGTTCTTTTAGATGTTATATTTACCTGTATGGCTGGGTCAATCAAACATTCACCATGAGCCAATTGTAGCAGAAAGCTCTACTTGTAGCGACTCAGTTCAAGATTACAGCAGGGCAGAAGGAGGCAGATGATTAAAATCTCTGCATCAGCTTCCACAGGGGAATGTTAATTTAAACCTACGTTGTCCTACAAAACTAGAAAATTTCATGTGAGATCTTGCACCGACGTGTCTAGTCCTGCATCAGTTATGTGCTAGAAGGATATTGGATACTTATATAAGGTCAAGGATTCCAAATAACACATTCCAACCAGTTTTTTTTTTGGATGGCGCTATGCATAGTTGCCAAAGGTATCGAGGTGGA
The DNA here is from genome assembly GCF_009389715.1 of Phoenix dactylifera. Classification (NCBI taxonomy): domain Eukaryota; kingdom Viridiplantae; phylum Streptophyta; class Magnoliopsida; order Arecales; family Arecaceae; genus Phoenix; species Phoenix dactylifera. Next base: position 3,022,426 of record NC_052398.1, on the reverse strand, counting down.
TCCAATTCATGACTCATGTCAAATGGGGGACATTGCAGCATGGATACTTTTGGAGCTGACCATGGGCTAATCATGGTATTTATGATTGGACTTGATTAGATAGTGAAGAAAATCAATCAAAAAACAAATCTGCCAAACTTACTAAAAGGATGCAACCAGATGTATGATAAAAAAGATTAGATAATTGATCAATGCATTGGCCAAATTAGGGAGCATGCAATTGTAGCTCCAAAAGGAAAGGCAGTTAAATGAGAACTGCTGCTGGTGGTTGTGGATCATATACCTACAAACACAAGCCTTGCCATAGAAAGTCAAAAACATATAAAGTGGCTTTGCATAAAAAGAAGATGCACACTTTCCAACTTTTCTAAGGTAGCAATGTCTGCAGTAATATTGTTCATCTGGGTGGACCTTGTCTGCCCAGTTCCAGATGGCATCCAGCATCATTAGCACTATCACTTTCACTCAAAAGAGTATGTCTGACTGTCAGTGTAATGTGGGAATAAAAAAAAAAAAGTTCTATTCTGAGTTTTCTTATACAAGAGAAATATAGAAAAAATATTCAGCTTGCGAGCAGACCCACATAATGATTCAAGGTTCTTCTCTGCTTGTGTATAAGTTCTTATACATATGCACCTAAGGTGAAATTGAATGCTTCCCCATGTTAGAGGTTTTATAACCTCAAAATAGGTGCATGGCAGCCTCCCCATTCACTGCCCATCATACATAGCTGAGGAAGAATTTCCCCTGGATTTGAAGTAATTTGTGACTGCTACTCTTAAAAATTAGCTAAAATGAATACTGGAGTGCCCAAAATGTTCAGTAACATTAGTCATGGAGTTTTATTTTGATTTTAAACACATTTCTGATATGCATCCAATGTCGTACCTACTAGATTGAGTTGCAGTCTATTTTATCTCCCCTGTAACTTTTGAGCTTTTTAATCTTTAAACTAGAAATTTTTTAAGGTGTTTCAGTTTGATGGCTGACTAGGACTCTGTAAGATATTTCCTTTTCTTTTGACCCTTCAGACTTTTTTATTAGGTAACCATTTTAGTTGGACAGCAGACTATGTGTAAACATTGCTCCCTTCTTGAAAAAAACTTTCTTGTTCAAATCTTCAAGTAGTTCAGATGCCGATCTCTTGGAGCTCCAATGGGAGTAGAATTATCCCCTGTTTCATCTTTCAGCAAATCTGATTATCTACTTTAACATATCCATCTTCACCAACATCTCTTCGGATTAAGCATGCTGTTAACCTAATCATCAATTTCCCACCATGATTAGTATAGCAGGTCAACAATGACAGAGAGATAAAATCAATCCCAAATGACTTGATAAAGTCGATACAATGCATATTCTTGAACTTGTTGATTTGTCACACTTAGTTATGTGCCCTGTACCATCCAATCGGCTAGTATATGTTGAATTGTTTGATTCCTGTAATGCCCTTTGGGCTTTCTTCAGCCAATTTGGACAATTTAGCTTGCATTGTTTTTCCATCATACAAGTATCTCCTACTAATACAGAGAGGAGATTTTCTTGAGGGTATCTTAGATTTAGCCTTTTAGCAACAATCACATCTTGTTTCTAAATTTGGTCAACATGGCCAGGGCTTCAAGACCCATATCTGTCTTCCTAAGCTGAACTGAAACTACTATTCTATGTTTCATAATGTTGGATCATGGATGTGACCGATTCGGCTCTGGAATGCATAATTAGACTGTTGGACCAATTATATGCTCTTAGAAATCAGCATATAGATATCTTCATATTTATATTTCTGGTCATATAGTTTGACATGATGCATATGTCTCTCTTCCCTTTTTTTTCTCACTATTATTTGTGCAATGTGAATTATAAGGACAATTAAATTACCATCAATAACTTATGTAACCTTGTATTAAGCCCTCTTAATGTCTTGGCAGCTATATATTGGCCAAGATATTTGGATATCTATCATTTAATAATTAATAAAAAAGTTAAAAAAACTTTTGTTGTCTTTTTATCTCAGACAACAACATACTTGAGATTACAGTATCTCTCGGTATTCATTACCATACAAGATGACGCTCCAAAGCCAATTCTCACAATATGAAAATCTTGGAATCAACGTAAGCTCTTTTTCGCATTGTTCTACTTGTATGGCTCTTACCAACTAGATGTGAGTTTCACACCTTATCTGTCATACAAAGAGTATAGAAGGTAGTTTTTTTTTTATTTTTTTTGGGTAGTGGAGGAATATAGAAGGTAAGTTTGCAGGAAAAAAATATAAGATTAAAATTAACTTGAGTTGAACCATTAAGGATTACAAAATAAAAAATTTCCATCAAATAGCCTGCATTCTTTTAAGTCACACATGGAATTAAAAAAATATGCATTATCACTAAAAATATACATTACAAGAATTGGGAGCTTGCTCGTAAAAGAATGATCCATAAAAGATCGAAACCTTATTGACCAACATTCAACCTGATTTCTTCCTTCCAAAATTATGCTAGAGTATTTGGATCATGCTGAAACAAACACCCGATGTAAGCTAGCTCTGTCATTCGTGAGGGTGCTAATATACCTCAGGCTTTTGCTTCATAGCCAAATGGATATCTAGTAATTGAAAAAAGGTTAAGGAAAACCTTGATTATTTTTTTAAGGGGTCTTTGAAACATATTTTGACACTTTGAATTTGTATATGCTGCACAAAAAGGATTAATTTCAGAACACAGAAGTCCAACATTTTAAGGATGAGCCTTGGCACAATGGTGAGGTTGCTTGATTGTAACTTGGGTGTCATGAGCCTGAAACATGAAAATGGCTTCTCCGCAAGCAGGGGCAAGACTGCATACATCTAACCCATCCTAGACAAGTAATAGCGGAAGCCTCGTACACTAGGCCACCCTTTTTTTTTTTCTTGTAGAAGTCCACCCATTTTTTTAACCAAGGGAAAGATGCATTGATTTGTACTTCTTCCACTGGAGGAATATATAGCTGCTTTGAACAGACATATCAAATGCAGTCATAACCTGGTCCTAACGATAAATTTGCCCGAAAGACCACATTTTGGTGGATCAAACATTACCAAATTGGAGCTGCTCTTTCTGATCTCTTCTCTCCTCTTCCTCATCCTCAAGGAAAGAATCTAAATTAGGCACATATCCAGCCCATTTCATCTCACAAATTAACTCATCTAGCCTCTGATATATCTCCACGCATCTTGGGTGAGCCTTATCTCCCACAAGAAAGGCGTGCATCTCGTTCTTCACTTCAATCCAACTACAACCAGGCTCCTTTTTCATCCTACTCTGCCTCATTATCCTCCTTATCTTGGAAACTTCCCCCCATTTGCCGACTTCTGCATATATATTTGACAGAAGAATATAAGCTGCAGAATCTTCAGGATCCAGCAGCAGTATATTATTTGCCACCATTTCTGCCACCTCTACATTTCGATGGATCTTGCAGACACTCAAAAGATTTCTCCATATAACAGCATCAGCTTCAACTGGCATGTCATTGATGAGATTTAAAGCTTCATGGATGCCCTTTGAGCGCCCTACTATATCCACCATGCATGAATAGTGCTCCAATTGAGGCTCCAATTTGTAGTGGTTGGTCATCAATTGGAAGTAGTGCATGCCATCATCAACCAAACCAACATGCCCACAAGCTCGAAGAACTGCTACAAATGTTGCATGATTCGGTCTCACATTCTCTAGTTGCATCCTCTCAAACATTCTAAGTGCCTCTAATCCAAGGCCATGATAAGCATAACCACAAATCATGGCATTCCATGACACAAAGTCCCGTTCATGCATCTTTTCGAATATTAAAAGAGACTCCTGCATGTTCCCACACTTAGCATACATGTCCACCAGAGTGCTTGATATGAACACATCCCTCTGCAACTCTTGCTTGACAATCTGACCGTGGATTTGCTTCCCTAGACCAACCATGGCAAGGTTCGCACAAGTATCAAGTACCGAGGCATATGTGAAGTTGTCAGGTTTTATCCCAATATCTAACATCTGAGAGAAGAAATTCTGAGCCTCTTCACTTTGTTTCTGAAGAGAAAATCCAGATATGATGGCATTCCATGATACAAGTGTTTGCTTCTCTATTCTCTGGTGAAGTTTCTGAGCTTCTTCCATCATCCCACATTTACAATACATGTCAACAAGAGCACTTCCAATGAATGAATCCAAACCAAGTCCTGACTTGATAATCTTGTCATGGACCTTCATTCCATTATCCAAAGATTGCAATCCTGCACAAGCTTTAAGAACACTGCCATAAGTGAACTCATCAGGTTCCATGCCGCAACGTAACATCTGACTGAAATGTGCCAGCGTCTCTTCATACTGTCCATTCTGCTCAAGAGCTGTGATAATAGCATTCCAGGAGACAGCATCTCTTCGGTCCATCTCCTCAAAAATATCGCATGCGTCCGTCAAAGCTTTACATTTTCCATACATATCCAGTACTGCATTCCTAACACAAATATCCGAGATCAAACTAGTTTTAATAGCTAAGCAATGAATTTGTGAACCCTGGAAATACCCTTTTACCTCTGCACAAGCACTGAAAACACCAGATAAGCTGATCTCGTCGACACCAACCCCAGATCTGTTCATGAGTTGAAATAGATTCATAGCTTCGAGCGTTCGATTGCTTCGAGCAAACCCAACAACAATGGCATTCCATGACTGCAGGGTTCGGGTAGGCATCCACTTAAACACTCTCAAAGCATCATCCAAGCAATCACCTTTTGTGTACATATCCAAAATAGCAGTCCCTACTACAATATCTGTACTAAAATTGTTCTTCAACGCATGCCCATGAAATTGACTGCCCACTCTAACTGAGGACAGACCTGCACATAATCTGAAAACACTCGCATAAACTGACTGACTCACTCCTACTCCTGAACGCTGCATCTCCATGAACAACTCCAATCCGTCAATGAATTTTTCATTTCGAGAACAACCCCCAATAACTGCACTCCATGAGACCCAATTCCTTTCAGGCATTTCAAAGAAAAAATGAAGCGAATCACCCAGACTCTTGCATTTCGCATACATATCCACGACCGCACTCCCTGTCACCACATCAAAATCCAGACCCATCTTCAGTACCATTCCATGAATCTGAGAACCCAATTCAAGTTCCTCTGATGCAGCACAAGATTTAAGAATGATAGCAAAGGTAGTACGATCTGGTTCTATCCCGCTACGCCCCATCTGTAAGAAGAGTTCGATGGATGAATAAGAACTCCCGTTCTGCAAATAACCTGAGATCAGCGAATTCCACGAGATAACATCTCGCTCGGGGATCGCATCAAAGAGGGATTCTGCGATGCCCATCGCACCGCTTTCGCTGTACCCAGAAATCATTGCATTCCAAGAGATGGTGTCCTTCTCAGGCATGCGGTCGAATACTTTACGAGCATAGTCTAAATTCGAGCACCTGACGTACATGTGCATCAAACAGTTGGCAACGAAGGTGGTTGGGACGAAGCCAGTAGTGATCATCTGGGCATGGGCTTCTCGGCCTGGGTTCAAGTCTTGGTGCTTGGCACAGTGCTGGAAGATGTGGGAGAAGGTTCTTCTCTTGGTGGGGGGCGAGTGCGGCTCGGGCAGACAAGTGGAGAAGGGAAGACGGAGGGCGAGGCATTTGGAGAAGGGGTTTGGAGGGAGAGAGGAGGATTTGGCGAGGAGGTGGCGAAGGGACGGAAAGGCCATGCTATTTGGAAATCATGCCTCATGATGTGCTTAGCTAGCTAATGTGACCGTTGGGATTTTGAATTTGCCTCCATCAAGCAGGACGGACCCCGGACGGAAACGCGTATGTTATATATATATATATGACCGCTGCTCACACTGAAGAGAAAGACGGCAAAGAGACCGAGGAGCGGCTAACCTCTTTTGAGCATAGGAGAGTCTGTAATTTAGTCTGTAATTTTATTCGTCTCTCAATATACATGCATAATTGGAAAGACGCTATAATTTTTCATCATCTAATAAATATTACAAAGCAGTAGATTTTCATCTTTTACCATCTCTAATTTTTTATTCACCCGATAAGAGTTTTCTTTAAGGGCTCGTTTGGTTCGCGAGAAGTATTTTCCCCAGGAATCATATTCCTAGAAAGAGGATACCTAGGAAAGCACTTTTGGCATGTTTAGTTAACCATGGAAAAGTGACAAATTTTCAAAAGTGCTTATGTTTGGTTGACCATCCACTTTCCTAGGAAAGTTATGTATAATTCCTATTATGCCCTTAATAAAAATTAGGTCTTTAATGCCTCTTCAATGCTTCTTTAATGCTGAAGGGTCTTTTTGGGAAAAAATAAAAAAGGAGTGATTCCCACCTCATGGGAAAGTAACTTTCCCATGTTTCTCATGGGAAAGACTTTCCCATGATTCTCATGGGAAAGACTTTCCCATGAAATGTGGGAATCATATTCCCATGGGAATACAACTTTCCCATCTCTCTTCTTTGAAAACTCCAACCAAACAAGAGGCATTTCATTACTTTCCCGTTGACCACACTTTCCCCCCTCCCTTTCCTGCGAACCAAACGAGCCCTAAGTAGAATACGCTCAACCCCAGCATCCGTCTCGCTTTGGCGATAAATTCAGGGTGAGGACTGAAGCTTTGTGAGGGCTGACGTCACTCACACCGGGCAGCCTTTATTATATTATTCTCTTGTGGTGACGTGGCGTTTAAATGAGGAGCCCTCTTTATGGTTTGATTCTACCGGACCGTCTATAGGATTTCTATTCGGACCGGACCCGGATCGAGAGGCAGGCGACCGAGACCGAGAAGACCGAGGACGGAGAGGGAGAAGGGGGCTTGGAGGTGTCGGAGATGGGGAGGGAGGTGGCGGAGAGCTGCGTTGATGGCGTGATCATGGAGATGGTGTCGGCGTACTGCAATCGCTTCTACTCCTCCAAGCCCGAGCTCGCCGCCCGCCGGATCGAGGCCATTGGCTTCCAGGTCGGCCACCAGCTCTCCGAGAGGTACCCTCCCCCCCCCTCTCTCTCTCTCGCTCTCGCTCTGACCCTTTCTCGTCTCCTTCCCACATTCCTCTCCTCCAGATCTACTTACCAGCCTACACTTCGTTTCTCATATAATCGAGTAATTTCTATAAAAATCGGCTTCTTTTCTTCGAATCATGCGTCTAGGGCAGATAAATTTCACTTCTTTTATGGATAATTTCTTCTGGTTACTTGTGATTTTCTTCTTGAGAAGAGGGTATAGTTTTAAGCTGGGGCATAGAGTCGGTATTTTTCTCTTTGTTTCTTGAGCAATTTGTAAGGAATTGGATTTCTTTTTCTTGCATTTATGTGAAAACTAACGTTGGGGCGGAGATGAATTGCATTTTTGTACGATGTATTTCTGTGATTGTGGATTCTTTATTGGGTTTCAGTGTCCGTGGCTTCAAGTTGGTATTTGTGAAACTTAAGATCCGCCTTCTTGTTAATGGCTTATATGGAGATCATAAGAGGATCATTGGCTAAAAGGGGAAAGTGGCTTTATATCAAAACTTTATCCTTTTGTTCTGCCTCCAGACATGGGGATCTTTATTAGGATGTGGAATAAGGCAAACTAGGCTGGACGTGTTGTAGACTTTGATATGTACGACATAATCTGGATTCTAAATGGTTTCTCTCTTCTTGATTTGCCTTGTTATGAAATCGACAGATAATTTGTCCTTCCAACATTTTGTGTCACGCCAAAATATGAAGTCATGGATAGTTTGGAAGCTGATTCTTTTATTTTCTTTTTTTTTTTTTTGGATTTCATGTTAGAGGAAGTATATTTGTAACAACCCAGGATCTCACCCAAAATGGCTAGCTGGAAGTTATTATTTGGGTTCCTCGATCCTGTATAAGTACCCAAGATCTCCTCAGCAAATAATCGATGTGGGACTAAATACACGCTCGCACGGATTCTCACATACTCCCTCCGTTCAAGTTTTGATGTCCTCGTCAGGTTAAGGGTTTAAATCCATTCAAATCTAATCACAAACACCACGATCGACCCGTGGTCAGCCCCAATGAATCCGTGCTACAATGTTTTCTAGTCTACATAGGTTATGAGTCGGATCCGCTCTAATACTATTTGTAACAACCTAGGACCTCACCTAAAATGGCTAGCCGGAAGTTATTATTTGGATTCCTTGATCCTGTATAAGTACCCAAGATCTCCTCGGTAAATAACCGATATGGGACTAAATACACGCTTGCACGGATTTTCACAATACTGATTAAAAGAAATAACTTCTTTATTGGAAACTATGGTTAATATTGCTATTGCCATGTTTTAAGAAGCTCATGCTGTTGATGTTATTAAAAAAGAGAGCAAATGATGGAATTAATGGTTGTTTAACAATTTCGATATTTGGGGTGTGATGTTTATTCAACACATTATTCATGAATGGTTAAAAATTTCAAAACGTCCAACGACTATATCTTAGCTGTCTCTAGGTTGCTTATGGAGTATAACTTTACAAACACAACCCAGATTAAATTATGTTCTTGTGTATACTTATACTAGTAGAGAAGAGAGGAATTGACTAAACATTATTTTGTTCTAGATTTTTAACTGAAAAGTATTTTATGCAACACAAAATAACAACATATCTGGACTTCTTAGATTGTAGAGTTACCAAGGCAGCTCTCTTAGGCGCTTGAGTGGTGTTAGCAGATGAATTTCTCTGATTACTTGATTATGCATACATATTTCACTCGATATAGGCTTATAAAATTCAAGCCTACCAAGTTCATTACTCTATATCAACACATGCTCTCTTAGGCACCTTCACAATTTAGATTTTTGGACTATTGCTGAACCCACGTTTGGTAGGAAAAGTCTTGGATGGTGATGATGATGTAGTTGTATACCTTGTACACGCACACTGTGTGCATGTATTTTTGTCTTGTACATGCAATCATGGATGTCTAGCATTATATTATGTTTATTAATGCCCTGAAGTAGCTACATTGAGTATAAATGGATTATGTGAATTCACTAGTTTTTGCACTTGAATTCATTGTGAATGTGCCCATATTAGCTGCATATGTATCTGAACACTGGTAAAGAAGGATTCATAAGCTCGATACTAGGTTGATGGCAAAGGGCTTGCTGAATATGTTTCTAACTATTTTTAATCAAGATTATTTTTTGGCTGAAAGGTAACATTAATATGCATAAAGTTAATTTGTCATGTATAACTCATTCGTTGCATCTCATACTCAGAGAAAAAAAATAGCAGGATATCTTTGCATGTGGTGCTCTTATACATGAGCTATTTATTTCTGGTAATCTCAGCAGATTTACTTAAGGCTTTGTAAAATCCTTTAACTTGTTCACATCAAATATGACATGTTCATATGTCTTTTATTTTCCTTATGTTTGTTTTTAACAATGCCTTCCTCACTTACTTTTGGTTCTAGAAAACATTGTGCTGATCTTTCACACATATTTGTCAAATAGCCGAGGTGACCCCAGGTGATGGACTCTCCTACGGTCCAGGTGATAGCCTAGGTCATAACAGTCTAGGTGATAGCCTAGGCAAGGTGACAAGATTTGTACAAAAAGTTACAAAATAATTTATGTCTTGATGTATTTCAGTTTTTGATCAAAACTTGCAATGTTCTCAATCAACCATCCTAGACTATGACTCTAAGATATGTGGTAACAGTTAATGAATTAGTTATATTTAAAATCTAATGAAAATTTCATTTTTATCACAATTTTATTATCTCTACTAAATTCAGAGTACAATAACATTGTTGTCTTAGCTCAAATGGTAGAGCACAATAGAAGGTCAAGCAAAATTTCCTCTTTCTAGAGCACAACGGAATAACAAACCTGGGAATGAAAACATGAGGATTTCAAATAAAAATAGAGCATAATTATTAACTGTTCCCTCTATTACTGCTTTATAGAACAGAGCAAAATAAATTAGAGTTTACTCTTTGAAAGACCCCTCATCCTCCTATGCAACAAAAATAGACAAGTTTTCCCTTTTTTACTAATTACCACCATGGAGGAAATTAAGAGGGCTAAAAAACACAGTAGATCAAAATAATTATAACAAATAGTTGTAACAGCACAAATTACAATTAAATCTTGAAGAATAGTGAAAGTGCAAAAGAAAGCTCACTTGAACAGCTACCATTTGAATAGAACAACCCAAAGAGTTTTAACATACAAAGTAATTTAAAAAATTGGAGGCTTTGCAAGAGTATCTTAAGCTCTTTGCCTCTCTCAGAGCTTTGGTAAAGAATAAAAAAAGTAAGAAAAAACCTCTCCCATTTTGGAGGCTTGGACCACCCATTTTCTTTGGGGTTTGACAGCATCAACAATAACCCAAAAGGAAACAGAAAAAAGGTAAAGGAGAGAAGAGAAAGAGCGAGAGACATAGGAGAGAGAGAGAGAGAGTGAGAGAAAGAGAGAAGCATACCTTGATTGGCCTCATTGTTCACCATCAACTCTTGCTTGACCCTTTTTAAGCATTGTTAGCCACCGTTGACTATCATTTGGGACATTAGAGAGTTGAGAGGCAGGAGATACAAGCCGTCTTCTTGCCCTAAGGTTGGAATGAGGAGGGAGGGGTGTGAGCGGATTGCCCAGTTTGTTCTTAGTGTCCTCCTTTTTTTTTTCTTTTTGTTGGAAAAAAAATGGTTTGACCTGATAGCTACCCACTTGGTCTGAGCTAGAACTCTGGGTCGAGAACTAGTGTGGGATGGCCGAGCAGCCACTCGCATAAATTAGGTGATATAGGCAATGCTCAATTGCCCAAGCAGGTGCCCAGGTTGGTAGGTGGATGCCTGTGTAACAGGCCATCCAGGTGGGCCTTGCGGCGCTGGGGGGCCTGTTAGTCACCTAGGCGCCCACCTAGGTGCCTAGGGGAGCACCTGTAACAACTATGCTTTTATGTGGAAAGAAGCTCAAACCTAGGATAAAAACAACAAATCATAAATAACCTGTTGACATGAATTTCTCTTCTGGCTTTGAGAACTCTGCAGAATATCACCCTGGTTTCTAGGTGCTTCCTTACCTAGGCTTTTCTGGGGAGCTCAGTTTTCGTAGTACCATAACCAAATCCATTCCCACATGTTCTCACGATCAAAATAACAAAGTTCTCCAACATTGAATGTTTGTGCATTTCTTCTTGCCCTCTGGCTCGGTCATATTTTTAATTTCTTTTTACTCTAAATATACTCTTCAGTCATATCAATGTTTTCTATTCCTCGGGAGCAGATGCATCCTATGGTTGGAATTTAGACTGTCACATCTTATCATGTTCGCTTGTTTCTGGCCAGATATACAATGGAGCGCCCAAGGTTCAGCGATCATCTGGAAGCTATCAAATTCATCTGCAAGGATTTCTGGTCAGAGCTATTCAAGAAACAAATTGATAACTTGAAAACTAATCACAGGGTAATTCCAAAGAGCAGATTGATAACCTCGGATACGTACTTATATAATTAGATGTATGTGTGGTTGCGTGATAGTATTCTGCACCCTGCAGGGTACTTTTGTGCTGCAAGATAACCAGTTTCGGTGGCTTACTCACATATCGATTGATGCATCACCAGACAATGTGGAAGCATCTCAGCAGGACTCTTCATCGCCAACATCTAATAACGCAGCCCAATTCACAAGCATGCATCTCTACTTCCCATGTGGAATCATAAGGGGGGCACTTACCAACTTAGGAATTCCATGTGCTGTTTCTGCTGACATATCCAACCTTCCTGCATGTGAGTTACAAGGACTGCATCTCAATTATGGGATTTTGACATCTAGAACTACCAACGCTGACAGTAGATTATCATTCTTCCTATTAGAAAATTTTCATCTTTAGTGTCAATCACAGCAAACTTGTCGATAATAGCCTGCTGGAGAGTTGGTTGATAAATTCTCAAGCTGATCAGCTTGCTCGCCCGCATCATATTCTGTAGCCTCAAATAAGGGCTGAACACAACCAAATATTCCCTCAAAGACAATGTAATCAACACGGACAGGTGTGGACATGTCTCGAGAGCTGGGTACATGTCGGACCCCAAATTAACAGCCTGACATTTTTGTGCTTCTCATGGAGCAGCTGATCTTTCGTTGAATGGGCTTTGTGTAGAATACCCTAGCACACGAGCATTTTCCAATTTTAAGAATTTTGACATAGATACACTTTGAATGCAATGTGCTAACGAGTTGCTGGTTTCCAACTGATCAACAGGTTCATTCGTGGTACGTATAAAAGCTTAAGGCACGCTTTGTTTGGATCAGAGATATATGTTTAAAGGGCAGCTTCAAGGCAATCAGAGGAACTATATGTTAAAGTTGTTTCCATTTAAATCATGAGTCTTGAATCCATGTAATTTGTCTCACTTCTTATAAAAGATGCTTGCGGTCACAATTAGAAATTGTTATTTTTGTTTTCTTGAGTATCAGCAATACTTTGTTTGGTTTGAAAATTGTAACGTTAGCTTTAGATTGAGATGCATATTTTTGACTCTATGGATGCAATACTGAACCGTCAACAGTCATGTTTCTTCTAGTTTGGCTTCTTGGGTAACCTCAGGACAAGAGCATCCCTGTGGCTACTATTGCCTAGTTATCACTTGTAACTTGTACTTGGAAATTCATGGGCAATCAATTCAAAGCTTGGAATGCTAGAAATTTTTATCTTCAACTGCATGAAAAATCGAATGGTGGGGTGGCTCTTGATCAGGTTTGACTCCCAAGGTCTTGTGGGTGTGCAAGGCGTCACAGGACCTGTTTGTAGGCCAAAAAACGACTATAGCGAGCCTTAAAAAAGGTTATGTCTATAGATCATAACGGAGGACCAAACATACCAACCGCCCAACGCGAGCGAAGTGGATAAGCCGTCCGTTTCACATTATTTCTCCCTCGTCCATCTCTCTCGGCCAACCATACTGAGATGCAAGTATTCCCCGGCATCCGCCGCACCACCCCTTCGCCATCTCTCTCCGCCCGCCTCCGGATCCCCACGAAACCAAAGACGCCGCAGCGCCGCCACCTCTGCTTCGCCTCCAGCGACGGCGGCGGCTTTGGGCTCTCCGTCTCCGACGGCGAACTGGAGTCCCGGGGCTTCCGGGTGCGGCGGACGGCGGCGGGGCTGGACGTGGAATCCCTGAACGAGGTGTTCGCGCGGGTGGGCTTCCCCCGGCGGGATCCCGCGCGGATCCGGCGGGCGCTGGAGCATGCGGGCGGCGCCGTCGTGTGGGTGGAGGACGCGAGGTCGAAGGCGGAAGGGCGGCCGGTGGCGTTCGCGCGGGCGACGGGGGACGGGGTGTTCAACGCGGTGGTGTGGGACGTGGTGGTGGCGCCGTCGTTCCAGGGGATGGGGCTGGGCCGGGCGGTCATGGAGCGTCTCGTGGCGGAGCTCCGGGGCATGGGCGTGTCCAACATCGCCCTCTACGCCGAGCCCCGTGTGGTGGGCTTCTATCGCCCCCTTGGCTTTGCGGCAGACCCGGACGGGATCCGAGGGATGGTCTACTCCCGGAAGAACCAGCAAAAGAAGAGAAGATAGCAGCATCACAGGAATTTGGATGCCTGCTCTCACTCTATATTGATGCACATTACTGCTTGTTTGCATCTAAAACTTTATGTATGGTACATTTTAATGGTGTAATTCTACAATTGAAGCACATCAGAGAAAATACAAATATTTTTGTAAAGAAATGCCCTGAACCTTTCAAAGGGCAAGCTTTGAAGCTTTGTTTCATTTATGAATGACATATTGATGATGACCTTGGAATTGGTATCATGTTTGGATATTTCGAGCTGTATAAAGCTGAATCACAAGGATTGACATGGGAAAGAAAAACGTCCGAGTCTTTTTTGAGCAAATTGGTGGAATCCCACCTCTCGATTGAAATGGGGAAGATAATAAAAGAAAAGAAAGAGAAGAAAGAAATGGCCGAGAGGGGCCAAGAACAACACAACAGCAGAACAGACTACCCATGGAATGAGCAGCAGAACTGGGTACACCATTACACATCAATTAATCATTCTCCCAACTCTTTTATGGACCAGCTGAGGATAACAGTAACTAAAATGCCATTCTTTCCACCAAGAACGACTTTGATCATATTACCGGGTCTTGCATAACTGCAGGAGCTACAAAAGCATGAGCATGAATCTTGTGACTAGTGATAGAATGGATCCATTTTTGCTGGACGTAATTTATTGTAATTTTCATTTCGTAGAAGGGAAACTGCAATAGAAGATTAAGCATGTGCTCGTTTGAGGCATGGATGAAGATGAAAGGTGAAAATTAAACACCATATCTTGGTACCATTAAGATGAACAAGCTTCAAACTTGAGTTACAAGACTAGGATACGTCATGTTATTTGATGCCCGTCTATCTATTTTGCAGATAGCTTCCCTTTGAAATAGTTGACAATTCTATTGAAGGCCAGCTTTCTCATCTGAAAACATATAGAAAGGTCGATATTTTTTTTCATAGCAGAAACATAAAGAAACATTCATACTATCATTTTCCAGATGCCTTCTTTTTTTTTTGGTTGAATCCAGATGCCTTCTTCACCTTCGAGCCGGTGTGGAAAAAAGAAGCAGCACCATCTTCCTTGTGAGAAACACCAACCCTTCTTCCACTTTTCATTTTGTTCGCCTCACAAAACTTCTTGCATGAGTACGACAAGTGATACTGGTTGCGCTCATCTTCTTCAATCCCGTCGTCGTCGTCATCATGTTCGAGACGACAAATTAAGCTACTTTGATCGCATTTTGTATCACCATGCTTGCGCTGAATCGGTCCAGTAGAAGCATCTGAAGCCATAGAATCATTATCTTCACCTTCACTCCCATCATCGCTTTCGTTCCTGCAGCGATCATTGGCATCATCCTCTTCTTCATCATTAGGTTGGAGCTCGGCATCACTATCTCCACCATCATGCATGGGGGATGAGAGGTACATGGTCCAACCAGACTCACAGCTGCTGCATTCTTCTGCCTCCATAATGAGTGGGGAAGACTCCATAACTGTGAGAGAGAACAACAGACCTGAAGAGAGAGAACCCAGCAAATTAACTGAGAGATAATTAGCTACAACTTCTTTAACAGCAACGCAAAGTGCTGGTCTGATGACACTTCGAATCCCACTCCCTGATGAGCTTCCTTCAGCATTTATAACTCTGATTTCATCAATAGAGGGCAGCTGTCTGCAAGATTCAAAAACATCTCGAGTACATCATTTATCAGGATGAGTTGATACCTACCACCTGAAACTTTACTGCATCTTTGAATCATCTGACAGTTCTATCGATAGCAGGCAGCTTTGGAGCACGAGACAGAGATCCAGAAGAACAAAAGAGATGAACGCTTTGGCCTGAACTATCCCGTGTACTTAAATATTTTGCCTTGCAGACCCAGTGCTCATAAATAAGAGACGCAGCCAACCCTCATCAGCACTGCTTTTTACGCTTCTCACAACCTTTAATTCTCTGTCTTGTCTTCATACCAAAAGGCGGTGCTTTTTTACTTTTTTTCTTATTTTTTAAAGCTTAGTGTTGGTGCTGCAGTTGGTGAAATTGTTAAAAGAGGTCCTTTCATTAATTATCCAGCAACCTCCAGTGTTTCTCATTTCCTTGTCTCTCTGTCCTATGAGAAAGCATGCAAATATTTATTAAAGCAGGCTTTGCATGGTGATCTAGTTTTTTATAGTGTGATGACAGAAAGCCACAATCATTTATATCATGTTGGTGCAGTGATCGCCATGAACACAGCTTCTCCATAATTTATGGCATCTACTTCTTATGTTACACATGCGAACTTGATAAATTATCAAGAGCATTTAGGTTGAAAATAGGATCTTAGGCTCTGCATGTTTGAGTGGCCGCATGCCCCTCGATCTCGGGTGTCTTGTTGGTGGGTGGTCTCATGCATATGGTCCACAGGCCGAAATTGCACTGTTTCCTTGTTGCTAGTTGTCAATGAATGCACCTTTTTTTCTCTTCGATGTCTAAAATGAAAGGCTAAGGCATTTAACTATTGACTTATCCTAACTCAATAGGAAGTGGGATCATCTAAAGAACTTAAGCTAAGTTAGAGTTAGTGCATCTAGACTTCCACTAGCAATGTGTTAGAGCTAGAATTCTTATCCTAATTAGGGCCGGCCAAACTCTTAGGCGACTTAGACGGTCGCCTAAGGCTCCGACATAAAAAAGGCCCACTGCAGAAAAGACCTCAAAGACAAAAAAGAAAAGAAAAAGGTGCTTCTGAGTTCGCTTTAGGCCGGTCCACTGCAGAAAAGATCTCAAAGACAAAATGGTCTTAGGCCTCCAAATACGTTGGGCTGCTTTTGATCCTAATCGAACAGATACTGCCGATTTATGGTTGAAGCACTTGATTTATGATATACGTTTTTGTCGGCTTATTATAATCTTGAAATCATAACACTCAATTTTCCAGAATTCAAGTGGACTCAGCTAGACTGAAAGTTGAGTATTAATTGAGTTTTTGTGCCTTTTGGATTTCATTTATCAATAAAGGACAATCGTAGATTCTTACTCTAACACCAAAATACTCATCTTAAAGATGGGAAGGTGTTGATCCTCCACTCCTTCCATCTCTTGGGAAACCTATGCTCGGAAAAGAATGTAGATAGGTATAGGAATCTGTTGAAAACTCTGTTTCCCTTGATGCACATGTCTTCACATTAAAATTATTGTGGACTCAAATTACTTTTTTTATTGTTTTTTTCCAGGATAGAAAAATTTTTCCCATTCCAAAAGAATCCTCTAGGATAAAAAAAACCCTAGAAAAGGTTAGGTAAAAAACTAACATACGTTAAGACTTTTTTATCTCTATCTGCTCCAATAGCTGTAGAAGTAAAAAAGTTCGGGCTCCTACTTATACCTATAAATATTTCTTCTCACTTCCTCCATTACTACCTCAAGATTTGTTTAATTTGAAGGAATGAAATAAGTATACTTCCATGGCAAATACCACATCCAATCTTGATGGAAGCTTTATGAGAAGACTTCAAGTCTAGCACACATTTGCTGGACTCATAGGCCTAAAAATAAGAAAAATACTTGTTTTTCATTCTACGCTTAGCAGTCTCGTATGCATGCAACATACAATTGTAGATTTTAGATTCTTATAAAGAACATATACTTGTACATCCATGCTAGTGTTTGCTCCATTTGGTTTACCTAGAAAGTATTGCAATTAGATAAACCCTTACTTAGTAACGATAATTAAATGTAACAAGATAAAAAGGTGTGATAAGTCACAAAGTGTAAGTTAATTTTGCCCATGCTCTCCACCTAGGAAAGATGATGGGAAAATCTTAGTGCGGTAAGAGGTATTTGCCGGAGGCTTAACTTTCACACTCTCGCCACCTACCGCAAACCAGCGACAGACATCATGATTAAAATTACTAACCCCACTTACCTTTCAAACTGCCACATCTAACTCGTCCAAACCACATACTCATTTGTCAAAGAGAACAGAAGAGCTGACGATATCTTGCGAGGTTTAAAACCATGGACAAAAGCGATGCATGTCAACATACTGTTTTCTGATTTGGCTCTTGATGAATATGTAAGGACTTCCTTTATTGAACCAACTTTTAATTTTCATCAAGTAGACTTTAAATTATCTGTGGAAGATTAGACTTTAAATTATGCTTTTTCGAGAACAATATTATTATGAATTAAAAGTTATTAAGTAAATAATCTTCTTTCAGAAAGAGTACTGGTGGAAGATTTATTTTGATCAGATATCATCAAATGGACAACTAATTGGAGCTGCACTTTCGAGCTAGGAAAGCAACTTGGTCCGTGGTGAACCAGTTTGCGTGAACCATTAAGCTAAATCCATTTCATAGTCACGGTGAGTATCACATACATTATTTTTTAGTTATCATACAGCTGCACATAACAATAGAGAATCAAATCCATTTTATAGTTAATTATAGTGGATATCTCTCTAAAAACATGAGAGAGAGAGAGAGAGCTTACACAGTTAATTCATCTTTTTAGAAAAATACTGACTCACATCAGGATGCAAAGCTTATATAGTTGCACATTAAAGATACAAAGATCCTTCAAATCATTTATGAGATTGTTTAGTTTGTTGAATAGTTTAATAGGTCTACTTACAGTCTACTATCTTTTGCAAAAGTTTTTTTATTATTTTTTTTTATTTTTTTAAAAAATTCTTGATAAGTAGTTTATATAAACTCTATTTTTTTAATAAAGGCTGGATGGCTTTGCCGCCCTCCGAGATGCTTCTTTGGTATACTGTTTTAAATGAGATTAGTGTGCATGCAAGTCAACGTATAATTCGAGTTCGTGGCACCCAGTTTCCCATTGCGCACCAATGGAACCATATGATGCGAGATGACTAGCTATCCACTTAAACACCTTGGAACTATAATAACTTTCAAGATATAGATGAAGGATAAGGTGCCATCCTTCAACCTTTTGAGAGCTGGAAACAAAGATGACATTAATAATGACGAGAAGGATTAGGAGCATACCTAACGTTGGGGCCGAATTCCCACCATCTTTTTCCTTCTACGTCATACCGTGTTAGAGAGTAATGACCAAGATAATGATTTCGATAACTTTACTCCCTAGGGGTTGAAGAAGAGTCACTAGCTTCTAAATTTTGGGAACTTGTGGTCTAACATTGTGGACAAAGGCATTTTATCCCCCTGTTGACTGCTATTCAATGTCCGGTCGAAGCACAAATATGGACAAAAATGAGCAGAACTACGTTGAGGAGTAGGTATGACTGAGCGCAGAAACAAGACTTGATTGTGCATCAAGGATTGAGCATGAAATGAAACTTGGCCAAAAGAATGATGTCGTAAAACGGAGCACATTCAAATGAACGACCCTTTGCATTAGATCTTCTCCAAATATTATCGTTTTTTTTAGGACATGCTTTGGAGTAATATATAGGGAGTACTCATCACTTCTCCTCTCTCTCTCACAATTTTTTTTACCATCTTTCTCTTTTTTGTCCTCCTTGTTTCACACTGCCATATCTGCAATGAAATGTATGATGGTTTCTCCCATGAAAGAAAGAAAGAAGGAAGAATCAGGAATGAAAAGAGAACAACCATGATCATGACTCTTGCTCGAGATCACTGCTTGTCTGATGCTTGCTGCTGGGTATGCAGACTCAAGGAAACGGGCTTTGCTAAGAAAGTTGGATCGTCATCTCCGGCCATGGTCACCGCGATCATGGGCTCCATGTCCAAAGGAAGAATCGCCGGCTCTCCCATCGAACTCGGCGATTCCGGGTCCCCGTCGGAGGAGGGATTGGAGCGGGAGCATGCAAGCACTATAAGGGCGATGGCCATGGCTACCATCATGGCTGCAAGGCCTCCAAAGAGATACGGGATTGGAGTGCGCCATAAATTGGATCCGGTTGCGCCGTGCAAGCTTTCAGGCCTCATCTTCTCTCTCGCCTACTCTCTCGTGCTTTAGTTTGCCGCGCCTGGCCGGAGGAGCTCGGACGTATGGGTTTTTATAGGCGGAGAACGCGGTGCTGGATACAGTGGAACAGAGAGGACGAATTCTCGGCAGAGATGCATTGTTCCTGTGGGTCACCTTCGATCGGAGCGTGAAAGCTTCTTCTTCCGTTTCCATCCGTCCAAAGAATCCCTTCGAATTTCCAACTAAAATATAACCTGCAAGATATATGATTTTTATTGTTTTAAGTACATTATTTTTTAGTAGTCAAAAAACTGTTACATAGTAATTAAATAATGAACACTAGATTGCTGAGCAAATATTTCTATCGGTAGATGGCGAATAGAGGGCTGTGTACGTGATTTTTAAGTGATATTTTCGAACATGCATATTTAAAAATTTGAGCGTTTTAACCGTTTGATTGCAGTTACTCACTTTAGGTGTTTGATTGTAGGATGAAAAAAAATCACTTCAGGTCTCTTTGGATTTTTGGTTCTTTCTATACTGAAGAGATGTGGTCACCCAAAAATGAGTGGTGAGGTAATCCTCCGTGCAAATTAATATGTTTTCTCTCCTTTATTATTACACTATATATATATATATAATATTTTTGGTGCAAATATTTACTGAATAAAGTAATATAACTTCATTGGTAACTAATTTTTGTTATTTAGATGATATTATTTGATATTTAATATCAAGAAATATGAACTATCTCCTAGAGGCATGCGTTCGATTAGTAAAATGATATTAATCTTGTAATTAAATTAATATTATATAATTATTAAGAATGTTGAAATTATATTTTTAGTTGATTTTTAATTGATATTTTTATTATTTGTTAATCAGGAATCAAACTCATTTAGCTTTTGAAAATATCCTTCTTGAAAGTGCTAGCTTATCGATGGTATAGATAATTTTTGGTACCAAACAAAGAAATTTTTCAAAATACGGGATATATGATTTGTTCTTTTACTAAACCTTTTTTTTGACTATTTGTAACCTCATTTCGTGTTATCATTTGCTATAATAATTAGTAATTTATATTATAACAAGTGGATTCTTTTTATACTAATGATGAAATCTCCAAAGCTTATCTCTCTCTTTTTTGTTTTTTTTTCATGCACACGCGAAGAAGAGTTAAAATAAAATCTTCCATGTCCATGGTGAAGCAGCCCTTAAGATATTTTTTGAGGGAAGCAAATGATTTGGAGGAGGAAGTAAGAAAAGGAAAGGAAAAAAGGAAATATAGTAGCAATGGATTCTCTCAAAGACACAGTTTCAACTATTCCTGACAATGGAAGATGGCGTGGAAATGTTATCACCGACGGAAATCCAGTATAATTTTCTTACAAAAGATGTGTACGTCCCCTTCTTACTTTGAGAAAAGAAGAAAAGGTTCCATGTTAACACCATGACACCATTGCCCACATACAACCAATGAACGTTTATCCTTCTTGCACACCGCTAAACCATCATCACGAGCCCCACCACAAACCTTCGAGCCACCGCATTTAACAGCCTTTTTTTACTGTGAGAATAGAAGAAAAAAGCTTTGATGTTAACACCATGACCCTATTGCCCACATACAACCAATGAACATTTATCTACTTTGCACCGCTAAATCATCTTCACGATCTCCACCATAAACCTTTGAGCTACCATGTTTAACAATCAAGTTTGCTGACGTTTTTCATTCGTTGGTGAAAGATTTAGAGTTGATGACAAATGTAAGAGCGACAAAGAAGAAAAACCGCATATTATATAGCTCTTACGTGAGTACAATCATCCAAGTCAAGAAAAAGAAAATGATACAAGTCAGGAGGGATAATATCCGTCCTGATCCATGAAAAATCTCCGAAATGCCGAGCAACGAAGGAGGCAATCCAATCTGCAACTTTATTTGCCTCTCGATACACATGCGCTATCTGAAAAGACTCCATCTTTCTGATCAGTCTATAAATCTCACAAATCAACGTGTGACCATCTTCATAGCGATCCACTCTCCAAATCGCCTGCGCGATATACAACTACGCCGCCAGCCCACATCGGCAACCACCGTTATTTTTTTTACTTAGAAAAGATAGGTTATTCTGGCACTCGTGCGGCCGAGCTTCCACGGCCAACCTTATATTATTTTTATTAAATAGAGTGCGGATGGCATCACTTCTCTCTCGTGCGAAGAGAGATGCCAACTGATTCAGGTTAAGTCAGGTTGGCGATCGCCCCACCTCACATCATTTCATGAAGTATGGATGAAATGCTCTCTTTTCTTCATGCATGTCACCTGACGAATACCATCAACGGTAATGAGGTCGATGGGGGATGCAGCTACGTACTGTGATCTGTGAATGAGGACATGCGAACGAGAACCCGTTGCCGAGATCTGTTGAACTGCTTAAGCCCAGCCCAAATGGATTGGGCCTGAGAATCATACGGGCCATCCGGACCTGTTGACACCCCCATAGCTGGAGGAGAAAGTAGATTGGATAATATTCGTCTGAATCTATTTTTTATTCCAGATCTCATCCGAATACGGATAGAAAGTTGAGCATTCGACAAATATCCGTTAAAGAAAAATAAATATGGATAGACAACTATCCGATCTCTATCCAAATATTTTTAACACTATATATAATTTTAGAACAAAAAAAAATACAGAGATGCTACTTCAAATTTGAGCCATTTATACTTAGATCCCAAAAATTTTAAAAAATATTAATTAGCCATTGAAACTTCAAATTGTTATAATGTGGCCTAGCCTTCTATGTAGATCCTAACACTATTAACGGAGTGAGAAAAAGGCAAAAATACCCTTGATTTAGAGAGACCGTCCTTTAGCATTCATTTACTTGTACAGATTTCAAAGTGCTCTATTCTTTATGATCCATCCACCTGCATACATTTTAAAGTGCTTCATCCTTTGTCATTCATTTGCTAGCACTGGTCTTAAAGTGCTATGACCTCAATGATCCATCCGCATGCACAGATCTCTGAGAGTTTCGTTCTTTGCAATCCATCCGTTTGTACGGATCTCAAAACACTCGGCCTATGATCCATCTACTTGGATAAATCTTAAAGCTCCTCATTTGTGATCCACTCACCTACCTAGATCTCAAAGTGATCCACCTTTATAATTCATTTGTTTGTATGCATTGATCTCAAAATACTCCATTCTCGATCATTCGTCCATTTACATGGATATTAAAACACTCCGCCCTTTGTCATCCATTCATCTATATAGATCTCAAAGTACTTAATCCTTTTTTATTTATCTACCGGTAGAGATCTCAAAGTGCTACTTTCTCTCTTCTCTTTCCTTCAATTCCTGCCAAATTTTAATCTTGCTATGTTAGCAGAAAGGGCAGTTACGAAGTTTTACAAAAAATTAGTTATCATGTAATTCTCATGTGATACGTTTTGTAATGGAGATAAACGCTAGGCTAAATTGCAATGAATTTAAAGTTTTGGCAGCTAATTGATACTTTTTAAAATTTGAAGTTTTAAGTGTAAATGGTCCAAATTTGAAGAAATGTCTCCGTAATTTTTTCTTAATTTTATATACCACTAATAAACTTTTAGAAAAAATAAATGACCACATTAACATACTATTAACTTGATTTATTATCTACTTAATAATATCTTTAATTATATGATCATAAAGTTTAATTATCTAATTTATATTCATATTTATATCCACACTTTCAATATACGATTTGCATATGTATCTATTTGAAACAAATATTAATATAAATTTCTGAATCCAACTAACATACATATTCATATCCGTATTCATCAAATAAAATAAGTATGGATTTGGATATACTAGTATCCGATCTGATTGGAGTCCTTCTTGGAGCAGAAAATAGTTTTGGTCATAGGACAGAGTGAGTAAGGATCATGTTCTTTCGTTATTTTTCTTCGAGTGGGAGACCAGGAAAATTGGTGCATGCATGGGCACAGTGGAGTCAATGATAGCTAGCAAATGCTCCCCACCCCAGAAGAAAGGTGTCGTGTGGAACTGTCGATATACTCCCTTGCCAAAGTGCTTCAGCCGGAATGTGAGCCACAAACATTTTGCTCAAATCAAAATGAATTAGGCTTTTGTTCAAAAGTCCACACCATGGAAACATCTAACCCCACTCTAGACCTGACCATGGTTCGGCTCTAACCGGAAAACCGGACTGGAACCGAACCGGAAAGAATCGGACCGGAACCGGAACCGGAACCGTGTCTTACGGTTCTTAACCGAACCGAAACCTTGAGGAATATGATTCGGTTAAGGTTTCAGGTTTGACGGAACCGGAACCGGAACCAGAACCGAACCGGAATCGGAACCGAAACCGGAACCGGCAGTTCGGTTCCGGTTTGAACCCAAAAACGACTATTTTACCCCTCCTAACAACTAAAAAATGCCTAGTTTGAGAGGCATTTTGGGAAACGAAAATTATCTCCAACATTATATATACCTTTTCAAATCAATTTTTTCACCACACCACTCAATCTTCCAATCTCTCTCTCTCAATTTTTCACTCTCTCAATTATTCAATCTATTCTAATTCTCTACACATTCCATAACATTCCCATATTTTCATTTTTTCCAATCCAATTATCAAAAATGTCTTCCTCCCGCTCAAATAAAGGCATGGAAATATATGTTCCAAACCCAAATTCTTGAGATCCAAATTACCGACCCCCCCTCTATTGATGAGTAAATAATAAAATGAGGTACAAATTATCATTTTGTATTAATTACTCAATCTATTTGTATTTAAAATTTTTTTCAAATTAATTACACAATCTATTTTTTTTTTTCAAAATTTTATAACCGAAATCGGAACCGAAACCGGCGGTTCTAGAACCGGAACTGAACTGACTATTTTCGGTTCCGGTTAAGGTTCTAGGTTTTTGTGGAACCGAAACCGGCGGTTCCGGAACCGTGGTCAGGTCTACCCTACTCTACACCGCCGAGCTGCCGCTTCCAACAACCTAACGCATAATAAAGGCTCTTCTTTTTGTCAAGAGTAGTTGGAATGTGCAGCTTAGAGAGTTTTGAACTAAAAAAGAAATGATATAAACAAAATGAGGAATATAATCTTCAAGTGAAAGAATAATGGGAAGGGCTAAAGAGAATTTTCTTGTTGTTTGTACCCTTTGAGGTAGGAGTAGAGCCATAGCAATTTGGCTGAGATTGGCCAGCATTTTTGATCTGATAAAAACTCTTTAAAGAACATTAAAGGACGCCAATCTTCAGTTAGGATTACATGGTTGTGGTAAAGCAAATAACTAGGCTTCAAGTTTATTCTTTTTCTTTTTCTTTTTCTTTTTCTTTTTTTGTTTGTGTGGGTGGTTGGGGAGAGAATTTTGCATTGCATCGAGGTAAGCTCGATGCCACTACATGATCTTAAAGCTATGAAAAGCCTACAGGCCATTGCGTGGCTTAAAATGTAGTCTTTCATGACAAGACAAATTATACCCTACACTGCATGCACCAACATAGCTGTGCACCACGTCAATCAACCTATGGGCCAATCACCGAGATGAGCATATAATAAATGAAGCCTACAAGAAGGAGATAAGGTAATTGGAATAGTGTACATCTATGTGGTGTGTGTGTGGTGTAGGATATAATTTTTTCTGGTGACTTGTGTCTGACCGCCACCATACACGAGCAAGAAACATAGAAGCTCCGCACTTGTAAAATGGCCTGGAGGCTTTGTGGTCCATGTGGTAGTTTTCTACTAAAACAATGGGAGCTGGTTACAAGTGATGTGATTAGGATAGCTTATTGTTAGCCTTCTATATATCACTACCAATTGCTTTATGTCGACACCAATTGCCAATACGTGCATTAAATTCAAAGAATCATGTATCAGATGTCAAACAATGGACGTGCATGTAATTCAGACGAAATGCTGCAACTTTCATTATACCCAAGTCTTACTCGAAATTGGTTAAGACGTTAAAATCCCCGTCCTATCAATATAGATTTTTTTTTTGGAGGAAGATCATAATAGATCAATTTATAGATCAAGGTATGACCATGTTGAGGCATGGTAGTCCTATATTAGATAGATCGGTGATTTTTGTCGTGCTTATACACTTTTAGGTCAATCCATCTAAACATCCAGATTTTCAGATAGGATCTTAATATGATATCAGAGCTCACCGATCCTTTTTGTCTATCAAAATCTTCGTGCTCCCACTTGCTAACCTAAGTATGGCCTCTCATTCCGAGTTCTTTGGTTAACTAACCAGTTATTCTCTTCTATTATTATTATTGTTATCATTATTATTATTTGCTCCCACCCCACTTACTAATCTTCATGCTCCCACCCCACTCTTTGTTTCCTTAATTTTTTTCTTGCTTCCCTGTCCTGATCCTGTATGCCTCCATGCCGGTGCTGATTGTTTCTCCGTGTACATCAATCCATGTGCTTTGCTTGTATAATAGCAAATTGTCATATCTAGCATCCAAGGAGACATCATATAAAAGACTGCTGTCTTGTAGCCATTTTAATCTGCTATTCCATTGCATTACATTTTAGTCTTTGTGAATTGTGATTATAAAGAATTGCAGTTTAGCCTTGCTTTGTTTCTGAAGAATTTAAAAAGAATGGATATTTCTTTGTAGCCCAAGGAGATACTGAATATGTAACATAGCAAATACTACTCATTTTACATGTCCTAGAAAACGAAGCCAACCCCAGTCCTATAACCACCTCAAAGTCTAATTGAGCAAACCACTTGTAAGTCCTTGAGAGTCAAAAATTTAACATGAAACAGATCTCCATTTAGGTGCAAGATCTACGTCAACATTGTTCCTCTAGAATACCGTAGTTGGATAGATGGAGATAGTGCGGAGGAAAACACAATGGCAATGGAGACAATATCCAGGGAAAAAGTCACTGCATGCGCAGCTGTACCTTGAGTTAGGGATGAGCGAGGTGAGAATGATTTCTTTCATTTGGCAAGACGATTGACCTTCATGTGCCCCAACTCCTTACAAAAATGACAGCAAATAGATTACATATCTTGAAGAGCAGGCATCACTCTGTTGATAATACATATAGAAGAAGCAAATAGGATGTATTTAATAGGTTATAGGCAACAACATCTTGATGGCAGATTGCAGCAGACATGCAGATTTTATGCATTGACTCTCATGGTTAGGCATTGCTGGACTGAATTGTGCCTAAGACCATTACAAAAGATCTTGATACAATAATAACATGTAAATTTTTCTTAACATATCCACCTATGGAGCCTCAGGAGCTGCAGTTTTGCAGTCCTCCCAGCTCAACTATTGGTTAAGAAGCCACAGAGCGCAAAATATACAAGACACAGGCTGGTTGCTGATGGTAATACATTAGCCGCATGAGGAATGGTTGTTAATTTGTTATATATATATATATATAACAACTAATTATACATGACTTGGCTATATAGGCAGAAAATATAAACTTCAATCGTTCCAATTATGCTGCTAGTCTAATCTGTGAATTACTAGATATGACTCATCTAGAAATTACCATGTTCATCTCTACTGCTGAGCTTTGACCTCTTCAATTTATATAAAGGCTAACATGAACCACAAGATTTATTATTTTTTTTTTTTTTTGAGATAAATGGTGGAAAAATCACCCAACATTTCATTAAGACGATGAATATTAATTACAAGACAGATGCAAGGAAATGTTTCAGGGAAGGAGGAAAAGAGAGAGAAGAAACATGGGGGAGGAAGAGAAGGCATGACAGGAAAAAGAGTAACATGAACCAAAAGACAGTTTCATAATTCAGAACAGAAATGGTTGTAAAGCTATGAGCAATTCTTTACAGTTCCCATGTCTTTAAAAAAATATTACTCAAGAGGGTCACAGTGAAGTTGCACTAAATTTTCTTATCTTTAGCTACTAATCATTGGAAAAATAGAAACAGTGAAGTAACTCATGCATTCTGTCATACGGCGATCTCTTGCAGAAGAACTAGAATGAAGGGACAATGCCGTAGCTCGAGTCTGTCATCACAGTGGTAGAAAAGAACTGATCCACTTCAACATCTGATCTCTTAGCGAAACGGCCTTTAATTCGAGGCCGGGTTTCAGCATATGCCTTTCTTGATGCATATCTGATTGTCTTCTCGAATTTTCTTGTCTTCTTCTTCTCCCTGTATCTAAGAACCCTGGCTTCTCTATCCATAGGAGTGAATTGTGGAGGCATTTGAAGAGGAAGGCCTGAGAAGAAGTCTATGGTCCCTTTGGAAGGTAGAAGGTGAGAGTTCGAGATATCTGCCATAGTGGTGTCTGCTACGCTGCTTGCTTCCATCGGTGACAAGGAAAGCTGAATTTTAGAGTCAAAAAGACAAGGAAAGCTGAATTCAGATCAGAAGAGAGAGAATTCATCAATCTAATAGATTCGTTCCTCCATTACATTAATCAAAATGGAGAGAGAAGAGAGTTCTCTAAGCAAAATGTAGCTCTTTTATCTTTTTTTAAAGTATAAATCACAAGAGATCGAGATCATGAAAAGACCATAAAGACCTTCTAGAAACACTACATGCCAAAGAGAAGATTATTAACAAATCTATCAAAGAGAAAATCTTCTGCCACTCGGGTATCGGATATCTAATTTTTGGTTCTTATTCACTCATAGGAAGATAGATAGAAATAGAAATCCTAAATGACCAGTTCCAAGGAGAGGAATGGTTGTTGCAATCCAAGACAATATTAATATTGAATTCATAACGAATAAATTCTCTGCTCAAAAACAATTAAAAAAAAGAGAAGATCAGTAGGAACAGAATCTATTATAGTAGGGCTTGTAGATGTAGTCATTAAAGAAATCATCGTATTGGGAAAAGGACTTGCACCAAATAGCGTCAAATAGATGACAAAATAAGAGAAGGAAAGCCATAAAAAATCACATAACCATGAACAGAATATTCACACCGGAAGAGAAATCACTGGTATCTTATCTTATAGAGGATAGAAAGAATTTGATTGTGGATGCATTAAATTCAGAATTTATATTATTACGAACTCGTGCCACCCAACACTTAACTCTTCTTGCCACAAAACTGTATAACAATTCATTTTTCAACGATAATTCCCTCATTCTAGATGCTCTGTTAGTTTAAACTACTACTACTACCACCAGGAAAAAAAGAAAAAAGAAAAAAAAAAGAGAGATACAGAGACCAATAAAACTAATAAGTAATTTGAAAAGGAAAATAAAACAAGCCAGCAAGATATAGAAGAGCTCAATAGAATCAACTCACGCTGTGACTAAGTGAAGCAGTGCAACCTAAATTACCGAATCCAGCTTCAGAGGAGGCTTCATACTGAAAGCTCTGTTCGCTCCTCCCATTGTTGGGATCCGATTGCTGCTGCTTCTGGCTCGTGCTCTGCTTCTCCGCACCCGAATTGTACTCGCCGAGATCCAAAAACCCGTCAACCTCCTCGCCGAAGAGGCCGTCAACGTTATTATGATTGCTGTTCTTCACGGGATCACGGAGCAGCCATGACAGAACTGCGTCGTTATCGTCCTCCTCCTCCTCCTCCCCAGGAAGCTCGGTCTCGGCCTTGCCGCCCGCATGGTTATTATAGTAATGGTTAAGGCTCGGCCGGACGACGAAGCCGCCGGCCCGGACAGGGAGGATGGGGACGCGGTGGTGGCGGCGGGCGAGCAGGTTGGCGGAGTGGATGTCAGCATCGCAGGCAGCGCACAGCGCTGCCGCATCGGCCCGGCAGTACACTGCGCACGGCGCCGACCGACACGACTCGCACGCCTCCGCCTTCACCATAAGATTCGTGGAGATATAATTTCTTATAATCCGTATGGGATCTTCTTCTTCCCTCTCTTCCTCTGTTAAAGGCAACCCGGTCCGGTTGCTTTTGCTTCTTTGTCCATTGGGGGTGACTTGACGAGTGGAAAGAATCCGTTTGATGACACGCGGCAGGAATTCAGCGGTTGAGAGATCTTGTGGTTGGCTACGGTTCTGAGTAGGAAAAAATTATTACACTAGACGGTGAGGCTACAAATATTTATGACCACATATTTTTAACATATACAAATATAGATATAGATATGATATAGATATTAAAATTAATTTTTTTATTTATTTTGAATGGATACAGTATGAATTGGATCCTAAAATATATGTATCCGTCATAGATAGATACAAATGCAAGATCAAACTTTGAATGGAGTTCAATAATGAAAACTAACATCAATTAAATAAGAACCAACATCAATGGTACAAAAGTATCTACCATCCAATATACATGTAATGCACAACCAATTTGGTAAGAGTTGGAAGTATAAATATACGTATCCGTTATAGACCGACATGAATGCAAGATCAAATTTTGAATAGAGTCCGATAATGAAAACTAACGTCAATTAATAAGGACTAACATCAATAGTATAGAACTATCTGCTATCTAAGATACAGGTAACGCACAACCAATTTGGTAAGAGTTGAAAATTTATTATAAAATCTGGATTGGCAAACAATGAAGCCAAGGGTTTAGTTTGCCAAATTACTAGTCTAACTGCTAGATTATTGATCAGATTACGTTTTATCCACTCTTTGAATTAAATGGATTTTATTTTTTCATATTACACTTTTAATTACAGCTTAACTAGAAAATAATTATAAATCATCTGATTTTTAAAAAATTCTAAAAAATTATATATAATATATGGATATGTAGAAGTTATTGATATTTTATTATTTTAAATAATACATTTTAAAAAATATGAAAAATAAAGCATATTCGTTATTATTTTCTATCAAAGAAAAGGATTTTTGTATAAAAAAAATTAATTATTAACTTGGAGGGGATTGGAAAGCTGTGCTTTTCAGGATCAAAAGCATTGCGGTCTTTCTCTCAAGTCTAAACACGATGTCTTATCTCATCCTAATGTAAATATAATATGAGGAGTCCGAGTACAAAATATGCTGAAGCTAAATAGGTACTATAGACAAATTTTCCTATAATATATTGATAAAGTCTGGCCACATAAGAGGTCATCCAATCCACATTATTCACGCCTCTAAATATATGGGTTGTCTTAAAATCCATCGAGTCCTCCGCCATCCCCTAAGCATCCATCAGAAGGGGATGGGCACTCAGTCAAACAATGTTGCCAACTTTTCAAGAAAGCTCAATGTTCCAAAATTAGTATCATAAAACATTTGTCCGTTGCCTTGAATCCACACGAATAATTTTCCTACTATCTAAAAAGAATATATTAGTATAATTTGCCAAATTTATTGTCAAGCATAGAATTGATTGGACTATAGAACTTCAAATTAGTGGTCGTGACTCATGACTTTTTGTGTGCACATGACAAGCTCCCCAAAGCATTTTTCCAAATGGAAACATGTAAGGCTTGTTTGGTTTGCGGAAAAAGGAGGAAAAGTGTAGTCAACATGAAAATAATAAGATGCCTATTGTTTGGTTGGAGTTTTCAAAGAAAAGAGACAAAAAAGTTGTATTTCTATAAAAAATATGAATTTCACTGAGTCTTTTCCATGAGAAATATGGAAAAATAACTTTCTGTGAGTCGGAAATCACTCCATTTTTATTTTTTTCTCCAAAAAAAGCCCTTCCGCATTAAAGAAGCATTAAAGACCTAATTTTTATTAAGAGTATAATAGAAATTACACATAACTTTTTCAGAAAAGTGGATGGTCAACCAAACATAAGCACTCTAAAAATTTGTCACTTTATCATTGTTAACCAAACATGCCAAAAATACTTTCTGAGGCATTCTTTTTCAAAAATTTGCTTTTCAAGAACCATATTTCTAGAAGTGAAAATGCTTTCCGCGAACCAAACGAGCCCATAAATTATATATCATTTCATCTCTTTGCATTCGAAATGGTTATGTTACGACGAGGACTATGAATACATTCTTTATTATTTTTTTCCTCTCTCTTATATTTGCTGCGAGCGAAGTCCAATCACATCCAGCCATAGGAGTAGGTTTATCAGCTAGATTGGCACTTTACCTCATGGTCCCGAAGGACGCAGCGTCACCGTTCGTCTGCGCGCCACGAGTGGAACGAGTTTTTGACGTGGAGTCCGGACCGATCGGCTTACGTGGTTAGGGCCTGCGAGCCGCACCAAACAAGTCTCCGCCACGAGAGTGCCGAGATGCCATGGTTGGTCATCGCCTCGCTATTCCTTTTCCGGGTCACAAGCGTGGGCTCATCCTGACAGCTGACTAATAATATAGTCCAACAAGAAAACATATAAGTTTTTCTATCAGAAAAAAACAATATACATGACATGGATGAGCATAGAACGAGCCATTCTAAAAACCACATTGTACTTACACACGTGCTGTATGCGCTGCTATTGTACAAAAAAAAAACACACACACACATTAGAGTGAGGAGCAAAAAGGTGTATTTTTTTACATTTTAAATATAAATAATGCGAATCACAAACAATCGATTAGGTTGGGTCCAAGTTCAGCTTAATCAACTATGTTCGCGGGTTGAATTAGGTCTGATTTGTATCCAGATT
This sequence comes from Phoenix dactylifera, assembly GCF_009389715.1. NCBI lineage: Eukaryota > Viridiplantae > Streptophyta > Magnoliopsida > Arecales > Arecaceae > Phoenix > Phoenix dactylifera. Next base: position 2,990,402 of record NC_052398.1, on the reverse strand, counting down.
TAGATCCGGTCTTTAAACAAATTCTTAGGAGCAATCAGAAATAATCAGATCAGGTTCAATTTTAGCTAGATCAATGTCTATTCTAAATTTCTAATTAGGTATTATGTTTCGATATGGTACTTGGGTTCTTGTGGAAATCCAAAACAAATCAGGCACAGGTCAGATCCAGGTCTCCTCAAATTATGTGCAATCCCCTCATGGTTGCATTAGGCATTTTAGTTTCACCAACATATTTTAATATAAAGCATGACGCGAGCAATGTGAAACAGGTATTGTGAGCGTGGTGAGAAACAGGGTTTGGATTTGCAAAGAAGGGTTAACAAGGGGTGGTACTATATTATCCTTGCAGAACTTATTTTTTGGGTAATATTATCCTTAATATCTGTCTATGATAATGTATTGTGTTGCTGGTGGTCCAAACCGAGAACGATTGGCACTGCGGTGTGAACGGGGTTCCGTCTGAGTTGTCTTGGTTGGTGTTGGTTGCGCTCCACCTTCCGCCAAGAAACCTGCAAACAAGCCTTGCACCACCACCAGGGTGGTGATGGCCCTCCGACGGTCAAGTCAGAGGAGATTGGAGGAGGAGGAGAGGTGATAATCGCAAGTAAGAGAGTGCTCTGGGAGATATTGCTCACCCCCCCCTTTCTCCCCCCAGCCGCATATATACCTGGCTGGGGGGTCTCTCAGGGGGGTTCGTTATCGTGGGGCACGATGGTGTGGCCACTGACATGGCCGTTACAGGGCGTCGTGGAGCAGCACCGGGTACGGCCACATCAGGGCATAGTGGGGCTCCGCTTTGTACGGCTGATGCAGGAGATCGTGGAGCAGCATCGGATACAGCCGTTGCAGGGAGTAGTGGAGCAGGAGGCCGCGGCGTGCCTCTGGGGAATAGCCTGTCGTTATCAAGAGATCTCCGACTCGGGGTCGGAGCGCTGGATCAAGGGGCAGCCGACTCGGGGTCGGGCTGCGGAGCCGAGGATATCCGACTCGGGGTCGGATTGCTGGATCAAAGGGCAGCCGACTCGGGGTCGGGCTGCGGAGCCGAGGACGTCCGACTCGGGGTCGGATTGCTGGATCAAAGGGCAGCCGTAGTCTTCCTGGGCGCGCGTGCCGGTCACGTGGGGCATGGCGGCTTAGTTCCCCCGTAACAGTAGCCCCCCACTTCCGAGCCTGGAACCAGAAGGGGAACAGGTGAAGGGAGTGATGTTTCGGGATTGCCGCCGTTCCTCGGAGAGGCGCGCGCGCTTCGAGCTCCCCGCCCTTTTTATGGCGTATGGCGGTTATTGCTGACCTGGCAGTCTGAGGATTTCGGCGGACATCCTTCCTTAATGGTGTCGATTCGCCTTTGGGGCGCGAGCGACCCTTCGGCAGCCAGGCGTCCTCTGGCGTCATCGAGGCGTCACTTGCCTTTCCGCCTATTTAATCGGGGGCCTTTCCCCGTCCGTCTTCTTCTTTACAGATATTTTCAAGTTTCCCCTTTGCGCAGCTGTTGCTGCCGTCGGACTGTTCACTTGTTTCTCCTTTGGCGCTCTCGGAGCCGTTCTTACCTCTTTTCCGGTGAGTTTTCCCCATTCTTCTACTTAGGGCGCTCCATACTTTCCCCTCTTATACTAGTGTACTCCAGTCGCTCCGGTCTTTCCCCCCTTCCTGTCCCCGTCCTGACCGTAGGTTTATTGGCCATTAGGAATGGGCGAAGTGAGAGCAGACCAAATTAAGTCGGAGCTGGTCGCCACAGACTTAGACAGACTCGTGGCTCGGTACCACCTTCCCGAGGCCTGCAACGCCACGCTCCCGGGGCCTGAGGAGAGGATGTCCCATCCTCCTCCAGGGAAGATCGCCATCAATGAGGGCATTCTCCAGGCCGGGTTCCGCTTTCCCCCTTCGGACTTGGTCATGCAGGTGCTACGGGGTTTAAGAGTGGCACCGACGCAACTGGTGCCGAACTCGTGGCGGGCCCTGACGGTCTTCCAGGTTCTCTGCCGTATGCACGAGATCCCCGCCACCCTGAATGTTTTTTTGGGAGTTCTACAGCCTGAGCGGCCACCCCCAGGACAAAGGGTGGTGGTGCTTCGCAGCGCGGCGAGGATGCGGCCTTGTCAAGGAGGCTCCTACCTCCATTCACAAATGGAAGGAGCGCTTCTTTTTTGTTGATGCAGATCCCTCTTGGGAAATCAGGGCGACCTGGGAGACCCCGATGAAGTCTCCGATCGGCCTATCGAGACTGTCAAGGGAGGAGTCCGATGGCTTGGCCGCCTTGAAGGGGTTGGTTGCCGAGGGCCAGCTCCCCCCGGTGGCCCGCCTTATTTCCGAGGATACTTTGGTGAATGTCGGTCTGAGCTCGGTCCCCACCGACCGTGAGTCCGCCACCGATTCTTTCTTGACTTTTTTCCTTCTTTCGTCCCGTTCTTTCCTTTGGTTTCTCCGTCTCCGACTATCCCGTCCTTTTTGCAGAGATCGACGACGTCATGCGGTCGGTGAAGACAAAGGCTGTTGGTAGGGCGTCCCTGCTGGAAGCAGCCCAGAGGAGGAAACGAGCTCTTCCGAGCGGGGCCCCACCGGCGAAGAAGTCCCGTAAGGAGGTGCCTCCGACGCCGACCGACGAGTCCGGGCCCACCGATCAGGGAGACGTCGTGGGCACGGACCGGCAGCTGACGCTGTATCAGCCCTCCGGTGGTAAGATTGCCGCTACTCCGGAGGTATCATCCGAGCCTGCCCGAGACGGACGGGTCGGACGTGATCGGTCCCCGACCCGGCCTTCGACTCGGTCGGCTCCTGATGACTCGAGGAGGGACGCGCCGAGGCCCCGACCGAGCGGGACCCTATCAATTCCTGGGGTGACCCCCGCCCCGAGCGCGATCGGCCGGACTCTTCCCCAGGCGATGGATAGGGGTAAGGCTGCAGAACCACCGTCCGGCTCTGGGGAGAAATCGGGGTCTGCCTTCACTACCGATGGCGCCCGAAATCTCATCGAAACAGTGCTGCTGGAGAAGGACCGTCGGCGGGTCCGGGAGTTGGAGGTCTCTGACGTTGGGGCTGCCAGCTGTGTCTGTCTCATGTCGGTGAGTGTTCTTCTGGCCGCTTTTCACCATTTATTGGCCCTGTTGTTCTCCGCCTGACTCCCTTATTTTTCCTATTTCTTAGCTCGCCCAGTACATGATCCGTCTGGAGGAGTGCTACAAGGAACAGGCGGGGCTTCTGGCGAAGGCCGAGGACCGGCTGAAAGCAGTGGAAAAGGGAGGCCAGGCTGTGGCAGGCAGGACGACCGGGGACTTCGAGGCGAGGCTCCGGAAGGCCGAAGAGCGGGCACTCGGCTTTGCTGCCCTCGAGAAGCAACTGTTGGAGGCTCAGGAGCAGCTCAAGGTTGCCTCGGGTCTCGAGGGCGAGGTCAAGAAGGCGGATGAGCGGGCCGAGAAGCAGTCCCGGAAGGCTGCCGACTACCGGGAGAGGTGGGAGAAGGCCCAGCGGTCAGCCGACAACGCCCGCAACCGAACCCGGTCTCTTGAAGCTAAGCTGGGCGAATTGGAGTCGGCCTTGGAGAAGTCCCGTGCGAGCGATCAGGAGCTTCATTCGCGCCTGACGGAGGCTGAGGCTACTCGCATTGCTGCCGAAGCGAAGCACAAGGAGGCTCGGGCTGAGCTGCTGAGGGTCTCCACCGAGGCGGAAGGCCGGATTGTGGCGAAGGTCTTGGAGGCGAAAGCCCAGATTATGGAGCGGGCAGAGGCGGCGCTGGCCGAGAGGAGTGCGGAAATCGGGCGTCAGGCGGTAGAGGCTTATCGCCAGTCCGCCGAGTTCGCTCATGATATGTCGGAGGCAGTACAGACCTATCGTCAGTCCGACGAGTTTGTCCGTGACGCGTCGGATGCGGGGGCCGAAGCCTTTGTCTTAGGCTTCGAGGAGGGCCTGGCAAGGGTGTCGGCTAAGTACCCCGAAGTTGACCTGAGCGAGATCTCCCTTCTCGACTCCTCTCCGGCGCCATTGCTTGTTGGTTCTCCTGCTGCTTCCCTACCTCCTGCGGACGAGCCCGACGTTCCCGACCCGGGAGTTCCTCCAAGCTGACCTCTTGTACCTTTCGTTGTCTTCTTTTTTTTTTGTATACCGGCGTTTTGCCAAATTGTATGGGCCTCGGCCCTGAAACAATGAAAATTAATGCAAGTTGAATGTTTCTTCATCTCGCCTTCGTCCTTCTTTTTCTTTTAACTCTCGGTAGCGTCTTGCTGACTCCTGGCTCCCGAAATTCTTCCGGCGCTAGGCCAGGCATCCGAGGGTTAGGCCTCAGGAAACTCTTCCGGCGCTAAGCCAGGCATCCGAGGGTTGGGCCTCAGGAAATTCTTCCGGCGCTAAGCCAGGCATCCGAGGGTTAGGCCTCGGGAAATTCTTTCGGCGCTAAGCCAGGCATCCGAGGGTTAGGCCTCAGGAAATTCTTCCGGCGCTAAGCCAGGCATCCGAGGGTTAGGCCTCAGGAAATTCTTCCGGCGCTAAGCCAGGCATCCGAGGGTTAGGCCCCAGGAAATTCTTCCGGCGCTAAGCCAGGCATCCGAGGGTTAGGCCTCAGGAAATTCTTCCGGCGCTAAGCCAGGCATCCGAGGGTTAGGCCTCAGGAAACTCTTCCGGCGCTAAGCCAGGCATCCGAGGGTTAGGCCTCAGGAAATTCTTCCGGCGCTAAGCCAGGCATCCGAGGGTTAGGCCTCAGGAAATTCTTCCGGCGCTAAGCCAGGCATCCGAGGGTTAGGCCTCAGGAAATTCTTCCGGCGCTAAGCCGGGCATCCGAGGGTTAGGCCTCAGGAAATTCCACTCGTTGGTCGACCAAGGCTGGCGCATGCCGAGGCAACTGGTCGGGGCTTCAGGCTAGTCTGCTCCCGGGATGGTCATCGGGTTAGCCTGGCATCCGAGGGCCGAGCCTCGGGACCTTCCACTCGTTGGTCGGCCAAGGCTGGCGCAAGCCGAGGCGACCGGTCGGGGCTTCCGGCTAGTCTGCTCCCGGGATGATCATCGGGCTAGCCAGGCATCCGAGGGCCGTCAAGCCTCAGGAAATTCCGCTCGTTGGTCGGCCAAGGCTGGCGCAAGCCGAGGCGACCGGTCGGGGCTTCAGGCTAGTCTGCTCCCGGGATGATCGTCGGGTTAGCCTGGCATCCGAGGGTTGTCAAGCCTCAGGAAATTCCACTCGTTGGTCGGCCAAGGCTGGCGCGAGCCGAGGCGACCGGTCGGGGCTTCAGGCTAGTCTGCTCCCGGGATGATCGTCGGGTTAGCCTGGCATCCGAGGGCCGAGCCTCGGGACATTCCGCTCGTTGGTCGGCCAAGGCTGGCGCAAGCCGAGGCGACCGGTCGGGGCTTCCGGCTAGTCTGCTCCCGGGATGATCATCGGGCTAGCCAGGCATCCGAGGGCCGTCAAGCCTCAGGAAATTCCGCTCGTTGGTCGGCCAAGGCTGGCGCAAGCCGAGGCGACCGGTCGGGGCTTCAGGCTAGTCTGCTCCTGGGATGATCGTCGGGTTAGCCTGGCATCCGAGGGTTGTCAAGCCTCAGGAAATTCCACTCGTTGGTCGGCCAAGGCTGAGCGAGCCGAGGCGACCGGTCGGGGCTTCAGGCTAGTCTGCTCCCGGGATGATCGTCGGGTTAGCCTGGCATCCGAGGGCCGAGCCTCGGGACATTCCGCTCGTTGGTCGGCCAAGGCTGGCGCAAGCCGAGGCGACCGGTCGGGGCTTCAGGCTAGTCTGCTCCCGGGATGATCGTCGGGTTAGCCTGGCATCCGAGGGCCGAGCCTCGGGACATTCCGCTCGTTGGTCGGCCAAGGCTGGCGCAAGCCGAGGCGACCGGTCGGGGCTTCAGGCTAGTCTGCTCCCGGGATGATCGTCGGGTTAGCCTGGCATCCGAGGGTCGAGCCTCGGGACATTCCACTCGTTGGTCGGCTAAGGCTGGCGCAAGCCGAGGCGACCGGTCGGGGCTTCCGGCTAGTCTGCTCCCGGGATGATCATCGGGCTAGCCAGGCATCCGAGGGCCGAGCCTCGGGACATTCCACTCGTTGGTCGGCCAAGGCTGGCGCAAGCCGAGGCGACCGGTCGGGGCTTCCGGCTAGTCTGCTCCCGGGATGATCATCGGGCTAGCCAGGCATCCGAGGGCCGAGCCTCGGGAAATTCCGCTCGCTGGTCGTGCGCTTGTCGCTCGCTGCCCGACGGGGTTTCTCCGTGGCCAGCCGCGATCATGTTTCTCCTTGAGCTGGTCGAACGCCACTTGACATTCAGCCGTCCAGAGGAAGTCTTTCGGGCGCTTCAACACCTTGAAGAACGGTTGGCAGCGTTCGGCCGATTTTGCCACAAATCGTCCGAGCGCGGCGACCCTCCCAGCGAGCTCCTGAACCTCCTTCACTTTGGTCGGAGGGGACATATCTTGGATGGCCTTGATTTTGTCCGGGTTGGCCTCGATCCCCCGCTGGTTGACAATGAAGCCGAGGAACCTCCCGGCCGAAGCACCAAAGGCGCACTTCGCTGGGTTTAGCTTCATACGAAACTTCCGCAAGGTGGCGAAGGTCTTCTCCAGATCCGCAATGTGCTGATCCGCATGGCGGCTCTTTACCAGCATATCGTCCACGTACACCTCCATGTTCCGGCCGATCTGCTCCTTGAAGATTTTATTGACGAGGCGCTGGTAAGTAGCGCCAGCGTTCTTCAGACCGAAGGGCATTACCTTGTAACAGTACAGCCCCCTGTCTGTTATGAAGGCCGTTTTCTCCTCGTCCTGTGGAGCCATCATTATTTGGTTGTAGCCGGAGAAGGCGTCCATGAAAGACAGCAGCTGATATCCGGAAGTCGCGTCGACCAGTTGGTCTATTCGCGGAAGCAGAAAGCTATCCTTGGGGCACGCCTTGTTCAGGTCGGTGTAGTCGACGCACATCCTCCACTTCCCGCTCGCCTTCCGGACAAGTACGACGTTTGCCAGCCACTCGGGGTAGCTCACTTCTCTTATGAAACCTGCCTCCAAGAGTTTGTCTACCTCCTGGTCGACCACCCGGATCCGATCCGGGGCACAGTGTCTCTTCTTTTGCCTTACTGGTCGGTGGGTCGGGTCGACGTTGAGGGCGTGAGAAATGACCTCCGGGTCGATCCCAGGTACATCGGCCGCCGACCAGGCAAACACATCAGCATTGGCTCGGAGGAATTCCACTAACCGGAGCCGAGCTTCCAAGTCGAGGTTGGCACCGACCCGGACCGTGCGGTCCGGGCGGCCTTCTTCGAGGGGAACTTCGATTACGCCCTCGGCCGGCTCCCCGTGCCGCAAGGCCACTTCGTCTCTGGCGTCAAGGGACTCGACGCTTAGGGCCTCCATGGGCTTCTTCCCTTTGAGAGTTGCTAGGAAACACTGCCGTGCGGTTGGTTGGTCACCTCGGACCTCTCCAATCCCGGCCGCCGTGGGGAACCGCATGAGCAAATGGTAGGTAGAAACCACCGCGCGAAGGGCGTTCAGTCCGGGTCGTCCGAGGATAGCGTTGTAGGCCGAGGGGACACGGACGACCAAGAACCCGAGTCACACCGTGGCTTCTGCGGGTGCAACGCCCGCAGTCACAGGCAGCTCAATGACACCTTCGGCCGAGATAGCGTCTCCAGTGAATCCTATGAGGGGGGTGGATGTTTTGTGCAACAATTGTCGGGACAAGCTCATCTTTTGGAAGGCCTCGTAATACAAAATATCAGCTGAGCTTCCACTATCCACAAGAACACGCCTTACATCATAGTTCGCCATAGTGAGAGAGATCACCATGGCGTCATCGTGGGGAGTCTGAACCCCCTTTACATCTTCATCACAAAAAGCGATTACATTTCCGACCCGCTGCCTCTTCGCGACGGCCACTCCTGATGCTTCCGCCGAGCCCCCTGCGTTCCTCACGGGCCGAGAGCAGCCCCCAGTGATGGTGTGGATCACTCCCGCAACGGGTCGATTCTGCTCCCGAGGCTCCTGAGGGGCCGGGTCGGCCGGACGCGGGTCTGCCGGGGGACGTCGGTCGTTTACATATCGACCGAGACGCCCTCGGCGAATGAGAGCCTCGATCTCGTCCCGAAGCTGGAAGCAGTCTTCGGTATCGTGGCCGTGGTCTCGGTGGTACTCACAGTACGCCCGAGAAGGCCTCCTCCCAGGGATCTTCTTCATCTGCCTCGGGACCGGGAGGTCCTCCCGCCCCTTGACCTCCATGAGGATCTGGGCCTGGGGGGCCAGGAGTGGGGTGTACCGGTTGAAGCGTCGGTGCGGAGAACGAGGGCGTGTGGCGCCGTGGTTCCTTGCTGGTGACGGGCTTCTGCGCCGGCGTTGAGGCGTCGGGCTCCTCCTCTGGGGTGCCTCTTTTCGCCTTTTCTTCTCGGGCTTTAGAGGGGCCTCGGCGGCCTCCTTGTTCCGGTGGGAGGCTGCCTCCTCGGCGTCTGCATACTGGTTTGCGCGAGATAACAGCTCCGGGAAGCTCCGCGGCAGGCGTTTGTCCAGGGAGAAGGTGAGTCTGCCCTTCCGGAAGCCACGCTTCAGGGCTGAGAGAGCCACTTCCTGGCTCAGGTTCCGGACCTCCAGTGTAGCCTTGTTGAAGCGGGTGAGATAATCCCGCAGGCTTTCTCCCTCGTTTTGCCGGACATCAAAGAGGGAGTCGGAGACCAGTCGCCGCCTGCTACTGACGGCGAAATGGCTGATAAAGAAGCGGGTGAACTGGTCGAAGGACTGGATGGAGTTAGCCTCCAGGCCGGCGAACCATGCCCTTGCCGGGCCACGGAGGGTCGCCGGGAAGGCCTTGCAGAGGAGCGGATCCGATGCTCCATGGAGGAGCATAAGAGTCCTGAAACTCTCCACGTGGTCCCGCGGGTCCGCCGCCCCGTCGTAGGGTTCGATCGCCGGCATTTTGAACCCCGGCGGGTTCGGGGTCCGCAGGATCCTCGAGGCAAGCGCCGGCTGGGAGGAGATCTCCAAGTCAGCGAAGGGATCTTTGGAGTGGCCCTTCAGGACCTGGAGTTGTCTGTGGAGATCGTCCACCCGCCGGTCCAGGGAGCGCGACCGGTGGGTGGGGGACAAGGAGCGGCGCGAGGGGGACCGACTGGAGTGCGGGCCCCTCGAGGACTGGGGTGTCTGAGAACGCGCCCGGGTCCGCCTCTCGTACCCCGCACAGCTCCGATGAGAAGGTCCTGGCAGAATGGACCGCACTCGAGAATCCTCCTCGCGCCGGCGCTCCTCTCCATGGGAGAGGAAGGAGCGCGGGTTGTGAGGAAGAGGCGAGTGCTCGGGGGGCAGCGGCTCCTGAGCCCGTTGCGGCACCCGAGAGATCACACCCTGCAGATTCTGCACTGCCTCCGCGAGGGTGCGAACCTGCTGGGCTAGCTGGTCGAACTGAGCAGCTTCGACCGTCTGAATGGGAGAAGGGGCGGTGGAGTGCTGCTGAGAGTGCGTTGGGGACGCAGCAGCCTCTCGGCCGGAGGCGCGAGAGGCTCCGCGACCGGAAGCATTGGAAGCTCCACGACCACCTCGCCGTGCCATTACGATCGTTCTAAGATTCGGCCCTTCCTCTAGCGCCAACTGTTGCTGGTGGTCCAAACCGAGAACGATTGGCACTGCGGTGTGAACGGGGTTCCGTCTGAGTTGTCTTGGTTGGTGTTGGTTGCGCTCCACCTTCCGCCAAGAAACCTGCAAACAAGCCTTGCACCACCACCAGGGTGGTGATGGCCCTCCGACGGTCAAGTCAGAGGAGATTGGAGGAGGAGGAGAGGTGATAATCGCAAGTAAGAGAGTGCTCTGGGAGATATTGCTCACCCCCCCTTTCTCCCCCCAGCCGCATATATACCTGGCTGGGGGGTCTCTCAGGGGGGTTCGTTATCGTGGGGCACGATGGTGTGGCCACTGACATGGCCGTTACAGGGCGTCGTGGAGCAGCACCGGGTACGGCCACGTCAGGGCATAGTGGGGCTCCGCTTTGTACGGCTGATGCAGGAGATCGTGGAGCAGCATCGGATACAGCCGTTGCAGGGAGTAGTGGAGCAGGAGGCCGCGGCGTGCCTCTGGGGAATAGCCTGTCGTTATCAAGAGATCTCCGACTCGGGGTCGGAGCGCTGGATCAAGGGGCAGCCGACTCGGGGTCGGGCTGCGGAGCCGAGGATATCCGACTCGGGGTCGGATTGCTGGATCAAAGGGCAGCCGACTCGGGGTCGGGCTGCGGAGCCGAGGACGTCCGACTCGGGGTCGGATTGCTGGATCAAAGGGCAGCCGTAGTCTTCCTGGGCGCGCGTGCCGGTCACGTGGGGCATGGCGGCTTAGTTCCCCCGTAACATATTGCAAAGTCAATCTCCCAAATATTTTAGAACATATACATTTTATTTCTAGTTATGATTGTGCTTATATTCCAGTGATTAGATTTCATATAAGTTTATCTGGCCTTAGTTTCAGATTTGCAATGAGTTCATCAAAACAAGAGCGAGTGCCCCTAGGATCTCCTAGGCATGAAATGTTGAAAAACATTTTTGGTGACCCTATTTAAGATATTTCACTCTTTTGCAAATCTGGCAAAAATTACATTGATAGGAGCACATCCTCCATGGAATTTTAATCCAAGGCAAGATGCCAACTTTTTCCTCTGACGACAAATATTTGAAATCTTCTTTTGCAAGCACTTCTTCTATCGACCCACGAACTATTGTTTATTCTCTCAATTTTCGTGTCAATAGCTTCCCCATGTTATGAAAGGCTAGCCTGGGCTATAGTGCCTGAAAATTGTAAGCCCTTGAGCCTAGGTTAACCAAGCGGCCTTTAATTTGTCTCACTTAACAAACAACTAACTGTACCAGTGATATTATTTGCTAGATAAGAAATTTCATTCACTACCTTATGAAATGGCTTCTAAAAAGTTCCATGACAGTTCAATTCATGCTTCTAACATGCAATTTGCTGTTCTTATAGCAGTCTTCAGTTCCAAAATACTGCAAATTAACCGGATAGACCAAACCTCACCACCCTGCACAGCCATTGCCTTCCCATAGTCAATTGTTCCAAAGCTAAGACTGAGATCTATAAATGATATTAAACAGAAAGCATGGAGTTGATTCTCTAATCCTTACCATGGAAGGGAGGGGGAAAAGAGAGATTGTTCGTTCAGCTCTTACTAAACTAAACATCATGAAATTTATTATGCATAGACAAAGTGGCATAAAATACTACAAGATGTTCTGTCGTTGTATACAGCCTTTTGAGTTCACTTTACATAAGCTCACCAAATTGTTAATTACAAAACCAGCAGCATCCTCAAGATTGTGTGCTGCATTATTTTAACAGTGGCTTGTTTAATATGAGTATAATTACAACCGGCATATACTGCGCCAAGAACTAGAACTGTTGCTAAATTGATGATTTCTTTTAGAACCACAAAAAATTGTATTTTCTTAACAAGAGAGGATAACAATATGGCTTCCAATAAATTAACAAGTCGAATAGCAAAAAGAAGATGCACTATAACTTACATAAATATGGCCCCAACTAGCATTTTCCATTGAGCTCAAGATGAGTACTTTGATATGAGCTTGTCAACATGAAAGATGATATCATCAATGTTAGGCCGGATTGCAGGTTGAGGCTGAAGCATCCAAACCACAAATTGATGGAGGGGCTCAGGATAAGGGGGGTCGGGACCAGAAGGCCATTCTATCTGTGCATTCATACCAGCCAACTGTAAGTTTCCTCCAGATTCACCAAGTACATACTCAAAAGGAGATGAGCCATACCTGCGAGGACCAGCATTTCATAATGTCAGAGCATCATATAAAATCTAGAAGAATTCATCCTTCTGCTTAATCTACAGAATGTTGTGCATGGAATTCGAGATCTGATTGGATGATGCTATAACAGATTCATATGTTACAAGATTGAAAGATAAGATGAGGGAGAGCAATGGACTAGTTCTCATCAATAAACTATAATTTCTAACCACTGGACAGAGTATATTTGTCCTTTCTTAAACTTTTTCATCAATAGTTACAAACGATAACAGAAAATTAATAAAAACAAATATTAGAATTACCTATCTGATGGGGGATGTTCAATTACAGCAGTTCGGACCACCATTGTGCAGAGCTATTATGAGTGATAAATTTTGAACAATAGAATTGAATGATCAGGGTCCAAGAGCTGATAACCTAGGAAGCTAGAGCTTTTAATATGAAAACCAAACAAGATTTTTTTTTTTTTTTTTGCTAAGGTGGGTAAATCATACATGACAAGTACAGATGCACCCAATAAAATCAAAAAACAGAATGCCTCGGAGTGCCAAGGGCAACTCCCCGTCACCAGCCCACAGGGTGCTACCGGAGTGGCTGGTTACATAAGAAGCCACCCAATCCACAACCCCATTAGCTTCACGGAACACATGCTTGGCCTGAAAGCCCCGCCATCCCTCACCATAGCCCAGATGTCTCACAGCAACGGGTGGGCGCAACCGTTGCCCCTAGAGCCCCTCCGGATCCAACTGATGACAGTGGCCGAGTCCCCCTCCTAGACAATGAAACTAGCATGTAAGATACATTGGGCGTGACGAAGGCCCGCCCAAGCGGCCTGCAGCTCCGCACTCGGAACCGATATGTCGAAGAGTTGACTGCCCCCAGCAGCCACAACCCTAACAGACGAGTCCCGATTAACAAAATCCGCACCACCCTATGTACCTCCATCTAAGACGGACCCGTAGAAAAACCAAACAAGATTTAGGAAGCACTTCTAGTGCGGAAAAAAAAAGCATGATGAGGTATTTTTGAGCAAATAATTTGTTAAAGGCTACCATGTTCGTATAATATCCTGTGCATACATGCAAAACATCATGTGATCTTCTTACAATCACCTTTAAAATGGAAAGAGATTCCCAATGCACAGCTGCAGTTGGAAAGTCCCAACCATGTTCACATACCATTCTACTGTTATTCTCATCCACATAGAAGATATCCCTTGACCATACAAAAAGATATCATCATGTACAACCATAAGCCAAGCACCCCACAAATTTTATGTGCGCTGTTTCACTAGTGTTACAGCATCACCTTTATAGGAATTGCATCCACATTGTACAAACAAGCTCCTAATTGACCCCCTGTGAGCTATTTTGAAACTCAGCCACATGTACAGTTCTAATTTTACCAAAATATACATAGCATATCCATTATCCAGCATCATGTAATTAGAGAAGCTGAAACAAGGAATATATATAGAGATCTATCATGACAACCAGCTTTGTTCTGTTTTTGTTCCTATCAATCGAGTATTAATTATCCCTGTTACTACTCGTTTACACATTATATAGCTTTTGATATCATTCTGTTGTTTTTTTTTTTTTTGAAGGAATCATTCTGTTGATTTGTGTATGCATCACTTATACATTTAGGGCAATGCAGAGTCAATGTAAATGCTTTACAATTTCCTTACAACATGAAGGCACATTAGCAATTGCAAATGAGAGAGAATATAAATTATTAGTTTCCATCAAACAATTACATGTTGGGTGCTTATGTTTCTATACATAGACATTCTTCCGTAGCTTCAAGGATTAAAACAATCATATATGATTTGCTTTCAATAATTAAGCCTCATCAACACAATCAATTTACAAAAGCCAAAAATCTAAAGTTGCATATTGGTAATTATGAAATTATATATATAATGAATATGTGCAAAACAATGATTCTGGTACATGCATAGCTAGGAAAGTTGACCTCATAATTAAGAAAATTAAGTGCAGAAAGTTAAAGCATAGTCAGATGAGAAGATATCCTAACATTATTGCGTACAAGGTACATCCGAGAGACCATATATCTGTCCTCTCATCAATGTTAGCATGGCTTGGACAGTCCCACAATTCAGGAGCTCGGAAGGGTGCAGAACAGTGCTCAGCAGCCCATTCCTAGACAAAAATATACAAAAATAAATAAATAACAAGTTTAACATATCTTCTGTTGCTGAAAAAGCAGTTCCATATACAAACAAAAAAAAATAATTCTTGTAAATGCTTGTAAAGACAATCTATAGAACTACATATGCAACAGAACTTTAGCAATATGTCTATTTCCTGCATCTCTGAAATCGATTATGCAGATTCAGTTACCAAATATTCTTCTAAAAACTTAGAAGTTTAAGCTTCAAAAAATGCACCAAATATCTATTAACCCTACTGTCTGAGAACTAATAATTAATCATGACATTTAGAAACTCTGTTTTGGTTGTTTAGGTTGGCCTGAATGAGTTTAAATTTTGGCGGCTTTGATGGTGAAATCTGATATCAGATGTTCCAATGCAAAAATAATAAAGAACATCCACAAAAATAAAAAGACTTAGAAAATTAAGTAAATTAAGCCAGTACTACATAATTTATCAAAGTTACAACGTGTTGTCAAGAATCTCTGGGTCTATTATGTAATACAATTTTGATGGGTGAAACCATTCTATAAAAGTGCATAATATTATTAACAAAAGAAAATTGCCAAAATCTTAAAAAAAAAAAGGAAACTATCCAAGTTAAGAAAACACATTATATCATTCTAGACTACAAAATTATTTGGTGAGAAAATTATGGCTTCTACATTCAAACTTGAGACATCCTTAAAATTTCAGAGATTTAAACCCCCCCCACCCCCACCCCCCACCCCACAAATGTTCAGCCCAGATCGTGCACATGGGCTAGACTGGGGGCAGGATGACGTCCGAGAAAATAAATAGATAACCAGCACGAAGGCGATTCAAACTTTGTGACCTACAACTAGCCTGAGCTTTTATACCACGTTAACTAACCAATTGACCCAAAAGCTGATAGGAAAGGATCAACAATGTATATCAAGCTTACCACTGAGATGTATAACTCAAGATCAATAATGTACACTTTCATTTGTGTCACCCATCATGTAATCTGGCACACTAAGTCTTCTTGCGTTATCAATAAAATATCATGTCGATTTGATGCATAAGTATGAACTCCGTACAGTATTTAATCTTCAGTTTTTAGGCAATTAGATGTTGAAAATCATGATACTCGATGTCTTGGGCCCGCTTGATCAGTGAATCATAGCACTCTATACATGAGTGACATGAAGAATTGTGATGCAACAGCCATACATGACTCCCAGACATTATGGTGTCTTTGTCTTCTTATATCTCATAGCCAAGGACATATTTCAGGAAAATACTACTTTAAACTAGTTGTCACAGAGATGCTAATAGGGTGAGACCTTCATGCTCATTGGCACTCCCAATGCTTAGCATCCTCTAGCGGGCAAAAGTTATTTCCTACTTCTGAAAGACTGAAACTCTTGGAACACAAAATGTACAGCTCCTCAACCAACTTTTGCATCTCCATACATTGGCCACTTCATCTTTCTCATGACTCATCGACACCAAATAATAGTTGTCTAATAAAATCACTAAAATAAAAGAATACTTTCCAGGATAAGTGTTTTTTATAATACTTTAGCATCCAGACATAATTTTAAAATAGTATTACCAATGATATATACTTGATATACTAGTAATAACAGGATAAAAAAATTATTTGCTGGCATGGAGAAACATAACTGTACAATCAGAAATAATGAGTTTCTTACCTGTACTTGTAATGCCTCTGCAGGTGAACGAATTTCTTTTCTTGCAGGACAAGTGCTTCCAAAATCCATTAGAATGGCAAGAGGTGGTTGTCCCTTTCGATGTGTTATCATAATGTTACCAGGTTTGACATCATTATGAGCATATGAAGGATCAAAACTGTGCATGTGCTTCAGTCCTGCACAAAGCTATATATTGAACTATGTTAACTAGCATATCATCTTTATCCATGTACGAAAAGCTAATTGGGAGAAAACACAGCAAAATTTACAGTAATGAAGAAGTATAAAGAACAAGGTAAAAATGCAGGGGAAGAAAAAGCAGTCATGTCCAAATAAATGGAATTTTATGTTTCAAAGCTAATTCTTGACTGTACATCCAGGCTGGAACTGAAAGCACACAACCATTAGTCTCACATTAGAAAAATCTATAGCTGCTAGCACTAATTTTGCAACAAAAGTTAGCTGATTACTTCATTAGAACTTAGAGATGATAAGTCTCCAATATTTCCGTTTTTGTATTCGAGATTCTAGTGTCAACATGACAAGTTTCAACAAATAATTTGAAAAATAATTTTGGAATACTAAATCTTAATTATCCCCTTTAGAAACAAAGTGAGGATCTGTTTAGCAGTGGTCTACCACTCTACCTCAGCATTTGATCTCAGCTAATTTTGGAGTTCTAACTGAGCATAACAGCACACATCTTGCCTTTCCAAAGACTGAAATGTTATTCTGTTAGTACACCACATCTCTCCTACTTCCCTCCTATCTCAAGCTTACATTCTTAATGAAGTATACACAATAAATTAAAAATGAGTTATTTTATATGAGAAGGAAAATACTCGTGAGTATGTTGAATCATTTTCTTAAAATAAATCAGCTGATCCTTGTGTAACTATGTACCAGTTTATATAGAAACAAGAAAGACAACATTTTCACATAATCATGATATGTACCAGCTAAACGTGGATTAACTTAAAAGAGAAGGCTACAAGTTCAACAGTTATCCAGTCATTATGACAATAAAATAGTTGTCAGGAATAACTGCTCTGCATTATGAATAAATAATTAGGACACATGCACACGTTGAGTTAATGGAGAACCAATGTGGAAGCATTACAAGGTTGCAGATTTCGGTGCATCAGCAGCATAAATTGTACACACAAATTAGGAAGAGACCTTTGAAGAACCCTATAATGATACAAACATCAACACTTCTTTTATGTTTGGAAAAGATTACCCTGCAGAACTATGTAGATCTAGTGAAACCTTTCTTTTAGCACAGCACAGATAATCCCTCCTAAAGCAGCTTAAAGGCCTGTTTGGCAAAACCCTGCCAGATCCGATGGATAGATGGAGAGAGAGTGCACTGAGGGGAGGAAGGGCAGGAGCGGGATAAGGGAGAGAAAGATTGCAGGGGATCATGCGCTTGATCCCAGCAGGATTTCTTTTTTTTTTTTGAAAAAAAAAGACCTTGAGAGGCCTATTTTTCAATTCAATCGGGACCGGGCCTTGCAAACCCCTGCCCTCTCCCTCTCCTGCTCCTTCCCTCTCTCCCCCATCCCACGCTCTCTCCCCCTCCAGTCCCACCGGATCCAGCAGGAACTTCCCAAACAGGCCCTAAAAGTGCTTTTTTTCTCACTTAAAATCTGATTTCGACATATAAATAGCATTCTACAAATACATTATAATACGTACAATTTACTGTATTTCTAGATATTTCTATATTCTCTTTCATTCTTTTGATTGTTCCCTATTATTCCAAAATTTTCTAAGCACTTAAAGAATCCTACTTATCCATGGTGAAACTCCTATATGTCCTAAAAGAGGAAATAAGCTCTTCTTGTGTCTTTGTTTTCTTCTTTAGTGAAAGAACTAGCATATTTTAACTCATCCAGTGGATCATGATGGATAGAATCGAGGGTACAAGAAAGAATGCAAGTAAACTTACGATAGTATATCCACAAGGGCCATTTAAAAAAAATGAAAGAAATAATTATGACATAATATAATGTATTTGACAACATGCGCACATGCACATCTGTTTTAAATTTATAAAACTAATAAGATATAGTATTTTCACAGCCAACAACAACTGCACAAAAGGAAGGATATTGATGGATGCATACCTGTCGGAATATCTGAAGAACAGTGATTGTTGGAAAAAAATCCATCTTTGCTTGCATAACTTTAGTAACATCGAGTAAAGTTCCATCCAAATGAACAGGGAACAGTAAATAAGCTTCACGATTCTGTGATCCTTGTTGCGCACCCTAGAAAAGCACAGTGACTAGTAATTACATCTATGATAATAAAAATCACAGAGAAACTAGTATATAGAGTACCATAATAAAAAGGCCGAATCTCAGTCTGCATGTGCAACTAACATGACAGAGCTTCTAAGACAGTAAATGATTTCTTCGCCTCAATCACTACAACAGAAGATCCTTCCAAATTATGAACATGGATGCTGAGAAAGAGTCTTTTAACTATCATGGAGAATGTTATCAACATAGTAAAATTATAGATGATAGCTGATCAGTAGCAAAAAAAAAAAGAAAAACATTTTTGGAACTTTAGAAAATGTACAGCTCTTTTGCTCAGTTATGCATTATATAACACAATCAACGATTAGTTTGGATGCGTAGAACAATTCATAAAAAGAATTCTTATATCATTATCATGTTACAAAAATTCTGATGCTATTGGATGCTAAAGCATATAATAACCCATTCAGAAGTAGAGTTTCGAAACCTTTCGAAACAAAAAGGTACAGAAAATATGTTTATATAACTCCTAATGTTATAAAGTGGATAGTTGGCAAAATAGCAGTACTTCAAATGGCTATGTGAAACCAAGAATACAACAACAATTTCAAGTGGGTACAGAGAAATTATAGAGCAAGAACATCATTTTTAATCAGAAAAGTTTGACCCTCCAATGTCACTATTCAAAACACAGCAGTAATGTCCTTCTATCTATGCTTCATAAATTTGATTCCTAAATTAATATCTTTTCTTATGCTAAAATTGACAAAAAAATGATCGAATGTTAATTTGCACCCACAGACATCAGAAAGGGGGAGCTGGAGAGACTAAAGAGCACCAGTACTACTAAGACTAGAGAGAGAGACAGCAAAAATGCGCTTTTTAAATAATGCTATAATCAAGTATTCTGGGAATCTTATTCAATGACTAAATTACCACATGGCAAGCAATGACATCTATGTAAGGTATGATAATAAGGTTTAGATTTTCAAAAATTTTGCTCCAAGCCTTCTATCCAAGTCACCAATAAAATGACTGATTAATGAACAGCTTTCAGCGTAATGATAATCCTCTATTTTTTCCATATGTGACAGGAAATAGTCAGGCAGTTTGTTGCATAGTAGTTAATTATAAATATAAGACATTTTTTATTATTTTATTACTCAAGAATCAATTATTTTCAGCAAAAAAGAATTAAAACATAGATATGCTACTTCGCATAAAAGCATCAAAGCTAGTCCCATTATTGGTAAAAAAAATGATTTAGAAGAAAATATTTGCTAAAAGGAGTATGCTAATGGTAGGATATACCCTTCAAGTGGCATGGCAAAACTAAATTGTTGTTATGGTAAGAAATGGGCATTGAGTGGATAGAAAATCCCCTATAAATTCACTATCCTGCAAATTAAGCAAGGACTGGCCCAAAATGTTCCTAGGAAGACACATAGCATGGAGGAAAAAACTAACAGGCCAAATTCACAACAGGTGATTTGGAGTGCTATCACCCCTAACTGGATTTGTTTCCATCATGGGCCACATAGGATTGGTTTATAAGTGGTATCAACCATACGAACCTGAAGGCCATTCTAGATCTGTCAATGTGAGATGATTCGAACTTCTATAAGCCCTACCTAAAACATTATGAGCAACATACATGGTTTTTATTCAGTTAGATGCATTTTATAATCTTAGAAAAGTGAAAGATGTAGATATAATATAAGAGAAAAAAGGAAAGGAAGATTCATAAGGAGATCTACACTTGATTTAGTAACCTACCAGCAACATGTAGTGTCACTTCAAAATCAATTTATTGTATTACTGTATTTTAAAAAGGTTATATGTTTCAGAGCTTTATATGAAGAACATGTTTAAGCATAAGGATTAGATTGGTATGACACTTATGTACAAATAACTGGTAAAACATTGAGTATTTTTTTTTTCATTAAAGACTTTATAATATGTTTCCAAAAGTGAGCAATTTATAAGTAGCATACCTGTTCTCAAATATCTAAACAAGATCTACAAACATATTTTGGAAAATTTACTACATATTGTATGATAAAAAACAAATAGTTTGGACTCTAATGTTCATAATCGTTAGAACTGATTCTGCACTTATATTCCAAGTAGAGTTAATTATGTATTTTTTTAAAAAAAAGTCCTTCACAGTTTTCAATATTTCATATTTATTTTTCACGTTATCAGTTTTTTGAATATCTATTCATACTATTCTAGTGCTTAGAAACTTGGTTAATATATATTCTTTTTTGTTAGCATTACCACTTGGAACCAGTATCATATGCAGTATTTTTTATTTTTATTTTTTGAACCGTTAGGCATAAAGAGCGAGAGTTTCCACACCAAAGAAAAAGAGGGATGGTAAAAATGCTGGTCATCTGAAAGGAAAAAATCAACCTGTCTCTCAAAACATGGGAGTTCCAAAAAAAAAAAAGAAAAAATGTTATCAGATAGTACACTTTTAAGATGAAGAGTCAATGTTATAAACTAAAATAATACCAAAAAGACAGAAGATTTATTGTTAAAAATATATCATATAACAAAGAAACAGGTGAAAGTAGGATACATAAAGATGCTAACATATAGATAAAATAAATAAGTCATTAAGTATGCGAAGAGATTAACAAAAAAAAATGTTACCAGTTGTACAGTTTTAAGATGAACAATGTCATGCACTAAAATTATACCAAAAAGACAGAAGATTTGTTGGTGAAGATTTATCATATAATAAAGAAAAAGGTGAAAGTAGGATACATAAAGTTGCTAACATATAGATAGTATAAATGTCATTAAATATGTGAAGCATCAATTTTGCAGAAAAGCAAAACTGTGATGCTAGAGATTGATTGCTAGGTTTCATTACTACAAGACATTGACATAAAGAGGATAAGAAGACACTTTACGTGATATAAATACCATGGCTTACCCCTAATTTCAAGGACAACATACAGATCTATCTACATAATTAACACGCACATTTGCTTCTTCAGAAGCATAACAGTACAGGATAGTTTAATAGAAATGACTCCAAAAGAAATAAAATTGGAGTACCTTAACTGCAATAATCGCATGATCAAGAAGGGGAAGCAGATTAGGGTGATTAAATAGGGATGAAACACGGATCTCCTCCCTAACCAACTTTAACTGCTCCTCGCTTTGGATGGGAACTTTCTTCATAACATATGTTCCATCATCTGAAGAAAATTCAGATCTGGAATAACATTAGCACATCTACCATTGAACTGATGAGATGACAGGTAAAAAAATATTAAGTGGTGTATACTTAACTTTAGAAATTACACAAAAATATCACATTAAGAAATGAAATGACATGTTTCTATTGCATAATGCAAGAAACTTAAGTGAGGCTGAACATTGCCACAGAGCCTGCATAAGTACAGTCCTTTGATTAATACAACCTCTTGATCTTGTCTGTATCAGAATAATGTTTGAGAAAGAGAGAGGAAGAGAGGGAGGCAAACAAAATAAGCCAAAATGGGTTTGGCTTTACCAAATCATATAACCTAAGAAATAATACCACCCATCAAATATCCTTACCATCAAATTAGCCACGTGAATTGCACATGCTATCATATAGAAGTGATAACTAGGAGATTGGCGTATTTGAAAGCCATGAAATGTTCTTCTGTTTCTTTTTTTCTTTTTTTCTTTTTTTCTCTTTTGGTTTGGCAGGGAGGGGGGATTTTGTTAGTTGGATAGTTCCATGGGAGAAGATCCCAGGGTGAGTTCAAATACCATCCAAGTTAATTAAGATTGATCTCCCTATGTGGAGGAGATATTCTAACTCTGCACTGCATATCATCCAAACTTTAGCCACAGTTCTACGGATATGATTTACAGCTGCAGGATACATTGGATGCCATCTAAATTGCAAATCCACACCTTAGTCGTGGTCTGCAACATCTTATAATGACTTGAAGACAAATATCAAATTATTTGGAGGGCTTTTATGTATGAATTGAGTGGATACAAATGGACAGTTTTCAATAACAGGATCGATGGGCTTCTTTAATTTATGGCAGGCTTATTTGATTTATGGTTTATAAGTACTCAAACCTATTTAACTTTAGTTAATGCATTTTAAGATGTATAAAACATGACCATCAACAATCTATTTTCTTGATTTATGTTCCACTATGAATTTTGCTACGAAAGTAGCACCAAAATACTCTTGAAGAAATTTGAATATCAAAAAAAATTCATGTGATATGATACGATGCTGTGCAGTCTAAGAAAAACCAAATCATGCACTTTGGCAGGGAAATTGCAAGTGGGCCTCAAACAAAATCCATAAACCAGTAGGAATTCAAAAAGGAATCAGTGAATGTCTAAGGTGCAAACAACTCTAAGAAAAACAGCACCTTGTAATTTCCAGAAATTTCTTGAGGTTGTGTAGGTACTATTACTTAGCATGAACTATCTATTTCAACATCCATACAGATTCTCCTGTCCTTTCACTCCAATTATACAAGAACTCCAGCAAAAATAGCATCTTTATATTTATCTTTTTCATACTGTGACCTCGCATGCACTAATGTCTTTGTTGAGGTATTCAAAGCATTAGGTACGCAATTATTAAAAGGAAAATTATAATTTATTTCAAAATCATATAATTCTTCAGATTTAGTAGCCGAATAGGATTAAAATTCCAAGTTTGCAGTATAATAGCTAAAAGGGATTCCTAGCTTCTGTTATCGGTATGCTCAAGGATATGCATCTACAAGATACATGTAGCTGTGCTGATATGTACTCATGTGGTACTTTCTGTAAATCATAGTGACTAATCCATTCCAAACGGCATGTTGCCATGGGACATTCAGACCTTGACATTATCTTAGTATTGTTTATCCTTCCAGTCACATTATCAGCTTAGATATTACAAAAGACGTGACAAACTTTCATCAGCCTGTAAGAGAAGAAGGAAAAGAACAAGAGAATCTTCATGGCTTACTGGGACCAACATTGTATTCGACATTAACAAAGAAAAAACTGTTTCCAGCCTAACTCACAAGAATAAGAGTAACAATTCGAAGAGGTATTAATAACATGTTTCAAATTAACAAAACGGCGACATTCTCTATTATGAGACCCAAGAGCCTCTACTTCGATAGAGGCAGGAAGATCTTATCATAATAACATTCTATGAATCTATATAATAAAGTTACACATGCCTCAAATAGTAGTAGTGGAAGCAAAACTAAACTCGAATCAATGAGCATTGGAGAATATACGAGGAAGAAAGAAAAAAGAGAAAAATGTAAGAAAGGAAAATCAAGAATCTTGCTAAAGGTTAAGCAAAAAGAAAAAAAAAAAAAATCATCCTTTAGCACAAGATTCAAGAAAATTTTTAACCACACGGTCGAATCAAATGCTCACGGATTCAAAGATCTCCTTTAATTATGCAACTCAAAAAAATAATAAAGAAAACGCATTCTTCACATTATAGAAAAAGAAAAAAGAAACCAAATTTCTCAAACTATGATTGGAACGGAAAATCTGAGAGGAATTCAAAGAAAAAGATAATAAATGTCACGGGATCGACTTAAAACGAGCAAGAAAATGACTGTCATTAAAAACCAGAAGATCAAGAAACCAATATTAGAAACAAAAAAAAAAAACCTAACATCTCGAATTTGGACTCAAGGATCTAATTTTGGATGAGAAAAAAAAAAATCCGGCATCAAGCAAGAACCGGGGCAATGCAGCCAAGAAACAGGGATCGGATCTACGGCGGCCGGACCTGAGATGTGCGAAGGGTCGATGGACTTCTTCCTGGCGAGCCCCGCGCCGTCGGAGACGACCTCTTTGACGAGGTAGACGTAGGACAAGCCCCCCTCGCCGAGCTGCCTCAAAACCCGGAACCGGTTCTCGTTGATCCACACATCGCCGCCCGCGCCCACGGCGTCGTAGAAGGCGTTCAGCCCCGAGAACGAGCATCCCATGGCCTCCTCTTCTTCTCTTCTCCCCCCTCTTCTTTTCTCTGAGATAGATACCAAATTTTTCTTACATGCGACGCAATTAGGATGGGATGGGTGGGGATGGAAGTGATATAAATATACTGAACTGATGGAGAGATCCCGCTCGTCTCTCTCGGTTAGGAGTCCTGCTCCTAGAAACGGATCTCTCCTCCAAAACTAAATCTTGGAACTGTGTATTAACTTGTCGCATAAATATGTCAAAAAAAAAATTAGGGTTTTTCTTCTCATAAATCCCCTAAATTTAAATTACGTAAATATCTTTTTAAAATTTATATTTATTTCTATATCTTTATAAAATATTATTTTTAATAAATACTTCTAACTATTAATAAAAATCATATTTATTTTAATTAAAAATAAAATAAAATTTTGAAATTATTATTATTATTTTGTTTTCTATGGCGATCGCCGTTGGATCGAAAGAGTAAACTTATGAATTCTCTCAATTAATTTATGTTACATTGCATGTGGTTGGGTGTTAATTCGGCGCATTCCGATCTGGTCCAAAGATTGTAGGTAATAGGAAGTCAAACCGGAGACGTGCAAAGGTAGCATTTCATGCGTGTCAGTTGGATCACATCCATGATCTCTGCGGTACATAAAAATAGATTAAAAAAAGAAAAGGGAGCAATACATTCATGTTTGTGTGCTTTGATTCGCAGTTGACCAGCTCAGTGATAGGTCTGGTCTAACCGAAAAATTTCACCATAAGCAGTGATCATGTCCTATATTAGAGCCCATTTTTTTCACAAGGAGGATTGCTATGAGGATCCGTGGGGACATGTGTTTAGTCCTACATCAGTTATTCACTTGGTAGATTTTAGATACTCATACAAAATCAAAAAATTTAAATAATATTTTATGACTAGCCATGTTGGATAAAGTTCTGAATTGTTACAAATGGTACTAGAGAATATCCGACCATACGTAATTAGATTTGAATGGATTTGAAGCCTTAGCCTTACGAGCACATCGGAGCTTAAATGGAAGGAGTATGTGAGGACCAGTCCTATAATTTTGGGTGAGGTCCTTGTGATATCAAGAATCTCTAACTCAAGGTCCGAAACTTAGTGTATTAATTCATGAATTAGCTGTTGTCGAATGTTCATGCATAACAAGCTTTTTTTTATGGCAGGGTTAGCTTTAAGACTCATATTACTTGGCTTAAGAAAAAAAAAATTTCCCTTTTTGTTTTGTGCAAGGAAGATGACCCTTTTTTCAGTCAACTTATCTTTCAAAATTCACTAAATGCAAAGAAAAATTTATTGGTTCAAGTAAATTGGAATGAATTTTAACTAACTCGTCACACCAAGCATAGATGCTTCTAAACAATGTCATTTTCTTGAAATTATTAGGTATTAATTCTATCTGTTTCTCTAATGAGTTTATACCAATATGCAGCTTAGCATCAAGTAGTTATTGTCTTAATCGATGAGCAAAGGGTAAAAACTTTTACTGATTTCATATACTATCTTCCCTAAAGGTTTTGATTTTGTTCTTCGACACTTATTTGATTCCTAATTCCTAGTCTATTGTATTTACTCCAATACATGAAATCACATTCAAGTCATTGAGCTGACTCATCCAATTCAAATAAAATATGTGCAGATGGTACGAATCTCGCTCGGGAATTTTCCAACCTTACTCTACCTACCAATTGCTCATGTTTCTGGACCAGTTACATTCCAAAATGTAACTTGTTGGCTCTGCTCAAAGAAGATTAGGGCACAAAATCGTACAGGATTAAGTTGGGGGAATTCTGTGTTTCTTTTTTTTTTCTGTACAGAATTTTTTGCTTCTTTACTTTGAGCTCAATCCTAGGATTAGATCCATGGTAGGAATGTTTTTGGATCGCGCTAGTTTCGGAATCTTCTAGTTAATGTTCTTACCTATTATTTAGATATCTCAAGAGATGTTGTCTAATGAGACTACTGAATCCTTGTCGAATTAAATCATATCGTTGGATGGTAAAGGTTAATTTCATCTACTTCTATATCCTTCTAGCCACCAAGACAACATAAGAACTGTGCCTACAGTTCTCCACCATACTCTTTCTGTTTTCCTACGAAATAAACTTGATGATTACTTAAAGTTTGCAGCGGAAGGCAATCTTCGATACGAGACATGCAGCCCTAATCTTTTTTCCTTACACCTCTCCTCTTTCCAGTTTGTCTATTTTATGATAGGTCAACTTCACTCAGTTGGGCATGGTAGTTAGCACAAGTTTTCCTTTCCATCTACTTCCACAGAGCTAGATTCCATCCTGGCTGGCCCTGCTAGAACTTTCTTATTAATGAGTTTCTTTGTCAACCAACCCCCTAAGTAATTCCGACTTTTTGATTTTAGGATCCCTAATTGCCAATCAGTGAGGTGAAGTAGAGCCATATCATGCCTGCCTCTCTTCGTCTTCTGTTCTGCAAATCTACAAACTATAGTTATCGAGCAGCTAGCGAGAAGAGAGAAACGTGATGACTCGATGTCCCTAAAAAAGATAGTGGCTTCTACCTTTTTGCTTTTTTTAAAAAAAAAAAATTGAGCAGTAAATGACTTTCAAACAGAACAAAAAAAAGCAATAATAGCACGATCGATCTGAGATGCTTAAAACCAAATGAGAGCAAACAAAGCCTTTCTCAAGCAAGCATCATTATGACTAATTAACCATCTATCGTACAACAGGTGCAACTTCAACCAGCTATATTTGCCCAGTCAGCCCTTTGAAGCCCCAGGCAACATCTTCTAGATCTTGATCAGGGATTTGGCAGCAATAAGCACTGGAGCACTGCAGCTGGGAACATTCAGTCTTTGTGCTGCGGCATCTCTGCTTCAGCTTAAAGAGGATATCCATCCACACAATGAATCTAAAGCTGTATTTGCTGCTAAAGAAGGAACCAAATTGCTTACAATTTCCATTTATATGATTCAATTACATCACCTATTCCTTTGTCACTGAATTGTCATGATTCATACTAATATCAAGCTATTTTATACAAAATGCTCATGATCCATTCACATTCTTCAATACTCCCATCAAGACTGACTTAAACTACCTCAATAGCCATCGCCAAATATAATGGCCCTGATATGTACAGTACAAAACTGAATTATTTATCTCTTTGTTATCAACTAATTACCTTGGCCCGGATAGCTCCATTGCTTGGACAAGCAGTGAGGAGTCATCAGTCAGGTCAGAGTAGCGCTCCGACGAGGAGAATTCAGGCATCTTGAACTTGTGCGCCTCGACTCTCTGAGAGGCCTCCCATCTCTCTGCAAGTCCATCACCTTCGAGCATGCGGACCACCTCGGACATCTTGGGCCTCTGGCCTGGCAGATACAGGGTGCACAAGAGTGCCACTTGGACCATCTCTTCGAGCTCGATCCGATCGTAGTCATTCTTCAAGTCCTTGTCCACAAGCATGTCAAGGTTCTTTTCTTGGTGGATCTTCTTCACCTGAAAAGTTAAACAGGCAGAGAGCATTTCTTACATGGTGATTGAAAGCATAACAAGCTCATGGTATCCTATCAAACAGCCATTTCAGCTGTACTACGAGGGATCAAGCATTCTGCTTATACACAAAGGTGGACCAAGGATGATGGATGAATACATAATGATCTAGGAGATAAATGATCTCAGCAAAACAGAGCTTGTGCAGTGTGCTTACCCAATCAAGCATGGCTCCTTTCTGGTTTGCTGCCTTGCCAAATTCCATTGCTCTTAGACCAGTAATCAGCTCAAGGAGAAGAATTCCAAACCCAAAGACATCAGTTTTCTCGGAAGACTGGCCTGTTGAGAGATATTCAGGAGCTATATGCCCAACAGTGCCCCTTACAGCAGTAGTGACGTGGGAGTCCCTGTGATCAAGAAGCTTGGCAAGCCCGAAGTCTCCTACGACAGCCTCACAGTAGTCATCTAGCAATATATTAGCAGCCTTGACATCTCTGTGAATGATCTTGGGATCGCACTGCTCGTGTAGGTAGAGCAGACCCCTTGCAGCACCCAAAGCTATTCTCTTCCTAGTGCTCCAATCCAATGCTGGTTTTGCTGAAACAAATAAGAAAGAACTCAAAGATTTAGGCTACTCTCATTTATCTGAAATCGGTAATAAACTCATAGTCATTTTGTACATGCATGGTCAAGCTGTTATAAGACTACCTTACAGCATCCTATTGCATGCTAGAACATGATGACCTTATTTAATCATAAACTTTCATCCATCATTCTCTATCATCCAATCTTATCTAAATTATCTTTAGGAGAAAGGCATCGACTCTTACGATTTGTTTACCGGTATACAGCATGTCTAATGTCAAAAAATTCAAATTTCTCATCTAACACCATTTTCACCATTCTGCTCAAATGAAGCCATGGTATATATAGTTATGGCTTCCAAAATCTCGACGACTGCCATTATCCTATGCTGTAGATAGTCCCTAATAAGAACCAGTATGTGAAAAGGTTCAAATTTTTTTAAGATTAGATTCACCATTTACAGTAGATAGTCCTACAACATCTGATTTCCTCTGGATAACCATTTATCTGCTATAAACAAATCATGGTATACTGGCTATAGCTTAGGCACCATATTCTACCTTTGAGTCGGGAAGCAACGCTTCCATTAGACATGTAAGGATACACAAGAAGCCTCTCTGTAGTAGTCATGCAAAATCCATACAGCCGAAGTAGGTTTCTATGCACTGCCAGGCTTATCATCTCTACTTCAGTCTGGAACTGGATCTCGCCACCTGCAGCGTTTCCATCCTTCAGCCTTTTAACTGCTACCAATGTTCCATCTTGTAGCTGACCTTTGTACACATTTCCGAAGCCACCTTTTCCTAGTATATTTTTGCTGCTAAAATTATTTGTTGCAATCTGAAGCTCTCTAAATTGGAACCTTTTCAGATTTCCGAGACATACTTCCTCGTTGTGTTGATCTGAAAAGTGACATCGTGCTAAGTTCAGATGAAGGATTAACGTACAAATTTGTCATGATTTCAACTGAAGAGCGAGAAATGACAGTAGCTTTTGTTTGTCCTAGACTTTCACTTACCATTTACATCGAAGAAGATTTGTTGGTTACGTCTTTGCCTCCACCAAAGAAATAGTCCAAATCCAAGGCTAAGTAAACAGATGCTTCCAAGACTGGAAACAAATGCAATCATGACTTTGTGACTTTTGGGTCTTCCCGTGGTTGGAGAGCCTTGGGAGAAAACAGAATGAAGGTCAAAATTATGGCAATGATAAGCCCAAGCAGTACAAAAGGTGTTCAAGCATGACAAGTACTTTCAAGAACAATAACTAGAAAGTAAAAGACCTAATAGCAGCAACTTGAGAATATTTGGAATAATGAGATAGTTGTAAATAACCATTGAATGAATATATTTATGCACAGGAAAGAATATGGAAACAAATCTGTAGAAGAATAAAAGATGAAACCCAAAATCAAACATGGTAAGAAATCGACTATAGCAGCAAATTCTGTCTTATAAATTGCAGAATGATGGTCATAACACTTCTCTGGGGAATTTGGTAGCAAAGGACAGCAGGATGTCCAACTAATGTCCAGATCTGTCCAAAATCTTTTCAGGCAATGAAATAGTAACTATTAAAGTGCAAGAGCTATTCAGGACTCTAACAGCTAAAAACACATTAATTTCCATGTCCAATCTATTTCAGGTATCAGTACTGACCCATGAACAATTACTCTGTGAATTTAGATGGCCTGGCAGAAATATATATATTGGTGCAGTATCAAACTGTTTGGTACAGCACAAGAGCTGATGATAATGGAAGAAGCAAAGATTAGGACTAGGAGGAGAGAGGAATTCATGAATGATTCCTGGCAAAGCATATTGCTGACCACCAAATTCGCATGATAATGTTCTCATTCGGCATCGTGAGCCAGGATTTTGGAATTATAAGATCTCCACCAATGTAAACTGGCGGAATTTCAAACACAAACAAATGTCACAAATTATCAGAAGGAAATTAACCATGATCGTATGCCAAATGTCGATCCCATTTAGCCAAATAACGGATTTTATTCAGAAAATTTTTAAATGCAAAACTGTAGAGTTAGAATCAGTACTTTGCGAATTATTCAAGTTGAAGGAGATTGGCATAGGCACTGTCCCATAGCATTCTTGCTCCAAACCGGTGGCACAGATTAAAGGATTCCCGACGATGCTGCAGTGAAATTAAACATAGATTTAAGCTCAGATCATATTTTTTTTAGCACACACGTGAGGGAGAAAAAATTGCAAGAGCACAACATATTAAGCATGAAACGTGAAGCCGAATCAAATGCCTGCTGTGCTAATCAGTCTTGCCCCTAGACCCCTGTAGGGGAAAGCATGATGGTTTATCGCTCATTTATGCGATAATTAAATGAAGGTCTGGCTGTGACAAAGGACAAAGCTCTTAACAGGTAGGAACTAAATCGACGATAAATAATTGGGCTAGTCTTGATGGTATCTTTATGAATAACATGCCTTCATTTAGGTTATAACTGTAGGAACTTGTCGATCAGTTTAAGAACCTTGATCAACAGAGTGTGCACTTACTACAGAGAATCTAACTCTCAGAACAGCAATGAAATCTATATAGAAATATCATAAAATGTAGATTAAGGAAGGGGAAAGATTTACTTGAATGTTCTAGCCGGAAACCGGGGTATAGGACCACTCAAATTGTTATAAGACAAGTCCCTGAAACATGGAAACCAGAGAATCCTCTCCTTCAGCTACAAATGGCCATAAGAGAAAGAAGTTGCTTAACCTCGAAGAGAGAAGCCAAGAGCCTTACAGAAAAGCAAGTTGAGTGATATTAGCCAAAGACATGGGGAATGATCCCGACAGACTGTTATTGTTGAGCCTCCTGCTCTCCCCCAAAGAAATGAAAAGAAAAGGAATTAGTAAGACATCGACCCACAATTCAGAAGTTTAACTCCAAAAAAAAAAAATGAAAGTTTTCTGTTTATCTCCACTTACAGGTATTGGAGGTTTTTCAAGTTGCCTACTGAGGAGGGAATTTCGCCAGAGAAGTAGTTGTTAGAGAGATCAAGTGTGCGAAGCTTTGAGAGCTTCCCTATCTCTGCTGGTAGTACTCCTGATATGTTGTTGTTCTGTAGAAGCCTGCACAAATATTCTCCACACCCAGTGAGAGACAACTCCTACCAAGGTGTGCTCAGGGAAAGAAATTGAAGAGAAGAAAAGAGAAGAGCATATTTGAAAAACTTACACAATCTCAAGGTTGGTCAAGTTTCCTATGCTTGGGGAGAGTCTACCAGATAAATTCTGGCTTGGAGTTCCCCTGCAACAATGCCATCAAAAATAGTTCAAAACCTCCTTTCCCACTTCCTCCCTCGCTTAAAAAGGATTAGGTGCCAAACCAAGTAGAGTGAATCCATTTTGTCTCTTAACATGATGAAAAATAGAGAGGAAAAAGGGAGGTGA
Source organism: Phoenix dactylifera (assembly GCF_009389715.1). Lineage (NCBI taxonomy): Eukaryota > Viridiplantae > Streptophyta > Magnoliopsida > Arecales > Arecaceae > Phoenix > Phoenix dactylifera. Next base: position 2,959,094 of record NC_052398.1, on the reverse strand, counting down.
TGGGGATTTACAGGCCAGTGACTAAGTTTTGAGGTGAGCATGTCACCATAGTCCAGCTGCAAGGATCAACAGAGTCCTTGTCCCAGTTCTCAAGAACATTATGTGGATCCTTCAGAAAGGCTTTTAGACCCATCAAAGCTTGCACTGGAACAGAAAAGCAATGTTAAAAGAAAAAGTCTCTCTCTCTCTCCCTTCATTGAAGATAAGGAGGGGAAGAAAAGGAGATGCTACCTTCAAAGTTGACACCTTTAGGTGAGAGGATAGCAGTCGCAGAAGCCCAGGACCAGAAGAAGACCATCCAAAAGACCAAAACTTTGCCCTTCTTTGCTCCCATGGAACTCACAGGCTCCCAAGAACAGACACCAATATAGGGAAAAAAATACAGCCTGTGAGTGGCTTTGAAGCTTGCAGGGGCCGGTTTTAATGGAGTCAGTCGATCAAGTCATTAATTAGCTCTCGCTCTCTCTCTCTCTCTCTCTCTCTCTCTCTCTCTCTCTCTCTCTCTCTCTCTTTCCCCTTCACTTCTGATTGTTTCGTGACTTCTGTGATCAGAACAAGCAGGCAGCCTTCGTCATGACTCTCTTATGCCAGGCACCATGACAAAGGCCACAGGCTTTGGTGCCTTGGTTGTATGAAAAGAAGAAAAGAAGAGGGAGAGCAAACATGCCGGCCACTGGTTTTTGGCAGAATAAGGGAAGTGGGTATAAAAAATAGAGAAATCTAAGAAGCTAGCAGTTAGTAGTGCCATGAAAGTATTATGCTTCAAAAGAATCAAAAACAGAAAATTCCTTGGTGGGTCAGTGGAATCGCTTGTTTGGAAAGTGTGCTTGGGGGAATTTCATGGCAGATTAAATAGTGATGAGAAGATTTATTTTCTTGGAATAAGCTGGATATGTTATTTGTGTAAGAAAGAAAGAAATCAGAATTCCTCTGCCATTTTGAGCGTAAGCATGGAAGACTATAAAACAAATAAGCGAAGTGCAAATATTATAATAAAACCACTTGATCGAAGCATGCTTAACTTGTATAAATAAGACTCGCATTAGAATACGAATGAATGCTAATGATAATGTCGCAAGAAAAACAATTTTAGATGGACCCCAAAGGGTCCATATGATGCAATGCAACCATCTTCTCCCCGATTGGTTCAGTGTAAAACAAGATTTTTTATTCGGTCCATGTAACATTTTTTTTTTTTTTGACCAAGGAGGACATGCAAAGGTGGTCCAATAATGCAACGGTCACATCGGACCTATGATTATTGAGGCACCATCTATGGTGACATGATCTCCATCACTAAGTTAAATTAATGCAATCAAACAAGACATGCCCATCTATCAAACAATTCATACGTAACATGAGACCCGAAAAACATCTAAATACAATCGCATCCAAAGGACACTAAGAGCAAATATGTTTCAAACATAAATAAAGAAACTGTGGAAGAAGAACAAGAACAAGAAGGTAAAGGGTGGAAGCAAGAGATAAGGAAAAGAAAATAACAAAAGGACAGTGGTTTTGCTCTTGGAATCCAACATTCCATGGGTTCGCCCATTCTCTGATATGGTTGGAATCTTGAGATGCGTGTGGAAGCACAGATCTTTGTCGGGCTCTCCTTTGTTTCATTTCCCATATCACAGCAACATTGTTTAACGTGGAACAGTAGGAAATTATGTCAGGGGTTTGTGTGTGTGTGGGGTTTACGTTGCTTTCTCGAGTCTCCCAACGCAAACCCTGCCATCAGCACATTCACACGCCTCGCTGGACAAGACAGCAGGTTGTCGAATTTACAGTAAAACGAATCAGAGATGCAGAGGGGAAGAGAGAGAGAAGAAAGCAAAGCATTCAAAAGCAAAAGGTGGCAGCTCTCTCTCTTTTATTCATTCCTTGTCTCTCTCCTTCTTTTTCACGTATCCACATGCAGGGAGGCAGGTTAATACTTTGATGTAGATTTGTGAAGCAGCCAAGATATTATGAGATCTCAGTTGATATAAATTTCAATATGTTGGCAGCTTTATTATTATTGAAATATTTATTTAAGAACCTTTGTTGGTATTTCAATCTTGTTTTCGTATTGATGAAAATTTTTCAATGTATCTGTTTATATTAATCATTATAGTAAAAGATCAAAGTGGGTGAGCTTTTTCCCACATAGGGACAAAGTTGATCCTCTCCGGATCCCACAAAAGCCTCGAACACTTTCTCTAACATAGTAAGGGCCAAAATATCACCAACTATTTGTTGATGGTTGATATTGATTAAAATGGAGATATAGGCAATTTTTGTTTCCAAATAAAAAAAAATATTTATTATTCTATAATCTACATATATATTTTTATTATAAATACATCTAAAAAAATTAAAAAATAATAAATTGGTCCAAGTGATTGACCACTTACAAAACCACCCAATTTCCATCCTTATTAGTTTCTTTGCAAACTCGGTCTCGAAAGCAACTAATTCCTACCAATATAAGTGATCACTTTTTTGGTCAACCAGATAATTTAAATTAAACAAAAATAGATACATTCATGGAGCTAGATAAATATTATAAAACCAGATAAAATGATTGGCAGAGGATAGTGATCACTTCTTCTAGATAATTTATCTTATCTTGAAGAATTTTCCAACTCCTCATCTCTCACCACTTTTTTCCAAACCATCTCCTTCTCACCTTAACTTCAAATAATTTAGGGCCTCAATGGAAGATTTTTTTTTATTTGGTTAATTTTCTAAAATAACTATCTAACTGAAAGCTCTCTGTCAAGGAAAATGGATGAATGAAAAAATGAGGGCTTTATTTCAAGACTATTGTTTTCAACAAGTAAAGCTAGGAATAAACTAAACCACCTTTTTTTCTTGCAATACCTATTCTCATCATAAGGAAGTTCGATATTATGATGATATCAAATACTGTGACCAACCAAATAAAACCAGCCAAGCCGGGTTCAAAAGAACCTGGCTCATTGCACATATGACAGATTTTTTGTAATTTTTTGATATGGTTTATTTTGGATCATAATAATATCATATGCTTCTTCAAAAAGGAGTGAGAAAAAAAAAATTCCATGTTTCCCTGGACTACCAAGACTCAGTTGCTAGATATTTGGCACGGTGCACTTTTGTTATGGAGATAACTGAACTATTTATTCCTCCCCACCCAATGGGCAATCGGCATTCCAAACGGTTGTCCTATTGGAATACTATTGGATTTATTTCTGAAAACTTTATCACATAACAATGAAACTAAACTCAATCCCCTCTCCTGCATCCAAATCCCACATCTGGTGAGATCATTTCTTCTCTCCATCCAAACTAACTTCTCTCTCTTATTCTCCTCTATCTTCCCTCTAACAACCTTATTCACCTCTAATCCCTATCTCCCATTATTTTATTATACATATATATATATATATAAATAAAGGGAGAGGGTGAACCAGAATCCGATGGCGCCGGATCTTCAACTTGGATCCAATCAAGTAAAATCGGTAAATGGGATCAATATTGATATTTCAGCTGGTGTATATCATCGATTATCTCCAAATAATATAATAAAAAAAATTATATTATTCGAATACTCCTAACCTATGCATCTAGTGGTTAGAAAATGAGCAAATTACATAGCATATATAATACAATACCATTTTTGACTATTCTTGCATAGGCTAGAGTTTTTTAAATGACATGAATTTGGGTTTGTAAAAATAGTAGATTAGATTCGGCAATTTGGATTATCAGTTTTGAATCATTATTTTCCTATTTCAACTAACCAGATCCAATTGCAAATTTGATTGGTAAGATCATTCCCCCCCCCCCCCCCCCCCCCCCTCTTTCTTTATATAAATCGATTATATTCCTTTCAAAAGAAAATAATATCTACTCTTCTAATGGATATATGGATCAAAGGTCCACTCCATTAGCGATGATTTATACCACTAAAAATTTGTAGAAACTAAAATTCATATATTTCAATGATTTCTATATATACATACATACGTACGTACTTACATGCAAATATATATATATATATATATGTTCTAATTTATTTTTAAATTAAACGATCATTATTATTATATGCCACAACTCACCAGACTAAGGCTAAGCATTATGTGAAGAAAGAAGAAACGGAGATATCATTAGATTATACATCTACTACTACGTTGCAAGATGTTGTTTTTGGGTCAAATTAAAAAGGGAGTCAAAAAAGGAGAGCAAGCACTAATTGGTAGCCGAAAGGGTGGTGCATTATTATGCTCATGCTAGTTGGTGGGGATCCAATTGAAGGAATGAGCTACTTTTTTCCCCCATGTTGGAGCCTAAAGCCGCATCCAATGAATGTTTTCGCCCAAGTTGTGTTACAATAAAAGCTTCCATATTTTTTTTGACGCTCCTTGGGTACCATTTCTCCCTCAATTAATTCACACGCAGTCCATCCCGAGATTCCTTCTTCTCATCACCATATAAATAATAGCTAGTTTTCTACATAAAGCTTATTATTTTAATGCCTCGAACTTATTATCCAAATTTTAATTTTTTTATAAAAATGCATCCATATGATATGGCTTGATGCTTGCCTATTGGTTAGGTAGCTAGAAAAGCATGTTGCCATGACAAGAGTGATGGAGAAAAAAGTTCTAAACGTTTCTAAGTGGCATCGATGCCTTTTTTTTAGATTGCTGGGTGAAAGCATCAGCCCATAGTTTCAAAGTTTAACGCCGCCTGGAATCTAAAGCTTCATTTGGAAGCAAAAATAAAAGAGAATATTAAAAGTCACCTAATCCAGTTATTCCATTTTTTCTAGTCAAAGACTCGTCCAAGTACTTCAATTAAATCACTTTTCAGAAAGGCCAAATAGGTACTGCTGAAAATTTTTTATACATACATACATACATACATATATATATATATATATATATATATATATATATATATAAAACCATTTACTCCACTTAATTTAGGAATAGATTATTCTACCACGTAGAATGAATGGAGTAATATAATCGTGGAAGAAAAAGATGTATGAATAAGTTAATCTATTTAATAATTCTTAGTTAACTTATTTTGCTTCCGCAAGCAGCCTAAAAATATATGTATATTTTGACTTGCATTTTCTTAAGACTAATTTAGTTCGTAGGAAGAATTTTTTCTTACTTCAATATTTTTCTTAGAAAGATGATTTTTGGAAATATGATGCCTAAAAAAATGGTTTCGCTATGTTTATTTGATCATGAAAAAGTGGCAGATTTTAGAGTGGCTTATATTTAGTCGAGTATCTATTTTCTTAGAAAAGTTGTATGAAATATCTATTATACTCTTAATAAAGAAAAAGATTTTATCTATGGATTTTGATGACTTAAGAGTACTTTTTTTTTTTTTTAAAGAAACTCTAATTTTCAATTAGTGGAATTTTTTTTGAATCTTATTTCTCATATTTTCATAAAATATGAGAAAAACAAAAAGTATTTTTTATTTTTATATTACCACGCTTTTTCTCTATTTTTTTTTATGGACCAAACGAATCTCTCTAGGAGAAGCTTTTCTCAAAGTAAACATGATTTGAGCATCCTTTTGACGAGCAATGCATTTGAAGGGTACATATAAATAATTTTTTGCCAAAAGTAAGTCAAGCATAAATTCCTTTTAGTCCACTGGTGTCCCTTGGAATGTTGAGGGATCACCTCACTGCTCTAATAACAATCTACAACCCTTCAGCAATAAGCTTCACCTTTTTCCTCAGATATCCATGTCACGATAAGAAGAGTGGAAGAAAGCTAGTGATGTGCTTAATTCCATTCTTTTGCAGAAGGTTTAGAGATTGAGAGAAGCTGAAATAGACGAAACGAGGAATTAAAGGTTTGTCCCGAGAACCAAACCCTCTGAAATGACCCCTAAAACTTATCCCATCATCTGGAGATGCACTCCTCTTCCACGTGAATGTTTAGTCTAAGGGACATATATTCCCTTGCTGTCTCTTCATCCTCCACTTCGCACAGCTTTTTAGGATCCATGCAGCTCCCTGGTCATTTTGTTCTCTCCACCAAGACAAAACTATTAGTTGCCCCTCATGATCAATGATAGCTTCGTGCTATGTCAACTCCTCGTCCAAGGAGAATGTTTGGTCCCACTGATGACTATGCTTGCTTGGTATCTTCTTCTCATTGAGGTGGCTCGATCATGGAAGGCTCGTCTGTCTCTACTCTCAGCAAAAATTTGATTTCGCTGGAGCTCCAGTAGTGTACGAGTGGTTGTTGAGTCATCTTACATACATCTTTTTCCCTCTCCTTCGTTGAGGGAATTGATTAAATTTATACTATCACAAGCCATCATACTATAATACTGTAACTGCACGACTCCTTTCTAGGGCAACCACTCGTACACTACTCGAAATAAAAATGGCAGTAGGAAAGTGTTACATGCTAGTTGTACGTTCTTGTACGCATTCTTTTTAAATTTCTAGAACCTGGCTATTAGTTCCTCTTCTGAATTATATAAAAGGCAATTCTTGTCGCCAAGAAGGATTTATATGTATATATATAACAAAAGAACCCGTACGTGTTGGCTATCAGAAGTTATACAGAGATGCTGCTATCCTAAGTATACCTAAATCTCACCATTAATTATTTTTTTTTAAGCATGTTGAAGAGAAAAGCAAATGGTTCAGAAGGTAAAGTATACAGACTTCATGATTCAAATAATATTAGGTGGCTTGTACTGCATGCTGTTCTTGACTCATGGATGCCATGAGCCAGCTCGCCATATTTGTCCGTTGTAGCATATTTGTACATATCCGTAGGATCATTTGCAAGAAAAGAAGAAGAAAGAATTCTTTGCTCACGTACTGCTTTTTTACATACGGTCCAACAGAATTCTTTACTACAAGATATAAAAATGATTACGTTGCAGTGCCTGCAACGTTGCATGCCTTTCTTTTTAGGAGGAAAAAAAAAAACCTAATGTTTAGAATCCACGGTGCCTTCCCAAGCCAAAGGCTCCACTCTCTATATAAGACGGTCCCACTCTAAAGCGTTGTCATTGCTTTTCTGAAATTATTTTTCCCTTTGCATAACATAACCAACCATAATTGTGAGGCATTTTTTTTTTTTTTTTGGCAACACACGATAACTATGAACCAATAGAACATGGATCCTCTGCAGTATGCATACCGTAGTAAATTTTTTTTTAGTATACCAGCGACTCATACACAACGAATGTGGATGGTGCTCAAAGAGGCGTAGTGGATGGCTATCCATCTTTTATTGAAAGATGGATAACCATTAAATAAGATAGTCCAGAGTGCATGTCATATATATATATATATATATATATATATATATATATATACACATTGTTTGATAGCTTTCCATCTTTTAATGGCGGTCTTTTAATGGCGGTCATCCACATATGCATAACATTTTAGGAGGGTTAGGCTAGAAAGAATTCTGGTCGGAACCAACAAGCATTGTCTTATCTATTTCAGATTGGGCTTAGGGAGGGTATGACTCAAATATCCACTCTAGGCCGAAGAGGGAATGCTTCTTGTGCATGTTGGAATGCATGATGGGATTAATGTGGGCAAAAGAGAAGCATGGGCCTATGAAGATGTGATTGAGGTTAAAAAGTCTGGTTTTTGGTTGGGGGGAAAGGTGTGCAAGCTGACCCAGAGAATAGCTTGATATTAGACCCATTTACCCTGATTCTTTTATTGGTCACAAGAAAAACCTAATCCGAAAGTGCTCAAGCGTGATCTGGTGAAGCCTGACCAAGTTCTTCGACCAAAGTAAACTAGTCTTGACTCGGCCAAGCTAGAAAAGGAATCAAAACCTATAGAGTGAAAATTTTGTTATTTCAGTCGAACTGAGTCTACGATGACAAAGAATAAGTCCCTTTTTTTTTGTGAGCTGGATATATCATATTATCCATGTATCAATGCCTCCATGAGAATCATCGTGTAAAATATTCAGGAGCCGAGTCTGTATGACTAGCTAAGTCCATAGAACAGTCCAAATATTAGGCGCTCATACAAAGAATAAGCCGTTCACTCCACTTAAAGTATTGCAATTAATTTGATGAATCCGGATTTCATCTTGCGTGACTCATCCCATTCCTCATTGTTTGTTCTTCTCTTTCGAATTTCATCTTACCTGACATGTTGACGCCACTAAATTTCTTTTTGAGGGCCTTGTTATAAGAAAAGAGTGTTCTTTTTGGAACATTAACACCTACATGATAGATCAATGACACCTCCTTTCACCTGTCATTAGGTGCTGCAATCTTGTTTGTCCAAAAGAAAACAAGAGAAGCTTGTGCTCCAGATATAGGAGAGGAAAACCTATGAACGCATGTAGATCTACCAACTTCACTTCAGGAGGACATACATGAAATCAACCAAGCGTAACTCAGCAGAACAACATGGTTTAGACTCGGTTAGCTCGAGAAAGCGATGTAGCAACCCTGCCATGTTCAAGTCTACGAGGACGACTCAACCAGAGTCTTGAGGGAAACACTTCATATGTCAGGCTCTGAAATCACTACTTTAAGCACCGAACGTACGCATAACTCAGCAGAACAACATGGTTTAGACTCGGTTAGCCCGAGAAAGCAATGTAGCAACCCTGCCATGTTCAAGTCTACAAGGACGACTCAACCAGAGTCTCAAGGGAAACACTTCATATGTCAGGCTCTGAAATCACCACTTTAAGCACTGCCCGTATGTACGACGCGAGCCTAAATAACCCAAACGCCGAAGGACCATGCACTGGTTCCTATTGGAATCCCCCCTTCATTTGTACTAATCCCCTTGTCTTCAAAGGGCCGATGGCATCGCCTTCAAAACTATTGTGCAGGACCGAGCCTGAGGCAAAAGGAAACGTAGGACAAGGGATCCTATACTTCCAAGCAGATCCGAACCCAAAGGCAGATAAGCCACTCAGGTGAGTGCAGAGCATCGAATGGAGGAATTGGGAGTGGAATCAAAAGCGGACATCGAATCAGATGCCTTCAGCTATCAGCTCGCGTACAGAATTCAGCAGCAGCAGCAGCAGCAGCAGGAGGAGGAGGAGGAGGTGGCTCGGTGGGGCCGGTCAAAGATGGCGAAATGTTTGTATGGCCACGGCCCGTAGCTTTTTGTGCTTGGAATTTGGAGGAGCAATTGGCTCGGCATGTTTGTTGGTAGCAAGGGGCATGTGAGCCCCTCGGGATACCCTGAACAAAGCTCACCCCTACCTAGGACGCTACGTCGATAGCTATCCTGCTTTAACTTAAAAACACTTGGAAAAGGTGTTCATGTGAGCCTTGCTTGCCCTCTAACAATTGTATTTAAGCATATCACGTATGTTTTCTTTTTCTTTTCCTGTCGTTTCTTTTAAAGCAGGCTGTTGGCTTTGAGTCAGCTCCTTGTTGGTTTGAGTCAGGACTGGCTAGTTTGCCCTAATGTTAAGCCAACTAAGCCTTCGCCTCCGTTCAGCCCGATTTAGAGCTATCCTTTCTGCAACATGTCGAAATATCAAGTTCTTCCTTTGCAACTTCATCCCGTATAATTTTTTTATTTTACTAATCCCTCTTGGTTACACGCCTCCGAATAACATGCTTTAATCCTATGGATAATATCACCTTCAAATTCTTCTCCTTTATAAATAATTAATTCTAAATGCTGAGAATAATTATTTTTAGCTTCTCCTCTTTTTCTCATTTTACTAAACTTGTATATCATATATTCCATCTTACTCTTGCTTAACCTAAAATCCCTAGCACATGCCTTCATAATTCAACTGACATATATAAGTGGTGAATTAAACATGTTCAAGAAAAAATGACACTCATGACTCCATAATGAGAAACTAGTTCGCATCATATGGTAGACTGGTTGCAAGAAAGATATGAAAAATTTGCTGAGAGAAGCTAAGACCACTACCAGATTCAAATGACAGACGAACAACTCTCCAAATGAAAATAGTCATGTAAGCTGCAAGATCTGCAAAACTATCTAGTTTTTTTTTATGCATGAGTCATGACAATAAAGAATTTGTCTTAACCTTTACCTGATGTATAGATCCAATTCTCCCTGCATCGTCATTTCAGGCTCGGTCGGACTAAGTCATGTATCTACCATACAAGGCCCGAATATTATTAAAGATATATGTGTGTGTGTGTGTGTGTATGTAACCGTTCACTTGGGATGGCAAAAAAGTAGAATAGTAAAAATGCTCAAAAACAAACCTATCAGCGAAACATAACAATGCCTGGGATCCAGCATCCAGCTAATACATCAATCAAGTTCGACAAACAAGAATAACAAGAACAAAGAGAAACAACTTTGCTCTTTGGTCCCCCATAAGAACGTACAGCATCTGCGTCTTGCCTATGGACACTGACGCCTCATATCAAATAGAACCAACAAAATAATTGGACATGTAGGACATAAGAATGAAATTTGCTCTTCCTTTTCAGAAGAGGGAGGATGTCAGCTCCTTTACCTCTGATGCAACCTGGTTGTAATCAGCCTGCAGCTTTTCCTGGACCTCCTGGGCCAATTCCCCCCTGGCTGGCTTTGTTAGCACCAATACACAGCATGTAGGCCTCTTGGTGACCCCAGCAGTTGCAAGATCCTACGAGAGAGAGAAAAAAACACCAAGAAAAGAGAAAAAAGATGTCAGCAAAGTTGGGGAATCTATTAATTACAGCTAGAGCATTACGGTCAGCCTTAAAGGAACACAACAACATTTTGTGTATATAAAAAGCCTTTTCTTCATTGATATCGACCTAATTATATAGAAATAGCCTGCTCTATCAAACATAAAGGGTTCCATCGTAGGTGTGTGCTAAGCTTTTGAAATTACACCGGTCTTCAATCATGTGATGGGCCAAAACCAAGAAATTGCTAAGACAGCTTCGTCACTTAAGAGTTGGTGATGGATAGATTGCTACAAGCAATGTTTTAAAACCCAGACCATTTGCCAAACAGGAAAAGTGACCAGGTTATGGGAAGACGATGTTTATTTGAGTTAGCGATGGATACCTTGCTGCAAGCAATGTTTTAAAACAGGTTCAGTTGATCAAAGCAGAAAAGTGACCACATGCTTGTGTTACAGAGTATAAACCTTTAATTGTTTTAATTCCAACCAAATAGAAGAATAGATCTATTGTCTTGCTGCACTACCCACATGGAGTAAATATCCAAGTTGTTCCCTTTTCCACCAAAATCCTCATTGATAGTAAGATCTAAAAATTCAAAAAGTACTAAATATTATAGTGGACCGCACCAAAGATCCTAATCAGAATATGAATTCATACCCAAGGAGCTCAAAAACAATCAAAAATTTCATGCGGGACATACTATTCATTTAATGCTTGTAAGAGCTCAATAATCATTCTCATGTTGATGGGCCGCTAATTCCATTTTGTGAAAGAGTTAAAGAGTTCTAAAGCTTAACTACAAGGTCAACCATCGAGATGGAGAACAGAGCATGGTGAAAACAAGAGTATCTCATGTCGCTTGTCAAACAAGAGGAATCCCTAAACCCCAAATTGATGGCTCACCGTGATCTTTTATTTTTAACCAATACAGAATTGTCCAGTTCATGTGAATCCAGAATAGTTCAAACGAGCAGCTGGTTCAACTAGCAATTCAGATGGTTCACTGAAAAGAACGTTTTTTTTATTATTATTAAATAAAATGGTTCTAGGTTATGGTCCGGAACAGAGATCTGGCCGGTTGATGGTCCAACCAGTTCAATTGGCTGGTCTGGTCCTGTTTCAAAAACATTGGTACAACTCTCCTTGTGGAACCCGTAAAGAATCTGCTTTAAAAAAGCACTTTGAAAGCTATTCTTTAAGAGGTCCCAGAGCCTGACAGAGATGGGAATTCTTTAAAAATACCCCAAGCAACGGTGTATTTGTAAGAGTTGGGTCAGGTAACTAGTGAAGTAACTAGTGAAGATATGGCATTGAATCTATGTTGCAAGGACTCGAAACATGAAGTGACGGAATAAACATACCATGGTTAAAGGTAAAAACATCACAGTATAAGTTAGGCACAATATGGTCAATCGGCCATGATCCACCTGGAACTTGAAAACCTGCTAAGTTGTACTTGGCTTAGAGAATGGCACTTCACAAACGCCAGGGACTGAAAATGGTGAAGCTTCTTGCCAAATCAACTATATGGCCATTACTTTGCATTGATAATACTGAACCCAATATTTTGGGCACTCCTTGATTTTACATTTTATCTGGACTTCCAATAGAAAGGGACATATAAATAGGGGTCTTTACAATGGATATCTTGAACCCCATTATTCAATTCACTAACTTTCTAGACTTATTCTCGAGCCCCTGGAGTTTGATATTCGAAATCACAATTTTCCTTTTTTTTCAACACTTAAAGCTGCATTTGGAAGTGGAATATAAGGCAGTAAAAGTCACTTAACCCAGTCATTCCACCCTTTTCAACCAAACACTCATTGGAACACTTAGGTTAAACCACTTTTTAGAAGGAAAAAAAATAGATATTTTTGAAAAGTTGCTAAATAACATTTTTCCTTCCAAAACCATTTACCCTACTTAACCTCAAGAATAAATTATTCCATATAGCATGGAGTAAGATATTTTGGAGTAAAGAGAAGTAGGAGTAAATTAACCCATTTATTCCAGGTTAACTTATTCCGCTTCCAAAAGCAGCTTAGACATTGACACAAGCAGTCTATGGTGACACAAACAATATCTGCATGAATAAAAAGTTATCAAACACGTCTATGTCATATGATTAGAGTATATGTCATGGTGTGTTTAACAATTACAAACAAATGAATTTGATAGGCACAAGAGTAGGCACGAAAGAAGGGAAAAGCAGTGGACGCCACAAGGATCTCATTAGCAAAAAGGTTAAGCTAAGAAGATGATAGTCATTTTAACTTGTTATCAACTTTAATTTGCATCACAACCACAAGAAACACATAACAGAACTAATTTATTCAACCACATTGATTGGGAATGGAAATACACATCATTATGTTGAGTATACAAGTTGTTTGTGTTGCTAAGGATTTAAAATTAAGAAAGGCAAATGCATCATTCAAAATAATATCATGAAGAATAGGAAACAACATTAATTTATTTACATTCTAGAGACTCAAAAGTAAGTTTGGGACTAAAAAAATTGTCTATCCATGCAAGGACCTATAAATTATTTTAGTAGTCTGACCATAAGTTCTTGAAATGAAGCAGCAACTGGGACCATGAAGTTCCATACAATGGTAAGAATGGCCCAGAAAAGTTATCTAAGTTGGTGAAAGAATATTATACATCTTCAAATCAATTAGCTCTTATAAAAACACCGAGTCATGCTAACCTAGAGTCAGAAATTCTTATGGATACCATGCCATATATACATGGACAATGCATTTACCCAGCTACCAAAAGAAAAGGGAACAAAAAAGTGCTAACAGAGTCCAACCGACCTCTTTCGAAGGAACATATATGTATGGAATATCAGCTTCCTCACATAAGATGGGCACATGTGTGATCACATCAATTGGGGAAATGTTTCCTGCTATAACACACAATCTGCACCCACCAATATTAATTCAAATATTAACATATATAGCTCATTAAACAACAAGGAAAACAATTAACCAACTGGCATTGCAATATGTGTAAAAAATTCACAATGCATGAGCCATTGAGATAGTAAAAAGTTGCGAGGGCCAAAAAATCCATTCTTATCAATGTATCCCAACCATATAGTACATCTATCTACTTATTTTAACATAGTTCAACTTCAACAAATTGGGATGTATCCATCATGCAATATTCATGACAGGTGATTTCAAACACCCTGTCCCTCCATGTTTGTAATAAAATTAGGCCCAATATATCCAAAGCATATTGCAACCAACAAACTGCATCATAGATTTCATTTCCAATACATAATGAACAGTACCAGATAGAGGCATGCAACCTCTCAAAAGTTTCTCATATTTCCATTTTTTAAAGAAAATTGCACCGCTAGTGTTGCTACTAAACAGCATCATCACATGACAAGAGAGAATCCAAGGGTCCTCAACGAAGGCATAGGTTTGGCAAGGGACAATAAACTGCACTACAATTAATGCAGCACAAAGCAAATTATTCCACATAGAAACTAAGATTTTCTCAACCACCAGATTTCGCCTCAACAAACAACTTGCAGCTGTAACAAATCATGTCCCAAACATTTTACTGATTGTCTTGAAAATAAATTAAAATACCAGAAGGAATTGAGCTGTCAAATTGATTTAACAGCTATTGTTGTAGGTAGAACAAAGTAGTTTATTGGCAGAATCTAACATCAGTCAGCCAAATCTATGTAACAGAAACTCAGTTTTTTATGTTCTACCTTAAAGAAACAAGGTTTATTAGGTTTATTAGCAAACATACCAAGATGAGATCTAGGCAGATGGGTTCTATTCAAGGTTTTCAAATCCAGGGATCTTGGCCACCTCAGTGGGTGGCCAATACCAACATGGACTGAATCTTGCCAAGATGGAAACTTTGCCCAAAAGGGAAAGATCAAGATATTCCAGGATCTTGGCCAATACTTTAGGGTCAAGCGAAATCTCAGCAAATAAAGTAAATCCCAGATTTAAGTATTATATCAAGGCACTTATTTGATATTTAGTAACTAACAAATCACTCAAAAGGTAAAAATGATTAGAAATATCAGCTGATATTTTCCACATCAGTCAATTTATAAGATTATAGTCATTTATATTGACCAAGACAATGATGGTCGAGATACTGATGATATCATCACTGTAGGTGGCTGTGACCAGTAAAAGCGATATCTTGGCCAAGATGAAAACCTTAGTTCTAGTCTAAAGATATGAAACCAATTAGGGGCAGCTCAGTGAAATTTTTCACAAGACTGTTCCATGTATAAGCAGGTTTGGTTCTAAATTGATCATATTCAAGAAGGTTCCTAGAGTTGAAGCTCATTGGATGTGCTTCTATTGAGAAACCACCCATCCTCCTTTTACCACAAAGAAAACACAAAAAATATTAAAAAATAATGGGTTTTTTCTTCAAAATTATAGGAATTATGGAAACAAGGTTATGTAAAAAGCAGTGGGCTTTTTATTATTGATGGGACATCCCATCACATACCACCACTCTAGTTCCCAATTAAGGCCGTGGTTAACCTAGCATTTTTGGTCCACGTTTCCTACTTTAACTTCCTCTGCATGTTGATCTAAATAATTGTACTGCTAGATTGCAAATGGTGATTGCCAAATTTCTTTCATAAAAGAATCTGCTTTTAATTAGTATAGACGGATAAATGGTTGTACTTTTTAAACTTTCAAGTTCACGAAGGGATAAAGTAGCAAATAACATATCTAGAAGGAAGCTTTAAGATGATCTTTGATTGTTTTACAGATTACTAGGAAACTCATACAGCATGCTATAAGGCACATGGGATTTGGTGCAAGGTGGATTGAATGGATGTGATCACCAATGTCTATGCTGCAGGTTTAATCAAGAGAATAGACAATTGAGACAACAGGATCATTTGCTTCCCCAATTTTTCACATTTTTTATGGAGCATTTTGCACTTTCCTCATACATTTGGCTGTGATTGAAGGAAATGATGCTTCAAAAAGAACAACTGAGGATGCCTTCCATCTCACTTTTACAAATAATTTCTTATGACCCACAAAGGCATTTAAAAGTCCCCAAAGCTCTTGAACATTCTTCATTCAGTGCTGTTACAGGCACAACTGAGGCGCAAGGTGCATCCAGGTACAACCTCAGCACCTTGCCTACCTCAAGGCAAGGCAACTTCATTAAGGTGCAGAAAAGGGTGGGCCTTACACATGCATCATTGAGGCATCGAGGAACAGAAAGGCCACAGCTTTGTGATTATGTGAATGTTGTGTGTCTATATAATTGTGGTGGCTGTGTGCTGTGCTATGATGAACGCTAACCAGGTATCCGAGTGTTTGTGTGATTGTGCTGTCTGTTGTGGTGTGCTTGACTGTTATTAATGCAACCATTTATGTCTGGCTGAAATTATTTAGGTGTCTATATGAGTTTTGGTGAGTATTGTGTTTTTATTATCTTTGTTGTCAACATCATAATCCATTTATATATGCATATACAAATATACAGATACATAAATATAAACATACATATATACATACATAAAGATGCACACATATGGATCTATGTATGTACATATTTTGTATTCCTATCTGCCATTTCTTTTTCGACAGGAGTTGGTTTACCTTCTGACCCTAGGACCGGATACATGATTTTGTCATACTTTTTAAATTCTATTACAAGAAAAAACTGCCACAATAGTGCAAGGCTGTCATTAGTGTCTACCACTGTGTTTCTAATATGATTCACAATAAGATAGGTACAACTTATTGGTCTCATGAATATCAAATCCTCTTGGCTACCTTAAAAAAGAAAACCCATATTTGAACTTCTAATGACTCTTTGTTCACTTCTATCTTCAACACAGCTTATCAGTTTGTACAGATTAGATAATTTTTCCTCACAGCCTGTTTTTAAAGAAGAAAATTTTTGTGCAGAAGCTTGGCATAAGGAGGAGTATAATATGTCTCATTCTACTTCTCATTACTGAAATTTCTTTTTTTTATGTGAATTACTGAAATTTTCATTCACCTGCTCCTCTAACAAAAAGAATGTATAGATTTGATAGTTAGAAATTACTTTCTTTTGTTGGAATTCTACATGTGATTAAGTGTGCTGCATAATATCCAAGACTTTTACTTTGCAGTTTTCTTCTTTCATGAAATCACCGTTACAAAGCAATATTATGTTATTTAGATTCCTGCAAGTGAATCCTATCTACAAGTTCATCTGATATATATTCATGTATATGAAAATGAAGAACCTAAACTTCAGAATCTTTTACGAGTGTATAAAAGAGTCAACCATAACCTTTCTCTCATACAAACTAGGAAAAGCTGGCAATTGGACGTTAGAGGTGGCAGTCAGCAGGATGGACGCTGGTGATAGATGACTGGCGGAGTGAAACTGGCAGCAGGCAGCGAGCAAACACTAGATGTGGCAAAGAGATGCTGCAATGATGAACACAAATACACACACAGACACAGACACCCCTTTGAAATCCCTACCACCAGCACTAACTCTCGCAATGCCGGCACAACCCTTTTCCCCTATCCTTTGACCACCCATTGCACCCCATCCTTAGTCCTCCTACCAGCTCCACCCGTTCGCCACCTTCAACCAACATCCCCAACCAAAAAAGTAAATAAATAATAAACATAACTATGCTATATCGCTTACCAATCCACCCCTAAAATCCTAGTAGAGTAACCTAGAATCTCATACCTCCCATTTCTTCTCTTCTTTGTCAAGCATAGTCTTTATCCACTCCATTACCCTCAGTTGCAAAGCCACCCTCACTAGGACCCCACATGCCCCCTCTGGTCTTGCCCAACCACCCTGAAACTTCCCCCAAATACGCCCCATGAAATTTCTCTCAAAAGCTTCAACCTTCAACCTGGTGAGTTTAGCCATAATCCAAGCTCAGGTAGACCTCAGCCTAGGACCCATCGACCCTGTTATGCATCTATATATCATTTTTTTCTAAAAAAAGGCAAAAATTTAACATACATAGACTACAACATGTATCCGCTATAAGTAACTGCCTGGACATCACCAACCATCTATATAGGATGCCAAAAACACGGGAAATGACACACACTAAGTTCCGCTCCTGCCGAATATTGGGAGGATGGGAGAGGGGGAGGAAGGGTGCGAGGTTTCACGCTTGTCCAATTTCCACAACATGGAAAAAATGACCTTGCAATGTCATGTTGTCATTTTTTTCATCCTGCAGGGATTGGGCAAGCACGACCCTGTGAACTCTCCCTCTCGTCCTTTTTCTTCCTCGTTCCTTCTTCTCCACATTCTCTTTCCACCCTATCCCGCTGGGCCCCATGGGGTTTTCCCAAACATGCCCTAAGCGATCTAGGCAAGGATTGCTTATGCATTATAAGGCTTGCACAGTGCCTATCTGCCTAGATAATCCTCATAAAAATATTACCATGTATATCATAGTTAAAAATTCAAGCACATTAATATTCTTACTCATATAAGGCTTGCCAGCTACCATAGTTATCATAGTAATTGTGATCTTACTTCTACCAAAAGCTAAAATCACAATTCAGCCATAATTATTTTCATATAGCATGAGCATTGATGACCAAGAAGATAGATATCCGCAAATTGAAAATTAAAAAAAAAAAGAATTTGAGGAAAAGAAAACTAACCCTTTATGACCGCGACGAATGCTCTTCACTACTTCCTTTACTCCTCGTTTCAAACACTTAGCCTCAGAAGCTGGACATTCAAATAAGAGAGAACACATCAGTATAACTCCCATAAATAACAAATGGAGGTTACAAAACCAAAACACAAATTAGCATGGAGCACGGAAAATTTAAACCATAAATTAAAGTTTAAAAACAAGCAAATCAAAGAAATGCCTGTTTCTTTTAAATAAAAAGCACAACTTGATCTCTGCCTCCAGATACTAAAACAATCCTATAACAGCCTAACTAGATCATTTTACCTAAAATAAAGAACATCAAGAAAACCTAAGCATTGGTTCATGAGATACTATAGCCATCAACATAACCCAAAAAATATGTGAAAAGTGAAGAAAATTTGCTCAAAGAGAACAATCAGGTACCATCTTTTCACTGAATTGTATCAAGGTATCCCAGGAAATTCACTTAACAGATGATCAAGATATAATAAAGAAACATCTTTTTTATTAGAAGAAACCAAAAAAAAAAAAAGCATCATCTCGCAAGACAGAAGAATGATCAAAATAGGGAAAATTATATCGACAGAAGAAAAAAACCTCCAAAAGAATAACAACGCACCCTCCTTTTCACCGAATCCTATCAAGAATCAAGCAATCCCAGAAACCCATTTGACAGAAGATCAGGATAATAAAAGGAACATCTTGAGTTCCGCCTGGAGACATTAAAAGAATCCCGTAACCACCTAACTAAAAAAATTGACCTAAAAAAATAAGAAAACCTAAAGCATTGTTTTTTTTTTTTTTGAGGGAAGAAAACCTGACGCATCGTTTCATCAGATGATACACCCATAGCCCAAAAAAACTGAAAAGAAAAAAAAAAAAAATCCAAGAGAACAAAAACGCACGACCTTTTCAAAGAATTTTACCCAGAATCAAGGAAACCCGAATGACCCATATGAAACAAAGATCAATATCACAAGAAAGAATAAAAAAAGAGCTCCGCCGAGGTAGAAACTAAACAACACAACCGAAAACGAATAAATCGGCAAAACCAAACAATAAAGAACACATAAGAAGTATTTTGGGTTTATACCTCTTCGGACGAGCTTGAAGGTCCGCTTGCAGAGCTTCTTCCCGGCGAGAGGCTTCGCGATCGGGGCGACAGCCATCATCTTCTTCTTCTCCTTGATAGATTTCTCGGTCTCGCTGTCGCTCCCCATCTTCCTCTCTCTCTCTCTCTCTGTTCTGTCTCCGCCCTCTTTCTCCGCTGCGGGTGGGTTTCGGAGGGTTTTTGTAAGCGAAGAAGCGTCCTCGGCGGGTTTCAGGTGTCCGAAGACTCCAGGGTCCATACGTCGTCCAAAATAAATGGCACAGGGAAGTTCCCTTGTATCATGTGCTCAGATTGTTGTCAATATTCGCGCCATTTGATTACAGCCGTCCATCTCAACTTTGGGGTGAGCCTCTTCCCCGGAAGACGCCTGATGCATTAACAGCATTTAACATTATGTTTTTTCGACAATTATTTTAAGGTAAAAAAAATATCATATTTTTAAAGTAAAAAAAATTAGGATTGATATCTCCAGCTAAAAAAATAATTTCTTTTTACGACGTCAACCGTTGGATTCAACAATAACTATTTTAAAATTGGTATTAAAAAAAAATAAAATGCTTTAAGGTTTATATAAACCATAATCAAACGCATTACGAAAAACAAAAAAGATCGATCAAGATACAATCTGACCCTCCCGAAAACCTAGAAGGGGTATGAACTACAATGCTATAGTTCAATTTGTAGAATAAGGTTCATAAACCAATTTCTTCTTTTCTCCGGATCAAACTTATACTTTTATTATTTTTATAGCTAGCACATTCATTTTTTGTAAATTGATCTTCAAATTTGACTTCAGCTCGGTAAACTTTTTTTTTGCAGTTCTTTTTTTCATAGAATTTAAGTGCTTTTCCCCAGTGAGTTGGGGTCCAAACTTTTAGGAGATCATATGATCATGCTGTCAACTAAACAGATTCTAAAAGGTCGTCGACACCTTAACCTTGTAAAATGTCAACTAAAGTTTACCGACACTTTAGAAACTCAAATTCATGCTTCTTAATATAGGAGATGTCATTTCAGTCCAAAAATTTAGCGAAAGCTTTCTGTTCAGTCTCCATGGTGGCAAGATATTTTCTGTATCCATTGATAGTGCTTAGGCTTCCGGGTTGGTGATGGCGTCATTGTTGTTTTATACTGCTTTTCTTTAGATATTTGATGCTCGTTGTAGCAAGAAGAGTAAGATTAAATATGAGAGTTCTGTATAAAGTGAAGAGCCTGTTGCTTAGGTGTTCGAGGAGCAGGACAAAAAGCTTGTAAACCCATTCAGGGATTGGACTGGGGCTTTAATCTACTTAAACTAAAAAGAAAAGAAAAGAAAATTCATGCACTGTTGATATGCTACGTGGCAGGCGATCCATCGTAAAATGCACGAACCCCATGAGTTGCCCTTCAAAAATGTACTACTTATAGTACAATACTTATATTTATCAGCCTCAGCAACTTCAGAAAACTCCGGGGAAGAAGGTGTTTTAGCTTTTGTTAGATCCAAATCACCTTCCTCCTTCAAATATATATCTTGTTCGATCCTGCGTATGCTTGTCGCAAAATATGATAAATATTTTGATGTCATTACTATTTCTTGTCATTTACATTATTGAAATTTGCCCTTTCTTTATTTTTGGACAAGACTTAGTTTCATTTGATTTCTTAAATTATGGACAAGATTGTTTTGATCCATGAAAACTAGCGAAGAAGGTTTGTTTAAATTGGTTTGAACTACTAACAAATGCTACAAACTCTTGAACCAATCCAGGCTGTTGCCTGTACTTTTTCGCCCTGGTGCTTGTGAAAATCATATTGCAAAGGTTAGTGAGATTGAATGCAAACCACTCAGGTCGCTTAGTTTTTTCTTACTGTTCTAATTTCCACATGGTGGGAGTAGTCACATTTCTGATATGGCTATTATTTTTGGGTTTGGTTATCATCATTATCTTTGTAGTTCAGATCAGTAAAAACTAGCAATATTTTGGACTTCAGGTAAACCTAATGAATTTTCCTTTTCAACTAAGAAATGAAAACAGTTATTGAATTCCTTTACATTTGCAAAGCAATGCATAGTTTCTTAGTTGATCATTTTCATTTTCACTCCACACTAGAGCAAGTCATCATCATGTTCTCAGAAGCACTCTTTTTTCCTCGTCTTGCCCTCAACAGTTTTTGTAATAGCATCTGCTCTAAGTAATTCTCTTGATAATGTGATGCAAGTTTAGGGATCAACTATAGAAAGATTTTTCTTTTTTTCGTTTCGACAAGAACTCTAGAAAGAATATGAATTAGCAACTACAGCCAATGTTGCAATTTAACAATCATTCCATAAAGATGAATTCCTAAATTTGATGACAAACATTGTCAATTGGGAGAATGTAACGCTAACTAAAAGTGTAGAACGTAACAACTCAAGGAAAAGTTTTTTGTTCTTTAAAATATTTTTCTGGTTGGAAGTGATATATGGTAGCCTAGGATCTGTAGCTGAGCATATGAATGGTAGCTTAGGAAGCGATGAATGGCCAGCGTGTATGTGGCCATGCCCTCTGGTGCTTTGAGTCAAACTTTGAAAGCATCGGCCATGGCCAACCAAGAAAGAGAAGTCACAAGAAACCAATCCAAGACTCCAATACCGCCACCCACTATTATCACAAGCCAGATCATTAGCTATCGACCAAATTTTTGGCAGAACATGGGACATGTAGCCAAGGCATAGAAGCCAATTTAAGAACCAAATCTTATAAGGAAAAGCGATTTTTACACCAAAATAACCATTCATGGAAAACTGGGTGCATGAAAACGGACGGGAGTTGAGCTCTGCATAAACTCATGCATTCTTATTGCTTGGCCAGAATTTGATGAAACGAATATTTATCATCCTTTGTGGCCTGTATGGGAAGAACAATAGCAAATTTTTAACCTTGAGATGGTGCTGATTTGTGACCATTTCCTCTGGGAGAGATGTCACTTTTGCTCACCATAGCGCAGGATACCATACACATCAACAATGCCTGGAGGAAAAACTGGATCCGTTGCAGCTCTCACAGCAACCTTTGCAACAGTTGTAACATTCACTGGAGGAGTGAGGAGAGGACCCACAAGTGGGATTTGATTGAGTGGTTTCGCACGCTGCAGGACCTGCGCATAATTGAACTCATGATTCCAGGTCTTCTCAGTTTGATCTTATCACTGCACGTGTGTGTGGAAGTGAATGTGTGAGAGAGAGATTTTACCATCTCCAGTGGTGACCCAATAACACCTAGAGGTATTTTCATACTCCCAACTCGGCGAGTCCCATGTATAAAACCGGGCCTGAGCACAACTCCTGTAAAAGATAAACTGTGATGTACGCTCTCAAGCAATCTTAAGGTTCTCCACATGCTTGCAATGCACTGTGAGGCTTCCTGAAAGCCCTCATTGTATAAACTAAAGAATTTTTGAATTTATTACTATTAATAAACTAACAATTCCTAACAAGCTTAAAAAAAAATAAGTTTTGGATTCAACACAGCCAAGATTAATGAAACTAAGATCAAGGAAACTGACCTCCATATGTAAATTTTGATAACAACTCTGCTTCAGCAGCTTTCTGTGCCACAAATGAACAATTTTTTTGTCATGAATGACAGATGCATACAGAGCAAGTGCAAGATGACAATCATGAACAGAAGTGATAAAACTAGGAAGATAAAATAAAACAAGCAAAAAATGTTTACAGCAAGAAAAAAGCAAATGATAAGTCAAGAATCACGAGAAGCTACAAACAGGCTACAAGCATACTACACTTTCTGCTGTCACATCCAGTAAAGATATGGATGAGTAAGCCTCCCATGTCAAAAAGTTAATCATCACCAACAAAGCTTATCTAGCTTCTCTAGAATAGTTTAATAAATCTTTCAAAATTAGTTCCTATAAGGGTTAAGTGCTCCCAGAATACAATCCGACTGAAATTTTTTCCACTTCCCCTCACTTGACCACTTACATATCTATAGATCCATTCCCACACCAACACACTCCCCATTACACATCCCAGATTGCTCACACAGTAACCTTCCCTCCAGTCTTTGGGGAAAATAATTATACCACCTCGATCGGTCATCACTAATGCCTTGTGCTATGTGAATTATGAGACAATGACTTTGGTGATGGCTCTGTCAATATCAACAGCATGCTAATTTAATTAAAAAGGTGTCAACTTGTAAGAAGACCCTCTAATTTACCTAAATAGTACAGTATGAACTATGTATCAACTAAATACAAACTGATGAATGAGAAAGTTTATTACGGCTACAATTCGATCAGCTCAAGTCAAGGTCTTTCACAATTTCAACCTATCTAGACTTCTAATTTCATATTTTTGGCAAATTTAGGGTCATTCCATTACTAAAGTTAAATGAGTTAGAATAGATCAAGTCCTTAAGTTTCAAACTTTAGAACATTCGATCTGTCATAGTGGATCAACCTAGAACTGAAGCCTTTTCAAGAAGAAGTCATAGTTGAAGCAAGACCACCAGAGAGGACCACTAGGTTCGCCTGAATCGGGTTTCAGCTAGGTGCAACTTCTGACAAACACAAATCATTTCCAAGAGTTGTTAGAATCGGACACTACAAATCTCATTTAGCTCAAGTCAGTTCATTGCAAATGGGTTTTCTTTATGGTTACTGCTCTACAAGTTCCGTTGAATGATACATCAAACAATTGATAACTTCAAGTATTGAGTCCGCTAGAAGCCTCTACCAACTGCAGTATGTCAAACTACAAAATTCTAGATTATATACTGAGATGTCTACATTCGTTAACAATCTACAAACGGCCATCATTTTTTTTTAATACTATAAACAATGGAATAGTTTAGAAATGTCTAGATGATTATACACCTCAAGTCCTATTTTTCTTAATTACAAGTAATTAAAACTTATGTCTGAATTATTATGGTTCTTAAGCTTAACTTACTGCCATAGTTCCCAGAAAAGATAACAGTTAAACATCTAGATTATTAAATAGCAATACCTTTCCCTCATAATAACCTTGTAACACATCATTTGCATCACCAAAATCAGCAGCCAAGATATAAACAAATCTTTTTACATGTGGCTGAATCATTATGGTGTCTTAAGCTAAACTTACTGCCGTAGCTCCCAAAAAAGATACAATTAAATATCTAGATTATTAAAAAACAATACCTTTCCCTCATAATAACCTTGTAGCAGATAATTTACGAGACCAAAATCAGCAGCTGAGATATATACAAATCTTTTTACGCCTGCAATAAAAAAGACATAAGGTGCCGGATAATTGAATTTTTAACCACGTGCATTTCATCTAGAACAAGGACAACTAAACATCCTCTAGAAACAGTCATTAGATGTATGGTAGTAACAGCATTAAAGAAGACTTAGAAGGCAATGAGACATTAATAGACATAACTTGCTGTATTGCTTTTCTTTCTTGTAACCCCACCCCCAACCAAAAAAAAAAAAATGTAACAGGTACAACACATATAGGTCAAGCAGAGAGAACAAAGAAGGAAATTAGACTTTTATCTCAGACCATGGTACACTATACCGTACCAGTTTGGTACGGTACAGTATGTACCGTACCGAAGTGGTACAATATGGTATATACCATACCGAACCGGTTCGATATCGATACATGGTACGGCGGGCGAACTAACACACGGTATACCGAACCAGCTCCGTACTGTACCGTACCAACATAGTGATAATGTGGCACCAGTATGGAGCCCGATACCAAGACTATGTACCTTGTTTTGGACATTAAGCAACTTAAAATATAAAGAAAATAAATATGCCAACCAAGCACCCCCGTGCAACTAAAACATATGCCAATGCTCATGATGTCGAGGAAAGATATTAAGAAAATAAATATGTGAAGTGAGAAAAATATGTACAGAAATATAAAATAATGAACCAAGGTAATGAAATTAAAAACAACAGAATTTACACACAAATAAATTAGCAGAAATTTGCAAGTTGTTAATTTGCAAAACAATTCAATCTGTAAATCTTCAAGTCCTTTTGGCTTAAGAGCATTGGCCTCCCCATGCATTGATGCTTACTTTGCCTAATGATTCACAAAGTCTTTTTCTTCTTTTATTCTCACCACATATTTTTTGGGTTGATACCATAGAGCTGTAAGCGAATTGAGCCCAGTTGTTCCAGTCTATCACCTCAGACTATTTACCAGTCTAATCATATCTTTTATGTAACTTTGCACTGTTCTCTTTTTTTTGGCCTTAGTTTTCTGGTATCCTGAAGCCCAATTTTGGTTTTCAAAGGATGATATCTGATGGTAATATGAAAATACAGTAATACGTAAATACCTTGCTCAGAAGCTGCTCTGATAGCATTGATGTTTGCAGTTCCATTGATCTTATACATATGAGAATATGACCCAAAGCCTCCAACACATGATATCTGCAAGAGATTTTGGTATTAATTCTTTAACAATGCATAACATTACTTAATTAAAATCTTGCATGTATTTCAGTTCAGAAATTACAAATAAAGAGATGGTTCTGCAACAAGTTTAGACATAATTTGTTCTGTTATTTCTAAATTTGGTCCATAACGATATGTGGTGTATATCGTTCATGTAAGGAAAAGCTTTCTGCCTAAATGTGATCAACATAACACGGCAAAGTTGGAGAGAGGGATAGCATTAACCCCTCAAGATCTTCATGAACAGGAAAAGGCCCCAATACGACAAATAGCAAGATTGAAGATCAAGACAAACAGCAGCAAGATATTAAATGATCATGAAGGCAACAATAGGATAAGACCCATAAAAGAAAAGTGTTGATGCATCATATACGTAACCAATAAGCTTCTTGTATTGAAATCAAACATAAACATTTCATTTTCTCCATACTTTGACTCTTTTTATTATTAATAAATCCAATTTCAATCAAAGAAAACAAAATTGCTTTTGAGGGCAAATATGAGATATCAACACTTGTCCTGCCTGAAGGTTGTTTTGGGTGCGAAAAAAAGGAAAAGAAGGTAAAAGAACCTGAGAAACAAATCCTACTACTAGTATATTATCATGAAAATGGGAATAAAATCATAGAGACCATATCATCTTACATTTCAAAAGTACTTCTACAGAACAAGGTTATGGTCCAGGGAGAATATATGAGACAAAAGGCAAAAATTTATAAATATTCAGTGTCCATGCTAAACTAATGAGGCCGCCACCACCACCAGCATCTCCTATTTAACTGCAACTACCCCCAAGCCATTTTCTGACATTCAAATAAACTCCTAGTGCACTAATGCTAAGTAGAATAGAGTATTTATGCAAGCACTGACATACCACAGCAGTTACACCATTCATAACATCCTTCAATGAATCAGGTACAAGAAGGTTTCCTGCCAAAAGAGAAACAAGTTTCAAACTTCACCAAAATTTAGTCCAAGAACAAAGCAATGGGCTTATATTAGACGTAAGCAATGGGCTTATATTAGACGTTCTACCCTGGTGCCACGCAACTTTATCAGCCCATGATTCACGTATCGATGACCTTCCAGATCTGAAAAACAAATAGAAGCATGTTGATAGTCTAAGTAGGTTTCTTTGAAGGTTGAAAATACCATATGCTAGAAAGGCTTGATGTTAGAGCAACCCCCACCCCCTCCCAGAAAAAACAGAATCCAATAAAAGATTAAGTTATTCTAGATGGAAAGGTGAATGCATCTAAAATTATATATAAACATATATTTTTGGGGCCAACAATTATAAAACAAGTACATAGTGAAGAAGTAGTTGACAACAGCAGATACTATAAAAACTACAGAACAAAAGACATCAACCATTTTGAGCATGTTCAAGCAACATATTGGCATAAATATAAGAATTATCCTCACATGGAAGGCAGAATATAGACTATGTGAAGAGAAAATTGAACATAGACATTTCATTCTTAAGGACAACCAAAATGGAGCCACTGATTGCAACTACGTTAAATCAGAACATACAAGTCACAAATTGGAGGGTTCCTAGAATTGGAACATAATTTCGAGTGCATCAGGACTCAGGAGTATCAAAATCAGAGAAACTTTATATACTATAACCAGGGTCAACCAAAAAATATAGCTAGAATCTGATAGCCCGATTGTGTTAGAATTGCAGCAAAGATGTATATGTCCACTAAGAACAGTAAATACATAGCTCTCCACTGTTTTGGCTGGCAAATACCTGAAAACCACTTTCTTTCTTGGGAACGCAACATATCATTTTAGATTTGTCACAATCTACCTATAAAAGGGCCACTGTCTCTTTATAAATGGAATTTTTCCCAAAGCAATTCTAGTTCAAAGTAGAGTCATACATTACACCCAATTTTAAAAAGGCAGAAGTAACGAAAAGTTGTTACATAAAAATCTTCCAATGCCAACAATCTGCTTATCAAACATATGCATGGAACCTCCTTATTCTTCCCAGTTCCCACTCAATTTTCACAGATAAAATAAGATCCACTTCAGCTATAATAATTTCACAGAAAGTTGTTCTGTGCATTGCATTCAGTTGTTTATGGTAATAGGTATTCTATTATTTCCTATGCCCAGTCCTTTTATCACAAGTGTTTGAGGTTTTATTAACTCTACTGAGGTTCTATATGAGCATGACGATGATGGACTATATCTCCTTTTCCTTCCCAGTCTCCCTTCCCCTTGTCGAGCTTAGCCAGTAAGTTTTCTCTTTCTGCTGTTATATCTAACCTAAACTCCAAGCAAGAAGTTCCCACTTTACCATCCCTGCTACTCATTTCCATCTCCATTGTGGCAAGCAATTTGACCAGCAAAGTATTGTCACTAATCAGTTGAATTCTCATAATGGAAATATATATACAAGAGCATGTTATGTGATTTTTACTTTACCAAGAAAATACAAAGAAAGATAATAGATGCAGACCCGATTAGTATTCAAGGCTCAAAAGCCCTAAATCGAATCCTGTGCTTCCCAAAAATACGATACCTGCTAAGACTAGAAACAGACAAGCCTTGCTCTAAAGCTTCTTTGCAAACATGTGAACCAACAAAGCCACTGCCGCCCAATACTAGCAACTGTAATGAGAGCAAACAAGGAATATTTAGACAAAGGTTATCAGAATCTACCCAAGACATATCATACATGTAAATAAGCAATGTGAACCATGTTCCAAGAGTGATCTAGACAACCTTATCTGATGGAGGAGGCGGCACATTGAGTGTCTCTGCTTCCTCTACTTTAAAAGGCTCATCTACATGATTAGAATCAGTAGACAATAACCTGCCATTTCTTAACAGACCTGATGTGCTGAAATTAATAGAGAGTCAGAGAAGTTTTTTTATATATAAAAAAGGAAGTATTCTCAAGTAAATCATGTTTAAGGCCATGAAGGCTACATTACCAGACTAGGAAGCATGACACAAGGTTGAGACGAGAAGTAAAACAATTACGAGCATTATTAATATTGAAATGGACAGAGAAGTAACATGTATACTAAACTTTTTAGGTAGATAGTAAAGCTGATGGCTTCCAACATGTATACTAAACTTTTAGAGAGGTTACCACCTATTCACGAGAATGATGTACCAAAAATTACAGGAAAGAGCTGTTTTACTACTACACATTACATGTTTCCTAACAAATTGAAGCTCACCCCTTGGTCTAATAACATGGCATGATAAAGACCAATAAATCCCTAAATTCCAACGAGAACGTAAACTATGGATTGCAGATATCAATGACAGAATCCACTGGGAGGAGGTTACATGTACCAATAACGGGAGGCGTTACCCTAACTGTTTGACGTGGGAAATTCTCATACCATTAAAACAAAAGATTAATGGTTCTCCCGCCATTATCCTCCGGGGGTTCAAGAACAGAACTAATGTCATCAGATTTCAATGAAGAAAGGGCAGATACTTTCTTCTTTTTATCTCTTTATTTTTATTTGCCTCTTGGCACAAATTATTCAAGCAAAGACATAAAAGAAAATGAATTTTATCAGATTACAGAATTACAAGAAATGGTTAAACAGTGAGCTTACTATAATCGAGAGATGGAGGACTTTGAGTAGATCAAACGCGAGACAATCGACCTCATCTGGGAATTCCCTTCTTTCGTCTTGCGGATACCTTCCCTTGTTCTGAAGCGAGGAAAAAGAGAAAGGAATCGAGTGAGACAGGGGTGTAACAAATTTTAGAGAGGAGATTGAGGTGGATCTACCCTATTGTGCAATGAAATCTCACGCGCAGCGAGTTGCGAGAGAATCGTAGGGATGCAGTTGGTTTGGGTTCTTGGTCTTAGCTTTGGCCTCCAGAGAAATCGAGAGAGAGGGAGAGAAACGGGGAGAGAAATGAAGAGTCCGAGAAACAGGTGGCACGCAGCGGTCGCCAAGTTTATTTGGTTCGTGTGGTTTAAAGCTCGGGTGCGCCGTTGGCTGATTTTGGGCTGCCGGAATGCCGCGTGCTGCCGACCCGCATCAATTGGGTGCAAAGTATAAATCTGATGATATGATTCGATGGTCCCCGTTAGCTTCAATCGACGAATGTTGGTCTTGGTTTTTTGGATCCAATGCTTTTTTTTCTTTTTTTTTGGAAAAAAAATATTTTGGATCCAATGATGGGATCGGTGACTGAAAATTGAATCTTGTATTTTTTTTTTTTATTTTTGGTGCAAGAGAGGTCTGATTCAAAAAAAAAAAAAAAAAAAAAACAAGGTTAATTTTGAAGAATGCATGTTAGACGATGGTAGGAGGGGTGATACAAGCTTCGTCATTAAAAATTAGGACTCCAAGATGGTTATTGCTGGTGGGTGCAACCTTTGATATTTCTGCGCCGGGAGCGGAGTTGAGGGCAGCTTGGGCTGGTCTGTGTCAAGTCCGGCATGTTTTACAAGTCAGCACAATCTTGCTCGAGAGTGACTCAACGACGGTGATTGACTGGATACAGGAAACATTGACGGTGGGGTTGACTGCCACACTTTGCTCCGAGATATTCGAGCTATGGTCGGTGAATATGTCGCTTTTTAAGCCAAGCACACTTATGGATAGATCAATGAAGCTGCGGATTGGGTGGCCTTATGTGGCTCACCACTTTGGGAGCTCTATAAATTAGTAAGAGGAAGTTACCTAGAGCGCTCCGTGACTTATTATTTTTTGGCTTTTATTTGAGGTAGGTGACCTGATTTTCTTCCCTTAGCACATGGATAAGGTAGAATATAGCTGCACACTGAACAATGTTTGAAAGAAGAGGCTGCAATGAACCGGTTGACATGAAAAATCATTCTATGTTCTCTAATCCATTCAATAACAGTCATGGAATCTCCTTCTAACCAAATATTCTTAAATTGAAGGTGCGAAGTAGCTCTGAGGAGACTTATCCATATTGTTCGATCCATATCTACTGGGGTGACCACCGGTTTATGTTTAATAAACAGCTGACACATGGTATGCCAAACATCCGACATAAGGCATGCTCAATCTCCGACACATGACATGCCAGCCAATCACAATCACCAGCTGCAAAATCCTTCAACAGATTCATCCAAATTTTGTTGAAATGTTGAATGGTTTCTTGATTCGAACAAATTCATTGGTGCCCTGCTCAGGTCTCTTTTTTTTTTTTTTCCTTTCTTTTTTTTTTCTTTTTTGTGAATTGGCTGCTCACACTATCCTAGCATGAGCATAACCAGCTACATTAGAATCAAGCAAGCAACGCAAAGCAAAAGAAACAGAAAACTGCTGAGTCCAAAGAAACTCTCCAAAGTGTTGTGCAGCGAAAGAGGCAATCCAGTCAGCAATCTGGTCCGCCTCCTGAAATACATACCTGACCTGAAGAATCCGGCACTTCCGTAGCATCCGACAAATGTCGCCCAGAAGCAAGTGCTCCACCTTCACCCACCCTTCTTTCCTAAGGTGCGCCATCAGAAAAGCTGAGTTTTCCTCCAGAATGATACAATCAGCCTGCAGAACACATATCGCATAAGAAAGTTCCTCCCATGCTGCCCTAAGCTCCGCCCCAAAAGTATGCCCTGCTTAGTTTTCATTGGTAGTTGATGTATAGATGACTGCTTGTTCTCAAAAAGCCTCTTATTAACATCCATCCCGTATAAGTTTCCCATCATTAACGGTGGAAGTTGATCATTTCAAAATCCCTTTCAAGATGGGCTTCTTTAGGATTATTTGAACCATCTCTTGTGGTAAAAATAGAAGATAAACTTAGAATAGTCCATTGCCGTGCATAGGAAATCAGATCAGAAACCTTATTCCCCCTAGATATGCATCATATATAGTGGCATCGGCAATGCATCAATAGGCAAAGTTGAAATCCATGGATCCTCCATTATAGAAACCTAGTTACGCAAATGGCCTGCTAGTTTCTCCATTAAAACTAATTTCTTTGGTGAAGAAATTGAAGTCCAAGACCACCATTTGATCTAGAAAGGCAAATTAAGCTCCAATTAGCCACCACGTGTTCCAGTCATCCATAGTCATTTGTTATTTTAAAATTTATTTATTAAACATGCATCTTGACGTATTATAATAAAAATAAGAGTTTTTTTTTTGCATGAATATTCTTCTAAACATCGAATTCTGCATGAATATTCTTTCAAAATTGATATTTGTATCTATACCTTCATAAAATATTTGTTTTGCTATTCTACCTTTTTTTTTTATCTTCATTTTTGCATATGTTCCTACACCATCTAATGCCGCTAAAAAATTAATAATTTTAAATTAAAATAACTAAAATATTTTTAATAGATGAATGTAGAAAAAGAAATATTTATAAGACGATTATAATGAGAACAAAAAAAATTCAAATTTTATTTTATTTTTAATTAAAATAAATATAGTTTTTATTAACGGTGTTAGAAAAATTATTATATTAGAAGTATTTGGTCTAAAAATAGTATTTTATAAGGGTAAAAAGTAAATATAATTTTTGAAAAAAGTATTCACGTAAATTTAAATTTTTAGAAGCGTATTTATAAAAAATAAAATAAAATAAAAATAAAAATAAATGGTTATAATTGGGATCGTGCACGGTTTAATTTCAGAGACCCGGCCCGCCGAGACTCGAGAGGGACCTGCCACGCGGCTGAAGGGGGATCCACCCAAAATCTAACCTTCATTTCCATCCCTCCTGGGCCCCGCCCCGATTACCAACAGCCTGTACGGAACCGGCTGGAACCTGGGTTTCCCATACCGGGGGCGCACGTGTCGCGGCTGTATCTCTCTCGCGAAGGATTCACCTTCCTTCGCGCGAATCCACGGTTGGATTAATCCATCGCACAGATCTCAAATCGATCCGAACTCATCATTCACCTCCTGCGCGGCTCGCAAATCGATAAGTCGATGATCCAACGGTTGAGTCGCCCGAAAGGAAGGTGAATCCTTCCTTCGTGCAAAAGATGCAATTCTAACGAGGGGCACACTGGTTAAAGTTAAACCGCCGTAGCTGAGCTGTTCTCTCCCAGGTGCCAGATGACAGCTGCCCGCGCGGCTGCGGGACCCGCGTGTACGTGCGGCGCGGGGGCACGGGCCATGAAACCCATCTCCGAACCACTCTTTTACAAGAAAGAAGGAAAACGGCCGGAGGTCCGAGACTCCGAGTGGTGCTCGGTTTAGTAACCAAGAAGCCAAGCAAGAAGAAGAAGAAGAAGAAGAATGGCGAAGGGCTCTTCGGTGCAGGTCCTCTACGAGCTCTGCAAGAAAACCTTCTCGCCTTCATCAGGCGCTTCTCCTTCCCCGCAGGCCATTCGGAAGCTCTCCGCTCTTCTCGGTAAATTAATCGGCTTAAATTCTTCGTGCATCCTCTCCCTGTCCCGTTTTCCGACGAAAACTGAAAGTGCTCTGATTTTTGGAACCATCCTTTGAGGGTTTTGTGCGAATCAATTGGTCTGTGTTGACGCACTTGTTCGTGGACATCGAATTGCTATGTGGAATCGGTCATGCATTTCATCGAATAGTTCATCTTCTAAATCCAGCCCCCCCTCCCGGGGTGTTGTTCTTATTTTTGGTCATTTATCTTTTTCGCGCTTTTATGAAGCTGGTAAATTTACGTGCAAATGCACGTTGAGCCTAAATGAATTTAGGAGAAATATTATAGATTACAATTATGCCGTTAAATTAGCTTAGGATATAAAAATGGAAAGAAATATATAAATAATTTTTTTGATTCTATCAAATACTTTTCGCGAGATGAACGTATATTTACCAAAGTCATATAAGAATGTGTTATTGGTGCTTCTAATAATACAGCATGAGAGTGGAAAAATAAATAGCTAATATGATGATATGCTGGTTCCATATGCTTTTAAAAACAAATCAGAAAAATGATTTTAACAAAAGCAAGACAACACTATTATTTTATTTGGCTTCCAATGCCTTTTACTTGTTGCTCCTATTTTTTCTATTAATATATTCTTAAAGATTTTATGATTCTGATTTTTATATGGCTTCCTATCAATAAGTAGGTGGGGCAGCAAAAATCGTTGCTGACGTCTTGTTCAAGAATCAAAATTGTTCTGAGTTTTGAAGGATGGTGATTAAGCTTAGTTTGGAAGAGAACTGTCATAGATTATATCATGATCATAGCGACAGCAGGAGGGATCAAAATAGGATTGGATTCTTCTGAATCTTTTGTCAGAGATGCATGTGCTTGGAATTGCATATGGCGATAATGGTTGGGATATGTTGGCTAGCATTGGGATTTGGGGTGAACTTTGAGATGAGGTCTATGAAAGAGTACAACAGATTTTGAAGAAATGAAAATGATGAGAAGGCTTTGAACAAAAAGGAGATGCATTTGATTGGATTTGTGCCAGGGGTTATTTCTAAGTAGGAGACGACTGATACTAGGGGTAGATGGATCATCGAGGATGTGAGGTAGTTAAGTAATAATTCATTCTGTGTGAGTCCGCCAATTAATGGATTAATGGATACCTGGGAACAAGGAGGCATGGTCACTGTGGAGAATGAATCTTTGCCAAAGAGAATTCGACTTGAACTCTTGTTAGAAGAGGGCAAGATCCTGCCAGGATAAGATCACGGGAGTGGATGAGAAAGAGATAGTATCTGGTCTAGAGTTTCATTTTTATAGAGTTAGTACAGAAATTAATTGGATTGGTTACATCCTTTTGTGGTTAAGTTTCTATTTTTGGGTAAATTCTAGGATTTTTTAAGGAAACTAGAGATAGACTCTTTTCTGGATTTTATTTCGAAGTCGCAGATTATGCTTTCTAGCAAATGTTCTGAGTTGGATTTGAGATGGATTTGGTGTTCTTTTTGGTGCACGGTGAGATTTAGGGCACTTATATCGTCTAATGAATTTGGTTATTAGTGGTTCGGATGCTCTCAATTAAATGTTAGGGTTGTTGCTTCTTGACTTAAATGTGTTGACTTAAGGAAAAAGTAATCACAATTTTAATTATGTTGATTTAATTATGATAAATTTATCAAAATTGCATTAGTAATTTTCTAGAGACATTCATGTTACAAAATAACTCTAAAAATAAAACATTCATAATATCATTGTTACATTACATTAGGTAGGCCTACTGAGTCTCTGCATATCTTTGACTGCAACGAGTAATATTTTTTTTCTAAACAAAAAGATATGGTGAATTTGAAAAAAATTAAATAAAACATGTATTTAAATTTAAAAAAAATATAAAGATAGAAAACTAATAAGAATTGATTGAAAGTAAGATATATTAATTATGATAAATATTATTGATATACATGTTAAGTTTTACTTGAAATTTATCCTTTGGATTTAACTTCTATTTAACATATAAGCCATTTAAGTTACATGTGGATTATATATTTTTGAGGGTGTCTAGAAGAAACTTACTAATACAATATTTGTCCATTAATTTAACTTTCATAGCCTATAATGTATCTCTTTTGTTCAGTTAGTTTTTTCTTTCGTACAAAGCTACAATGGATCTAGGGAGATATGGAGCTCACATCAAGTGATCAAGATGCAATTCTTATTATGCTAGATGATTAAGATTTGCAAAC
Organism: Phoenix dactylifera; assembly: GCF_009389715.1. Taxonomy (NCBI): domain Eukaryota; kingdom Viridiplantae; phylum Streptophyta; class Magnoliopsida; order Arecales; family Arecaceae; genus Phoenix; species Phoenix dactylifera. The sequence goes on along the minus strand of NC_052398.1, from coordinate 2,923,666 downwards.
CAACCTTATTGGTGGGAGATGACCTGCATGAAGCCATCTCAAGAAGACTTGAACAAGAATCGTTTACCCAAAGTTTAAGAATAGCCTTTTTTCCCTATATGTTTTATATCTACTAGTCTTTATTATAAACACTGATTTGGCTTAAGCCTTTTCCCTTTTTTATATATTTTGAGAGGCTAACCTTTGCTTTTATGAAATAAAAAAAGTCCTTTTCTAACTGACATTTTGTTAAAATTTTAATTAAAATTCTTCACATGAGATCAAAGGTCCTTCTTAGTCAATTTGATGAGGAAGGTTTCACCCCATATGGCACTTGTCTCGGTATCCTTGCCATTGTCTTGCAATAGGAGAGGCATAAGATGGTATGCTTACAATTGTTGCCATTAGAGGTCCAAGATGGATTCACTGCTAGATGATTTTTAGGTTAAGGTATATAGCCACAGCCGCTAAGAAGAGTAACTAGGCAATTGAATGGAAAAAGGATTGAGTAGAAGAGTATATAAAAGATGGTAGGTGGCTCCTAGAATGCAAGATGAGAAAAGGTTAAGGGTTTAGCTTAGATAGTTAGGACCAATATTCTAAACCTCAAACTCAGTATGCTAGATTTTTTTAAAGATTCGAGTGAATTCATAACTAAGATGAGAACATCAAATAAAAAAGCATACCATAATAATGCATGAGAATTGAAGTACTGAATAAAATTATGCTCACAGACTGATCAATCTACAGCTAAGTTATAAGATGTAAAGGTAATCCTTGTCATCAAGTAGTAAATAAAAATTTTCATAACTAATGTTAACAATGGTCCTTTAATCACCCAATAGCTAAAGTTTTGATGTTTAAAAATATAAAAAGAACAAACATACAAAGAGGAGAAGAAAAGAGTGTCTTTTTTTGTGGTAAAGTTTGTTGTTGTCTGAAGAGGAGAAGATGTAATGCATGAAGAGGAGAAAAACAATGTTGGATTGGTGCCCCCTAGAGGAGGAGAAGAAGAGGAGAAAACACATTACATCAGATCCAATTGCATGAGATATTTGGCATGATCTTATTCTTTTTTGAAAATATTAGGAGCCATGGTTTGCCTGGCAATTGAAAGGATATGAGTTTCTTACCCTGTTTGTATGGCCTGCTAAATTATCCATGGACAAATCCTGCAAAGCCCCTAAAGGAGGACAAGAACAAAGTTCAGTATGGACTAACGTGATTGCGAACTCCATCCGAGCAAGCAATCCCCCCCCCCCCCAAAAATATAAGAACAGCGGATTCTCTGTAAAAGCTGATTTCCAGTATTTTTTTTTCCATGGGGGAGTTGGGGGGGGGGGGGGGGAGGGTGGCTCTACGATCTAAAGATAAATTGCTTTCCTTCCATCTTTAGCTTGTTCCCGTCCATAACCATACAAGGAATATTCCACAAATACATTATGTTTGCATCCAACCAACCCCTTGAATTATGATTTTTTTTGTATTAGGTCACCTGCTCTGTTGGGTTTCTTGTCCAATATTTTCTGAGAAAAACCAAGGATTTCTTTGTGATAATTAGATCCTAATGGAAATGTTCCAGAAGCTAGGAATATTTTAGTTTATCTCTGTTCTAACTTATCGATTTCTATGCACTGATTAGGATTAATTTAACAATATTAATATGTTGAGAATTCATATTAAATTGGGAAACTGTAATTGGGAGAATTTTTTTTGTGGCTTGAATGGCCAAGATTAACTCAGCAAAAAATCAAAGGTATTTGGTAAAACATATGCTACAAGTTGGCTATCTATATCTCTGGAATCCTTTGGGAAATTGTTTTATCTTTGCTTATTGATGGGCAGGGGCGATTTTGTCTTTAGATTCTATGATTCTTGTATGAACCTCTAGCGGACAGGATTTGTTTTATTAGTTTCAAGGGTCCAGATTGTCTCTGGATAGAAATTATAGGCACTTATATATATATATATATATATATATATATATATAAAATATGGATTAAAGTGGATTCTTTTTTGGGATTTGTTTCTTTGGTAAATTGAGTTTTCACAAGTTGACTGAAAATTCTGCTTGGTTGGAGATAGAAATCGATTCCCTTGAACCTTTTGGCACTAGCCTAGTGGAACAATTTATCTAATAAGTGACTTACCTGCCTCCTTCTCCTTCCTTACCTGTTAGCATCCAAATCTATTCCTTGTGATTAGCTGCCTAGCTGGAATGTCGAATGTCACAACATTAACCTTTTTTCAGCAGTTAGTGCTTCATAGTGTATGAGTTTGTCTTTTGGAATGTTGATGGGACATAAATACACGTTAGGCACGTGTCGGACACTATAACAGGACATGTATGTCCATCAAATTATAGATACGTATATTCTTTTGTATTCTTCTTGAGAAACATCTAGGTCAATCAGACAGCTTGGAAGTTCATTTTCTGTTTGTTAGTTAATTCGAGTACATCTGTTGACATCTTTGATATTAAATTGATGTCCAGTTTTATATGGTTAAGATAATTGTATGCCGATCTTGGTATTATTGTTGCAATAGAACTTAGCTGTTAACTTTGACATAACATAGGATCATGTTCAAGAATAAATGATCCCTGTGTACGATTTCAAAGGCATCCGCCTTTTCTTTCCTATCAGTTGCATATATTATGTGATACAGGAACTTTCTTGCTTGGTCCATGCTATTTTGTGGAGATCAGCTTTCTATTGAAGTTCTTTTTTTTTAGCAATATGGTGGTCATTTGCCACCATTTGGTGATTGAACTGAGCACCTCTCCCATGAAGAGTTGGCTGCCAACCAGCTGAGCTAAGACCTGCTGGTGTTCCCTTTGAAGCTCTAGATTGGTCATAAATACAAAATTTGAGGATTGATACCTTGTACATTGTAAATCTGATGGATCTTACCTTTAAGAAAATTATATTGCAAGCTCCATATTTGTAAGCCATTGTTCAGCTTTCATTTAGTATATGTGATGAGATAGTTTATGTTGTTCAGATACTATTAGTCCGGCAGAAGTTGGTCTTAAAGATGATAACCTGGAGGATGATAGGGGACATGGTTTTTTTGGGTTAAATTCGTTCAAGAATTCAGCCAGGACTGCTCAATGGGCTCAACCGATAACATACTTGCATATATATGAATGTGATAGTTTTTCGGTAAGTTCATTCAACTGCTTTGGTAGTTATTCTACTTGAATCTTATTCTTCTATATATTTTAGTTGCGTCCATTTTAATTTTATATCTTAAGAACAATGAGCAAGTCAAGGTGCTGAAATAAGCACATGCATGAAAAACGATCATCGATAATAAGATCCCCATCATTAGGTTGAAATTTTGACATTAAGATCATACTTGGAATAGTAGTGCAGGAGCTGGTTGCAAGGATTCGGATATTGGTAGTTTGGTACCGATGGTGGTACCAGTTTTCTATTGGACCAGTACAGTGCCAATCCGACCCCTATCAATTCACTATATGTGGTTGTGTGCCAGTACTATTCAGGATGCATTTTTTTTTAAATAAGAGAAATAAGATGGGTGGTTAAGTGGTTGTGAATATGAGCCATTGTGTCATTGATCCAATGGCTCAGAACTTTATTTTTGGGGGATGAGGAGCTTTCGACACTGGTTTCTTAACCCTAGCTGCTTCCTATATTCCATGTATTCTCTCTCCCACTTGGTTCCTTCTCTCCACCATGCCTCCTTGTCTCTTCTTGCCTCCCAGGCTTCTCCCACAGGTGAACCTTCTAGGCTCTTTCTGGTGACCCGCCTCAGCTCCTCTCTCCAGCAACCCTCCTCAGTTCCTCTCGCCAGGAACCCTTCTCAACTCCCACTGCCTTTCCACAACCCTCCTCCTCCTCCTCCTCCTTTGGGCCTCCTCCACCACACCCCACTGCTTCCTCCTCTGGTGCCGCTGCCACATCCTTCTCTGATGCCCCGCTCTTGTTTCATTGTATTTCAGCATCTCAGCCTTGGGAGTAGAGAGCATTAGAGAGAGGTCCCCTTCTCACCCTTTTGATTAATTTAAGGCCAAATTGACCCGATTGGGCTCGGTACTGGCTGAACTAGCCCTGGTGCGAGCCTATACCGGCTGGTACCAATCAGTATGTGTGTTATGCATCGATCTGGGTCAGTTTTGATGTCCTTCATTGCAACTCCGTGTGGTTTTCTCGCAGAACAGTAGGGCACCAAGAATATTGTTCCGGCGGTGTTAAAATCCTTGATTGGTTGAATAACCACAAAAAAATGGTCAGATCAGCAACTGTGTTCTTCTATCGGATCAACTATTCACATGGGGCATAAGAAATCTCAACCAGATTGACTTGTAAGCTTGAAATCAGAGTAGAGTTCTCATTGGCAATTTAAATATTGAAAGTTTTACATCATAGATGATTAATGTTATTTATCATTAACTTGGATGACAACATTTTGCTAATAAAATGACATGTCGATAATCATTGGTTAATGCAAATGACAGACATCTTGGTGATTGAAGTAAAGGTCTTCGTAAAGCAATACTCATAAACATGAGTGAAGCTATGAGTTGTCACAGACACTTGCCATGGGTGCCGTATGTCACAGTGCTATGGAGTTTTTGAGACTTCAAACTCAAAAACATGGGCATTTTATTGTACAATTCAAAAAACTTACTATGGACATAGGCCATCATTTAAAGAAACCCGGATGCCACTGTATCCTTAAAGCATTTGACCCTGATTTTCAAGACATTACCTGCGAAGTCACCGGCTTTATGTTGTTATGCTGGTATTAAAGGTTAAGTTACATATTTGGGTTTTAAACAGCTTAGGAAATGGGTTTGTTAAATTACTGTATTGCATGGCACTTTGTAAGTATAACTGCTTATTCTGGATCAGAGCATTTCTTAACTGTCTTCTGTATTTTTATCCCACTAATACGATATGGCACTTAAGTTGACTTGTATTTCTGCAGATTGGCATATTTTGCTTGCCTACTTCATCTGTTATTCCACTACATGACCACCCTGGGATGACCGTTTTGAGTAAGATGCTTTATGGCTCTATGCATGTGAAAGCATATGACTGGATAGAACCTGCCTGTATGATGAGAAGTCAAGAGCCTGACTCCTTTCCTGGTCTGCTTCTTAGCTTCATGGTCCTGCATGATTCTTATGATAGTGCTATAATATTCAAGTACACGCTTAAATTCTATTAATGTTTCTTGGCAGTAAGCAATAATTTTACAAATTCTGATAGCATTAGAAGGAATAAGTATATATTTCTGTTAGATGCTTCAAAGGGCGAGGAAAGGTGGTTTCTTGTTTTTGTTTATTTAGTTTTTCATTTATTTATATTGAACCAACTTTCAAGAGACAGACTACTGGTTTCTTTTGCAATTCGCAAAAACTTACTGCTTGAGTGCCCTATAGTTTTTTTATGCGTGCTTCCTTGTTATCGTTCATAGATACATGCTTGTGTCATTATGCGCATCTGTATGCATCTAATGTACTTCGCTCTGGAAATAAAAATCTTTATGAAAGCTAGCCACTTCCAAGTGTATGGCTATCAGGACTTCTTGTAGCACTTAATGTTATTTTACCTAACCTGATCTGGATCTAATATATCAGCAAAGACATCGATATCATGCTACCAAGCTTACAGTGCTCAGAAATAGTCACTTCTGCTTTAAGTTATGATTGCCTTTGTTAATTTTCTATAATAGGAAGCCTACTTTCTGTTTTTTAGTGTAAGGCTCTTTCCATATTCACTGTTTTTGAGAAGAAACTCTTTCCAAGTTCACTGAAGCAGTTTAAGCTGCAACTACAAACTAGACAAATGACTGTATCCACATAGTTGTCGTCAGTCTTGATAGGGAAACCTTCTCTTGATTCTTCAAATGCCGCAAGCCAATGATCAGACTTAAGCTGAATTACTTGGCTCCACAGGTACAAGGCTGGATCAGGTTAACAAAGCTGATGAATGAAATAATCCTTCCCAAAGCTTACTTGGCTCCATCAAGGTTTTGAACATCAGGCCGACCTTTCGGACCCTAAAGATAGATTCCAAGGTTGGACTATTCTGTTATTCTTAGATGCATCGGGCAGGTTAAAGTGAAGTCAGAATATTAGTTATGCAGGATATTAGATGTCCCAGCCACATTCTTGAACATGCCAATGAACATTCTCTTTTTTCTCTTGGCTTACTATGGATCTGCGTGGCTACAATATTTGCCTTATTTTGGAAGGAAATTATTTTGTCTTCTTGTTTATTTAGGCCGATTTCTGAAAACTGGAGGAGCTGCTAGATCTCTTGCCCTGCCAATTATATGATTTTATATCTGAATTCAATAGATGGTTTATGTATTGGAACTGCTCTTTTTGTGCAGTGAGATTAGCAAAGTTACACAAGGACACTGTCCTGACAGCACCATGTCCAACCACTGTTTTGTACCCAAAAAGTGGAGGCAACTTGCACTGTTTCACTGCTGTTACTTCTTGTGCTGTGCTTGATGTCCTTGCTCCACCATACTCTGAAGAAGCTGGCAGGCTTTGCACCTATTATCATGACTACCCGTACTCCAGTTTCAGTAAGTAAAGTTCGTCTATTTTTCATCAAAATATGCTCTTGTGAGTAACTTTATTTTTGAATTCTTGCATATGTATGGAGTCTATACTTTAACTAGTTTTCACGAGCAGAAGTTTCTGTATTGCTTATCATCCTGTAAAACAGAGTCTTACTTTTTACTATCTCTATAGTATATCAAGTGAACTTCCCAAAGGTTACTTGAAGCAATAACTGAAAACCTTGTCCGTTGCCACCAAGGTGGTAGCCTGGTGGTAAGGGGGCTTGGACTCCATCCGAGTTGTCCGGGGTCGAAACGCGCGGGCGTCGATTAAATTAGGGGACCACATGCCCCACGCCCGAGTGGCTCTGTGTGGATATGCTTTCCTTCCATCAGTACTGAGGTAGCCATCAGTACTGAGGTAGCGCTGGGGTGACATACTCACACGTGGATGGCCCAGTGGGATTTCCTACGGGTTGGGGAGGGCACACGGAAACTTGCGACCCGCATCGAACATTCTCTAGTGGAAGGGCCCCAGTGGGGGTTGCTACGCGGGTGGGGTTCTGCCCCTCCCCTTCCCCTCTTATTTTTCACCAAAAAAAAAAAAACCCTTGTCTGTTCTGTAATATACCTATCATATATATTACATAGCATTATATACTCTTCCATGCTGGTCTTTCCCAGGCTTCTGTTTTCCATTATTAATATAATTATTGAAATTTGAAATGTATTATAGGAAGGACAAATAAATTGATGCATATGAAAGAATTAGTATAAATTGCTAATCAATTCTGAATGTGATAATAAAATGGTGAAAAATATCTAAATAAAACATAAGTTGCTTCAGATGATTGGATACTATGTGACAGACCTTTTTAATGACAGCAACTGAAAACAAACTGGGTGTGAATGAGAGTAATGAGGATTATGCATGGCTTGAGGCTATAGATGCCCCTGATGATCTCTACATGCGCTCAGGTCAATATGCTGGTCCAGCTGTGCAGGTATGGCTCCATTGACTGTTATCTGTTGATAGTTGGCTGCATGTATTATTTAATTTTCTGACCATCTCTTCATATGCTGTTGGAATGAGTTCCTAATAACAGGAAGAGTTCTGCTTTCCAGGATCATGTAATGTAGTCTAGCAAAGTGCCTTCTGTATGTACATCAAGATATTTGGGAAGTGACTCGTCTTGACTGGGGCTAAATCTGGCTGAATCCGTTCGTCACCGATCCATCAAAAGCCCTAATAGGGAAGACAATATTCAAATACAATCGATAGGATTGCACCTATCAAACATATATTTTATCTTTGAGGGCCTTGCACTGAACTGGGGTTTCTATGCATATGGGACATGGGACCCTAATTGTTTTTCCTTGCTGCACTTCAAACATGAAGTTGTTTCGCAAATTGGACTGGTGAATTAGATTACTAGTGCTGATACTGTAGTTGAGTGCTGCGGTATATTTTCTTTAAGAAAACTAGTACTGTGGTTTTATTGTTAAAACATGTTCAGAAATTTCAGTGACCGCTTTTGAGTTCCCACTTGCAGAAACATGATCAAAGAAGATGGTGGCCAAGTTATGGTTCTTTTTCCAATATGGTTATTGCAGATTGTTTTTTGATCCTTAATGAAATAATTACATGGCCATCTGCCCTGCGTTGAGGTGGCTGAAAGTATTTTGGTTTACAGGTGTTATGTTTTTTTTAAATAGCATTAATAGCTTCATTCAACTTACCAAATCTCAGCAGGATTTGTGAGCTTTCAGGGAAGCTTATTTTCTGGATGTTGGAGGGATGCAGATAAAATCCTTCAGAGATCTTCGAAACAATTTGTGAAATTTCCATATTAGTGTAGATTCTTGCCTGGCCAAACTTGTTTTAGCGTCGGCAATTTTTTATCAGTGTGCCGAAAACATAATTGGAAAGCATTTCCAAAATCTTATGATGATCCAAAGACTCGTTCCTCTTAAACGAATAGCAAGGAGTTATGGCTGAAGAGGTAGAATAGTCTTTTACAACTAGCTTAGTTGGTGAAGTTATTGGGGGTTAAAAAAAATTATCGGGGTGGAAATTTTGCTTATGTTTAGGTGAGAGTCCTCCCTTCCTCTCTTTTCTCAAAATACTAATTGCCTGTTAATTCATGATTTGGCATGCGAAATGTTTCAGCACCTTGAAGTGTTACTATGCAATAAGCCATCAAATGCAGCTTATGACGTACATTCTCAGGTTCTAAAGTGGAGTTTTTTTAAGTGGAGTTTCAGCACCTTGAAGTGTTACCATGCAATAATTCCTCTCGTTTGATAGAGCTTTTAAAGTAGAACTTTCAAAAGTGGAGTTTTTGAAAATAGAAATTATAAGCATCCCAGATGTTTGGCGAAATCGGACCTGTCGGTGGGTCGGGCTCCGACCTGACATGACCCGAACCGAAGCTTTACGCAATCGGAGCAAAAACAAAAAAACAAAAAACAAAAATACCAAATATATTTCCGTTGTCAGATATTAAAAAATAAAAAAATTCTTGTTTTTAATTTTTTGCAGAAAAAATGACAGTGACGGCGATGCCAAGCGCAGGCAAATTATCTCCGTTTCCTCGGGGAAGGGAATTAGATTTTCACGTCTTCCGCGAAAGCCGGTGGATGCGAGAGGTTACCCCCGTCGCCCTTTTGGAACCATGGAGCTTAAAGCAGGATTCGTGAAACGTGGCCGACGAGTTAAAAGCGAAGGGGAAAAAAAAAAACGAGGCTCGGACAGGATCTCTTCCGTTGCCGAGTCACCGATGAACGCAAAATAACTGGCAGGAGATTAAAGTTTGCAAATTTTGGAGAACACGGAAAAGATCAAAGCTTTTAAAGGTAAGATCCTTCCCTTTTTTCAATTTTTTTTTTTTTTGGTCTTCTAATTTTTTGAGGGAGATAATAAAGACTGCCCGAGCCAAGATGTTCGATTTATTTGTTTATTTGCTATCTTTTCCTTGGGCAGTTTGTATGGGTCTCTCCAATGAAACTTCTTGTCGAATCATAATGAGGTGAAATAACTAGAAAAAGAAAGAAAGAAGAAGATGGGGAAAATGGGTTGGGAGAATCCTATTCTCCAGAGTTACCATTCTTTGAAACAGATGACAATTAGAGAAGTGTTTAGAGAAACCGTTCTAATCAGGGAGCAGAACATCTCTGTTCTTATTTTAATGAGGGATATCTTTTCTGAGTGGAATTTAATGCAGTTTTGTTTTGTCTTGCATCATGATTTCTCAAGAGAAATAGATCGAAGGTATCTGTGAGTGTTTCAAAACAAATAAGCATTTGTGCATCCTGATGCCGTTAATGGCTATTGTGGATGAGTTTTCCATTTTATTCATGCCTTTTGAATTGTCCATTATGAAAAAAATTTGCAATTTGTCACCAAGAGTCTTACTTAACGGTGCTAAAAGAATTGTATAATTATTTCTTTCTTCTTATTTTGGATAGTTCTGATCGATGACATCTTTGAGTGTAATCTTGAAACCTTCCTGAAGATCTGTCGGGTTAGAGGCTCAGAAACACAAAGCAAAATATACTTTTTTCATTTTTTTAATTGTTTCTGGGAACAACATATCTCCATTGGCTAGTGTTTTTATATTTTCACTTCAGTTCTATTCTTGGTTGCAGGAATTTTTACTGCTTAAAGTTTGGTTCTTTAACTAGAAGGGTGTAGTCAGCAAAGTTCTGTAGCTGTCTGGAAGGAAGATCTTTCTATTCCAGTCAAAAACAACTTAAAAGAAGGAAAAAAAGACTGATATCATGGAAATGGGCAAGAATATCAAGAAAAGGCTCGCGTTTGTACTAATTGATGGGTTAGGTGATGTATCTCTGCCAAGGTTTCAATACCAGACACCCCTTCAAGTAGCAAATACCCCCAATTTGGATGCAATAGCCTCTGCTGGAGTTAATGGGCTCATGGATCCGGTGGAAGCGGGCCTGGCTTGTGGGAGTGACACGGCACACCTTTCTATACTGGGTTATGATCCGAGAATCTATTATCGAGGTCGCGGGGCATTTGAGTCGATGGGTGCTGGATTGGCTATGTCGCCAGGAGACATTGCTTTCAAGGTGAGACATTTGTTCCTTGCATGGAAGCATCCCGAAGATATATGACGTCCCCATGAAGTTTATGAGAATGAAATATCCGCTATGCTATCGATTCAGATGGCAGATGGCATTCTAGCTAGTTTGATTGTGTAATTTCTGAAGCCATCAAACTGACAAATTGGCCATGTTCTGCAGACACATATAACAGACATACATATAAACTTCAATATTCATTTAGTGATTCACAAGGATATGGAAGGAAGTCATTGTAATGGATTGCTAAAAGATGAGGAACCAAATGTTAATTTCAGGAGTTGAATGGATATTTGTCTAACTGCTTTGTTCAGGTAGTAGTGGTTCAATATGGACTAAAAGCTGTGTCCACAGGATTAAACCTGATATCCCAAAAGAAGAATGTGGAATGACTGCTTTTCTACAATCATAGCTGTAAGGTGTAACATACATAGGAAGGAAGCTGTAAGATGATCATGTAACAATGCTATTTCTGTGCACATATGTATGGGTGTATATTTGAAAATTTGCGTGAATGAATTTTATATCTGTGTATATTCACCTTACAATATAAATCTACATTTTGTTCTTCAGTCAAATTTTGCTACCATGGATGAGAACACTGGAATTGTGACCAGTAGGAGAGCTGATCGGCATTTTGAGGAAGAGGGTCCAATTCTTTGTGCAGCTTTGGATGGAATGAAGCTCCCATCTTTCCCCAAATATGAAGTGAGAGTCAAGTAAGTAGTACATAAAAATAGTTGTTCCATGAAATACATATTAGCTTTGGTAACTATTCCACACCTTTTTCTTCAAAGTCCTATCTAAATCATTCTTAGAAACATTGCAAAATTTCCTGTGTCTCATCTTGAAGAAAGCACCTTGTAGAAGAAAATATATGCTCTGATGTTAGTGGTACCCTGAATAATCAGATAATAGCGTAGTACAGGAATGTGGTGTCCATCATTTTTTTTTTGTAATTGCTGCTGCTAGCTAATTGACGAATGATGGTTTCCCCTAGCAAACTTTTTGAGCTTCCGCTCATGTGATCGATCAAGTTCTTTCAATCCCTTTATTGTCAGAAAATAAGGCAATTTTCATGCAGTCAAATGCTCCAAATTTAATCCAAAAGGATCTGTTAAACTATGTTTAGTTAATTAGTTCAGAAATCAAGCTAATTATTAAGCATTCAACTTATCATGTTCTATTCTGGCTTTGAGTTTTTCAATCTGTTTATGATTTGCCCATGAAAATTAAGTGTTCCTTGGAATGACAATAGAGAGGTACTTTTTTGTGAGACTAGAAGGCTACTAATAGTAGTGCATAACCGTCTACAGATATGCCACTGAGCACAGATGTGGGGTAGTTGTGAAGGGTCCAAAATTGAGTGGAAATATTTCTGGGACTGACCCATTAAAAGACAATCGGTTACTTCTGAAAGCAGAAGCTCTGGATGATACAGAGGAAGCAAAGAACACAGCAGCAGTGGTCAATGAACTTTCTAAAGAAATGTCACGTATTCTGGTATCTCATCCTTTGAATGCAAAACGAGCAGCGGAAGGGAAAAATATTGCAAATGTTGTTCTTTTGCGAGGTTGTGGCATTCGAATTGAGGTCAGTTCAGTTAAAATGATCAATATGGTATATTCTCACTTTTTGTTCAGAGTTTTGTGCATAGTAATCTAGGAAGACTAATTTTTTATTTGAATTTAGGGGCTGCATGCACTCTGATATCTTGCACCTATTGCAACCCTATATGCATGTCGAGGCTGTACTATATTCTGTGCACTTCCTATTCTACCATGACACAGATGAATTTGATCCAATAATCATGATGCCAAAGTCCGGTGGTTTACACTGGTTCCATACTGCCCTGCATTTTTTTCTGAGCAATTTGGTTGCAGTCCATATTAAGGATTTAGATACTGGTGCGTACTTGTCCATAACAGATCGTACCAAAGGGGTACTGTATTGTACCAGTGCCATATCAACGCATGGTTTCCTTCTTTTTTCTTTGCTGTCCCAACAAAGGCATACTATGTTTTTAGTATGGTACTGTATTGCACCGGTCCATACTATATTGATGAGGTGCCGGTATGGGTATTGGTACCAATACTTTAATACTTGGTCCATATTATATAATCCTTTGAAAAATGGTATCTACTTTGAAGTATCGAATATTATGTCCATATCATCCATTTTGAAAGCAGGTTCTCATATTATGTTGTGTCATGCTGAGGGCTAACACATATTGGCATTAAAAGATATACGACTTTTCAAGTATATTTCCTTTGTATTTCAACCTTCACTTTATTTGATGCCTTTATTAGCAGAAGGATAACATTTTCTGAAAGCAGGTTATCATATATGATTCTTGCTTCCTCATGTACATTACACTTATCTGCTCTTCCTATGGATGCATCAGAAGAGGCACTGTGGTACATGGTCTCTTTTGTCACATTATTAAGCAAATGAAGAAGTAACAAAGGGAAAATAGAGAGTAAGAAAGAAGAAACAAAGAAAGGGAGAGGATGTGAAAGAGTAAGAATGAGAACAGGAGAAGCCACAATGCCATTATGGCATTTTATGTTTTTTATTGTTTTAAAATTTTCCACATTTTTAATTCAAAGTAAGCAAAACTGCCAAAACTACCAACACTGTCAAATTTGAATGTCCACAGGCTTGACCGAAATTGGAACACAACATTTTCAAACCTTGACACGAACACTATGAGGATATGGCATTTAGGTAGATGGAACTAGGTCTGACCTCCCACCTTGGGAAGCTATCCCTTATTCAAATACTTAAACCTTGTTTGGATTTATGAAAATGATATGAAAAGTAAATGAAGGTTTAAGTCTGGACATATTAATTTGTCAATGTAGGCGTGACTAAACCGCTAGTCTCATTTGCTTTTCATGACCTTTAGTTTCTCAGCATTCAAGTAGCACTTTACAGTATAATTTCCCTCAAGATGAACCATTCTTTTCGTTTTCAGGTTTTTTTTCGAAACTTAGATTTTGAAAATGGGACAACCGTTGAGGATTCAGCTTATTAGAGAATGCACTCAACAGCTAAATGTCTGATTTTGTTATTAGGCAATTTTGTGCCTCAACACATTTGTAAAAGATCCTTTCATTACATGGCTATCAGGTTCCTGCTTTTGAGAAGCAGCATGGATTATCACCATGCATGGTAGCTCCCACCAAGATTATAGCAGGGTTGGGTCTATCATTGGGTATTGATATCCTTGAAGCTCCTGGAGCAACTGGAGATTATCGAACACTACTAACCTCCAAAGCTACAGCTATAGCAAAGGCGCTTTCTGCACCACTAAAGCCATCCCCACCTGTTTTTGTACCTGGGGAGGATGAACATAAACCAGGCCGAGCAGATGGATACGACTTCGGGTTTCTCCACATCAAGGTAAGAACTGCCATGCCTTCTTTTTCCTGGTTTGTCCCACAAAGTTGATGCATTAAGATTTCTCTAACACATGTTGCAAACTTTTCCCCATTTTACCTCCTTAAAAAAAAAAAAAAATTATACTATGCTCTATTGAACTATCACTGTTTATGCCAATGGGGGTCTTCCCCATACAACAATGAACTAATTCTTAAAATGTAGTGGACAAAAAATTCAACAACAGGCAGCTGGATTTGAGATCTCAAGTATTTTTTTTGGTAAGGATTTTTTAGGATCCCTTTTACTGAAACCTATTCTGCTTGTTTTGATAGCATTTGGTGTTTGTGGTTGTTTTCTATCCTTTATTGTGTGCAGAGGACAATCCAGCTTTGAAGAAAAAAAGATGTTAGGCAAATATTCTGCCAGAAAAATGTGCAAGAAAAGTTTAAGGATGCTTCAGTAAATAGAGTCCTAGGTTTATGTCAAAGGAATGCAGGAAGGGGTGAGATGTTGTGGCTCAGGTAGTGACTACTTTCCAGGAACCTTATTATTTATTTAGTCACCGGCTGTTCACCGGCAGGTCAGTAGGCCTTTTAGAAGGCGATGATGAGATTGTGAAGAAAGATAAAATGCCTTGAGAGAGGATGTAGCCCTTATTTTGTATCAATGCTGAAGAAGCATACCTAAAACCGAGACACAATAAGTAGGAAAAAGACTGGTTATGGTTAGGGACCTAGGGTTGAAGAAGTAATAAGATTGTGGATCTCTCTTTTAAAGGGGACAGAAGTCAGCAATGGGAAACTAAGAAATCTGTATCGGAACTATGCTCTGATTTGTCAGTCATTCTTGTCAGAGGCTCTTGCAGCATTCTCTTGGTTATTTATATGATTTTTTTTGTGTGTGTTATCCCCAATTTTTGGCAGTTTTCGGTACCTCACTTTTGAGACCTGCTGCTTGTTTTAGCCATTATGAATTGTTTTACATTCTTAAAATTTTCAACTCTTAGTATTGGCAGCAATATTGTTGGAAAATATCACAGTTTTCATGTAATGTTGTTGTAGGCAATAGATGATGCTGGTCATGACAAGGCAAGTATATTGAAAGTCCGAGCATTGGAAGCCGCAGACCGGGCCATTGGTCAGCTGACAAGACTTCTCTGGGAGGCAGAAAAATCTGGGAACTTCCAGTATTGCCTCTGTGTCACTGGAGATCATTCCACTCCAGTGGAGTATGGCGATCATAGCTTCGAACCTGTCCCATTTGCCCTCTGCCAGTTGAAGGACTTTGTCAGCATTGTAGAGGAGGCAAATGTGGTGCAAACTCCCCTAGAAACTTTCCCACTTCCTTCGGTCAAGGCTGGTGAAGATTTAAGGGAAGAAATAGTAATGTTGGATAACAGAAGTGGTGAATGTAAAGCCTTTGGTGGTGATTCAGTCTCTGAGTTCAGTGAGGTTGCAGCTGCAAGGGGTTGCCTTGGAAGGTTCCCTGGGAGTGAGATGATGGGCGTGATAAGGAAATTCCTTAAGCTAAAGAATGACTAGTTATGCGACAGATGCAGAGATTTGTAAATCCAGTTGTGTCAAATGCCGGGTTTCAGTTGTCTCGGTGCTGGCCAAAAAATAATGGAGGGAAGATGAGGCTATTTTAACTCAAATGGGCAGATGAATTTTTCATCTTTTGTACATGTTAATCCCTGAATGATGCAATAATCTATGACATGCAGATATTCATATAACTTGTTAGGTGACTGAAACTCAAGTTTGCAGTAAGTCTGCTGTTTCTATTTATTACAAAGTACAAGGTTTCGGATTTCTTTTGTGGCAGTCGCAACAGTGCTTACGGTGTTCCATTAACAGATGGACACCAAAGAAAGTTATCCGAGGTTCTCATCTGATGCAAACTTAATTATGACATGTTCTTGCAAGCAATCATGTATATGAGGTATAAAGGCTGAAAGAAAGTATGATTCTTAATACACCAAGAAAGTATGATTCTTAATACACCAACTGGGCTCAACTTACATGCTTCACTCGCTCATTTTAAAAAAGCAGGCACTTTGTTGCAGCCAGCCGACAAGTTAAAAGTGATGACCACAGGCTCTTTGACTATACAGGTTTCATCACCAATAATGCGTGATAATAATTTGTGGACAAAAAGAACCATTGAAGAACTAACTATAAAGAATATTAATTTATCTTAAAGAAACGCGCAATCAATATTCTTCTTTTTGAAAACTAGATCAACTATCTCTTCGCAACCTTCCAGCCTGAAACTTCTTTATACATTATATGATTGGACCTTGTGGACAAAAAGAGCCATAGAAAAACTAACTATAAAAAATACTGTCTTATCTTAGAAAAAGGCGCATTGTGGACAAAAGGAACCATCGAAGAACTAATTATAAAAAAATACTAGCTTACCTTAGAGCAAGGCGCAATTGATGGGGCATTTTTTTCAGTCATTTGATGGACTTGAATCAATGACTTAAGGCCTATTCTAGAAGATTTTATAGGGGAGTGTCCCAGCCATCTCACATGCGCACACGTTACAGAAATTTTATGACCATTAGTCCATAGAGGTTTAAACCAACAAAACAACACTGTTAGGAAGGAAATTTGCTTCAGGAAGATCGGTCATAAACCAGATAAAAAGAATGGATGAGAGTTACAGACCAAAATAATAGAACTGAGGGGAAGGGAGAGAACACGACCAAATGAACCTTATGTAAAATCTTCTATAACCAAGCTTTCTTCAACTTATATTCCGCAGCAAAGAGTGTGCAGACATCAATGAGAGAAATGGTGATGTTAGCTTTACAACAAAATGGCACTAGTGGCAATGAAATGTATGACACTGAGACCATCAAGAATTTATGAGATTTGTGCAGACGCTATTGGAGCTTCCTATCAAGGCATCAGATTGCCTTCTCAAGCCATTCTGGAAGTGTCAGCGAAGCCTTCATTCCAAGTTTAGCAACGAATACTGCATGCAAAATGTGCAGCAAGAAAACAAAGAACCCACAATTGAGTAGCAGCTGTTTTGGGACAGACAAAAACAAACACATAATCAATAATCTCTGCATGAGAAGCTCCACAAAATCCATGTGATGAACCAACTACAAAACTCAGATATTTTTAAAATGTTACCAGGCTCCCAAATATAGCATATATGGCATCCATTGATGGAATTGTATTTACACCCATGCCCGTAAGGATATAGGTGAGAGAAGCATGAAGGTTGACTGTGATCTGCAGGCCAGTAGACAATTAGAATAACATATCAAGGTTTTAGCAAAGACGCGTGTTTCAGGAAGTACCAAGTCAAGTATGTTCTCTCTTATCAAAAATGAGGATAGTAAAACATATCCAAGAGCTCCTGTTGCACGAACCTGCACATTAAGGTTCTCTTCAGAAATATATGCATATGTCTATATGATGCCTAATTGAAAAATCAAAGTCAAAAAGGTTTAATAAAATGAAACAGCGAGATGGGCATTACTATTGTGCACAGGACTATTGAAAGACCCCAATTTACCCGCAGCCTGAGAACACAATGAAATGGTAACATAATTCATTCATCTTCTAGATTATAGCTAAGCACATTCAAAACTCTGATCTGGGTTGCAAATGATGAACTGACAGAGAGCTGTATATGTCTGCCTATTTCATAAAATTGTAAATAATATAGGGAGAAGAGATAAAAACATCATATTTCATACCTCCATAGAGAACCCATGGCCAGACCAACTACTCCATGCATAAGCTGCAGATAAAGAAGAAGGCATGAGAAGGAAATGCACCGATAACTTCTGGTCTTATACTTTTATGTAGTTTCAAAAGAAATCTAGTTGGACAGTCAGGTAAAATATAGTACAGCTGCTTTTTGCAAGCATAAAATAATTTTTGTATAAAATCAAGTGATCTTAAGTTGCAGGATGTTCAAATGTGGCAGTTGAAACAGTAAGTTTGTTTCATGTGGCGTGCATGGTTCATGATTGCAAATGCTACTTAAAACAACCTCTAAAGTGTGCTTATTTGGTGTATGTTTATTTATGGTGTAGATTGTCCATCACCAGTACCAAACAAATCTTAACAAATAATGTATCAAGTCAGGTTCAGCATATGATCTGCTTCATCCAGTAATCATGCCATATTGTTGATGATCTTAAAAATAGAAACAAGTTTTGATTCATGTTCAGCGTTATTACAGCTTTAAATACAGAAGTTGGTGTTCAGGGGTCATCTCAACTGCAAACCCAAGACTGGTTCAAAAAATGGTAAACAATCATCACTTCATTTTAATTTTTAAGTGGATCCAACTAAGTGACACTTCAGGCATCGTTAATTGGAGTTATCCAGGAAAATGTAATATTGCATGAATTATTCGAAACTTGTGTAAGAGTACGCATATATTTCTAAAACATGCCAGAAACACAGAAAAGAAAGGTTCTCTGTGGTTAAAGGATGCTAATAACAGAAAAGAAAATATAGTCCTGTTCATTAGATGTCAGATTGAACTGAGCAATCATCCAAAAGTTGTTAATTACCGTCAAATTTAATGGAATATGCAGAGATATACCAGAGTCGAGGCAGGGAACATTAGTTTGATGACCCAATTACAGGAAACTCACAACCTTAAAAAACTGCTATAACTTAAAAAGCAGAAGATTTAATCAACATAAGATTGTAAACAAAGTAGAGTGTCGATTAAAAACTTGGGATCCAGAAATTGGCAAGAAAAGGGGAGAAAAAGAGTCACAGGTTTGGGGTTAAGGATGAGAATTCACATGGGCTGGAAATTATTCCCGAAAAGAAAAATAGAGGAAATAAGGCTTATTGTTCAAGTCTGTATCTAGAACATTTGATATATCAGCCTGGAAATTTAAGTAAGGAATGTCAAATTTTTGCAACAAAATCATAATATGATCCATCAGTCCATGATTGCATCATAGTGCATAAGAAAATTCCACTTGCATTTTTTTTCTCTTAAGACTGAAGTACAATACTGCAGGTTTGTTTATGTTTAACAATTAACAGAAGCTGATTATCCTTAACTATAACCTTAACCAGCAAGCCATATCCATTTTGTTGTCTAACATATTAAATGCTACACAAATCAAACACAAACTGGACAGAGTCATTGTGGCAATCTGTCCTTTTCTCTTTCTTCTATAATATTTTCATTCTTTCAAAAATAATACCAACTCAAGTGCATAAATATTAGCTTGCGAAAGAGAGCATCTCATTCAGTAGCTCTACGATATCTTCCCAGTGCAAATAACATCTTAAGAGAACAATCCAGCAGAATGATGTTTACATTAAGGCCCTGTTTGGGAAGGCCCTGCCAGATCCGGTGGGATTGGTGGGGAAGCAAGCATGGCCGGGGAAGAGAGAGAGCGGGAGCGGGAGAGGGAGAAGGCACGGGGTCATGGCACCTGATCCCTGCCGGCTTTTTTTTTAAGAGATTTTTTATTATTCCCGTCAAGATTGGTCCGATGACTGCCTCGATCTCCTCTCTCTTCTCCCACTGCCTCCCACTCCCCCCTCCTGAGCTCTATTCCCTGCTGATCTCCCTGGATCTGCAGGATGTTAAGCCCTAAGAAGCTGCAAGTTTATTCCTTTGGATATCTTAAGAAATCTAAACCAAATTATAGTGGAAATATTTTAATTACTCTCATCTAGGTTCCTAGAATAAGGAAGACATGCATAAATTGAATTAAATAGGGACAAGAAGTAGTGTATGAAGTAACCAAGACTTCTTGAAGCACGGAAGGTAAAAGCTAATTTTCTTTTGAAAACAAATAATGCAAAGTTAAAAGGAACATACAAAAAACTGCCTTTGACAAATAAGTCCACGGTAGATATAACTTAAAAAATAGCAAGTTGCCAAATAGTGTGCGCCTTGATGCAACGGAAAAGTTGCTCCATTGTGATCCAGATATCATGAGTTCGAATCATGGAAACAATCTCTTCACACGCAGAGGTAAGGCTGTGTACATCTGACCCTCAAACATATATAGGTTGGTTATACACACAGATGCAGCTCAATTACTTCCAAGGTTCCATGAAAATACAACAAAGAACCTTCTGGAACCAAGTTCTTGAAGATCTTGCAAAATTCCATAATTATGCTGAAACCACCGCTATAGCAATGCTGAAAGCACCAGTTTTCTTAAATGAATATAACAGACACAGACAAGACAGAAGCTCATGTATAGCAAGGTAATACAAACACGTTCTTGGAGGTAAAATATTAATCAAGACAAAGATCAAGATTTCAATACTACATAGTTTTAGAACTGGTCACCAGATATGTAGATGCCTTCACTGGACCAGCCAAGGTGAGCAATAGCATAGAAGTAGCCACCTAGAATAAAAAAAAGAATAACAAGAAAACATTCAACAACATCAATAGTTCTCCCAATCAAAAAATGCACCAAACTTCAAGTAGTTATCTAGGTACAGACGAACCATGGTTTTTCTACCAGCTGCCACACCCCATCTGATTGAAGAGATCACAATTGGCAATGAGAAGAAACAACCAAAGTAATTCTGTAGTCATCAAAATCCATCAGACAAAGTTACAAATTTCGCCATAACAACTGTTAAAATGTCATCTACATGCATATATGAAGTCATGCATGTATGTTTCTATATATCTATCTAGATAGATAGATAAGCCTCAATAATCTTGTTCAAGGTATTCAGTACAAGCCAAAACATAAGAACATAGTGCCCGATTAGTAAAAGCTTCGGAAAGGCTCCTAGAGGAATGATCATATCTTACAAATAACATTTGAAAAGGAACAGAAGAGAAGTGGCAAAATGAAGTTAAAATGTAGCTAGGTCATTAGGAAATATCATGAAAATCACCTTCATTGACCAAACAATATGAAATGGGTTTGGTAATAAACAGAGTAAATAGTATATTTTATAATGGTTGCTTTGCTAAGACATAGTATAACATTGTATAAGGAAGCCTAAATAGTGAGCTTTGCTAAGACATAGGCCATAATGGTTGCTGTCCAATTTTCCACAGCAGGCTTTCATATGTCAGCATATATTTTTCGGAGTGGACCATCATCAACTGAAGCATGTACATAATTTAATGATTCTTCTTCCTGGCCATTTGGAAAAAGCTCGCGTTGATAGCCTCTTAAACAGCAACAGATATATAGAGAAAAAGAAAAGACTCTTATCCTACTGATTATGCAACAAAATCAACGAAGGTTGCAACTTTCGCACCAAAATTAAGAAAAAAGACACAAGAAGATCTCACTACAAGAAAATCATATTACGGAGACTCTGAGAACGTGGAGAGAGAGAGAGCTGACATCGATGGCAAGGAAATTCCTCAAGAAATAGGCCAGGGGCCTTCTTAGCGGTACAGGGAAAGAAAGAAAACCATTGTTATCCCACTTATATGCCCCGGAATCAACAAAGATCGCAACTTTTGCACCAAAAGTATAAGAAAACCACAAGAAGATCAGGAGTCGACACAATCTCTATTGCCGAGACAGCGAGGAGGGTAGGAGCAAGAGATAGCTGACCTCGATGGCAAGGGAGTTGCTCAAGAAATAGGCCAGGCCGGAGATGGACGCGAACATGGCGCACTCCACTAGCCTCAGAGTTTGCCTAAAGATTTCCCCCTCGGCACCCAAATCCTCGTATTCCATCGAAATCCCACCGCCATCTTCCTCCTCCTCTTTCTGGGCATGCTTCTCGGCTCCGCTGATGGAAACCCTAGGTTGGAATTCAGGGAAAGAGATTGGGAACGGGGAGAGGGCGGAATAAGGCAAGGAGGCATTGCGCCCGAAGAGGTTCTTGGGGGATTCGGGGAGGGAGAGAGGGTTGCGACGAGGGTAGAATTGGCGCAGAGAAGCGGAAGGAAGGTAGAGGAGTCGAAGATTTAAAAGTGTCATCTTGGAGAACAAAAGGAGGGAGGAACGCGGTCCCTTCTCTCACTCCATATGTTGAGGAGAAAAATATATATGGATCCCTGGCATAATTTTATTTTTTTTAAGTTTTTTTTTCATAACCTTCTCAATATTCATATATATATATATATATATATATATATATATATATATATATATATATATATATATATATATATATATATATATATATATATATATATATATATATATATATATATATATATATATATAGGGGATTGATAACTTACTCTCTGTTATGGTAGGTTATCAATCTACCCATTTTTCATTGGACAAAAAATACTCTTATTTTTTATAACTTTTAAGGGTGCTTTATGTCTTTTTACAATCTTACACTAACTCACCCTCTCAACCCCCAATTAATGCTCTCTCCCTCTCTCTCTCTCCGGTGTGTGTATGCATGTATGTACATACATACGTATGCATGTATGTCTATGTATGTATGTATGTCTATGTATTTATGTATATGTGTGTATGTATGTATGTATGTATGTGCGTATGTATGTGTATGTATGTATGTATGTGTATGTATGTGTGTGTATGTATGTATGTGTATGTATGTATGTATGCATATGTATATGTATGAGAGAGAGAGAGAGAGGGAGAACATTAATTGGAGGGGTTAAGAGGGTGAGTAAATGTGAGATTGTAAAAAGACATAAAGCACCCTTAAAAGTTACAAAAAATAAGGGTATTTTTGTCCAATGAAAAATGGGTAGATTGATAACCAACCATAACAGAAAGTAGGTTATCAATCCCCATATATATATATATATATATATATATATATACCTTTTCAAAATTAATATTTGTATGTATATCTTATAAAATACTTGTTTTTCATGTATGCCCTCCATATTCTTTTTTTCTTGCATGTATGCCCATCCCATCTAATGCTGCTAAGAAATTAGCGGTTTAAAATTAAAAATAACTGAAATACCCTTAACAGGTAGATGTGCAAAAAAATATTTGATAAGAGTATATATATAAATAATACTTTATGAGGGTATTTATATAATTTCATATATTTATGAGAGTTTACATGTAAAAAAATTTAATTTTATTTTTTTTAATTTCAACCTATTTTAGTTGTCAGTAAGATCTGTTGACTTGTTACCCAATTTAGAAATAAAAAGATATTTTTATAATTTAGAAATAATTATATTTTTGGCTAATTATATTAACTGAATCGTTATGTCAAAAGTATTCATATAAAAATAGAGTTTTGTGAAGACATGCAAGTATAAATATTAATTTGGAGGGTATTCGTGCAAATTTTAATATTTAGAAAGATATTTATATAAAAATCTAAATTTTTTTTTGCGTGTATACCCTCCTAAATATATGAAATTGCATGAATACCCTCCAAAATTGCTATTTCTTTTTATATGCTTATCCATTAATGGTATTTTCGTCATTTTAATTTTAAATTGCTAACTTCTTAACGGTATTAGATGGTATGAGTATACATACAAAATAAGTATTTGATAAGGGTATACATGTAAATATCAATTTGGAAGGATATTTATGTAAATTCAAATATTTAGAAGGGTATGTACGGTTTTTTTTTTTTTTTTTAGTCTCAAATAAAGTCGGCAGTGTGAACAAGAGAAGATGTCAAGTAAAAATTATTCAGAAGTCCCTCTTTTAGTCACTAACCTTTCCAAACTCCTACTTACAATCATAAATTAACTGTAAGTCCACTACATGCATCATATAAAATATGCTGACGGGAAGCTAATCATGAGTCCCGATTTGAACCTTAAATTGTTTACAAGTTTCTAAGTTGAAGCTTCAAGTCTCGCAGGGAACACAAATACGAGAGAAAACCTAATTACAACTTATAAGATCCTGATTAACCTTCAATTACTTATAAGTCCCTAACTTATTAAGTTGGCAGTCTCGTACAAGTTACGCCGAATGCTAGAGGGCCCACCGCCAAACCGCCTCTATAAATAGAGAAGCCCCTCAACCGAGAGGGCTCTGACGTAGAGAGCGATAGAGAGGGTAGAGGGAGGGGGCGAGGGAAGAGAGAGAGAGAGAGAGAGGTTCTCCTCCTTGCTCGTTTTCCTCTTTATTTGTTGGTCCGTCTAGAATTTTTGATCGAATGCCGGAGAGGTTCTTGTTTTAGGGTTTATCTTTCTGATGTTTTGTTTTCGATGAATTCCCAATTCTTGATTCTGAGTTCTTTTCTTTCTAGGGGTTTTGATTTTCAATGAACTTTTAATTCTTTTTTCTGAGTTCTTGATGAAAACTATAGTCTTTTTTGACGTTCCCATGATAGCACATGTTAATCCGTAATCAGACCTACCAGTACTGCCAATAAAATCATCATTCTTTGATTGTATTGGCAATAATACCTTGCCTTTTCAATGCTCTGACCTTTCAGTAATATCTTTGATCCTAGAGAAAGCAACAAACAATAACTGTCAGTGTCTATACTATCTACCTTTTTGAATGGGCAACTCAATTTTAGTATAACTTTTATTTTGGTTATAGAAAATTCTTTATTTTATTTGGTATAGATTTTTTATCTAGATAGCTCTTGTTTAAATTTTCTGGAAATCTTGTTCTGTCCTGCTTAAAATCTGTATTTGATCATTTTCACTGAGGTTCTGTACATGTTGAAGTAAAGGTATTTCTTATATGCAAATCCATTTTAATCATTTCGTTAACTTTCTGCAGATGCTTGTAATTTGCTTAGCATGGTTTTAGTCATTGACTTAAAATGCCACCTTCATGGACTATGTACTTTCTGCATTCAAAATTTAATTGTGATATAAAATTACTTCTGTGTGTTTTGGTACATAGAAATTCAGTTGTTGATATCCGAAGCCAAATGATACGCCAGTTGATTATGAAGTAAGCCTTCCCTGCATGTCCATGGGACATGAGTTCTTGTGAAATTTGCAGCTGACACTTGGAAACTTGCAGAGTTTAAAATAGCAATAACTTCTATGTTCTTGATATCTTAAAATTTTCATTTTTAAACTCAACATCCTCATTTTCTGTCAGCTCTTAAAGAACAGTCATGAAGATGAGTTATATGCCTAAATATGTGGATCTTGTTGAGAATTATTAGTTTTATGACTCTTGCCTATAAAATGATGCAGAGATTTGAAAATTCTTATGATTGTAACACTATATTGTTGGTTATATTTACCTATCTGTTGATCTTCAAGTTGCCCCAGTGTGGTGGGAGACACTTCTAGGTTTTCTTAGTCATTTGTGTTCGGCCATAATTATGTGGATTTGTTGAGTTGTACTCATGTCGGTTTAGTATGAGTTCTCTTATTGTAGCAGTAATTCATAATTGTTTTTCTGTATAGCATACATCTGTCCTAATCCCAATTCTTGCAGTTCCCATCGTATCCATGCTTCTCAACTTCCACCTGAATTTCTTCATACCTCAGTTGATAGGCATCTGGTCATGGGAATTTATTCTAAGGGTGTTGACCTTTGTTGAAGTAGAACTCTTTGCATAATGCGGGTAAGTTACTTTTTTTTATCTTTTCTAGTTTTACTTTACCGCAAGGAATATTTTCCTTGTATGCTTGAGTAAACATTTCGAGTGTAATTGCATTTATCTTTGTATAGCATGTTAATTCGGCAAAGCAGCAACACTGACTAGTATAAACTTATCAATTTTGTTCAACTGCAAGATCAAGACATTACTTTGCAAAGTTTTTTGCATGGCATGGCATTTGCATGCCATAAAAACCTGGTCTAAAATCATGTTTTTGTTTTGAGTTACTAGATATTTTCTACTTTTTTTTCAGTAAGTGTATGAGGTTCTTTGTTTTTGGGGGGGGGGGGGGGGGGGGAGTTCTGCTTTCCATATAAAGATACGGCAGATAGAAAGTTTTCTTAAACTGTGTAAGGCTGAAAAAATCCATGACATGTAAAGTGGTTACTTCATAATGATGTCTTGTTGCTTCATGGCTATAACTTTGGGGCCTGTTTGCTATCGTTGCTGTTTTTGTGTTCCCGAACTCTTTGCAAATTAATCTTGGAAAATGGAAAGTGATGTTGAAGATAGCATCAGCACAAAATTTCTGCTGTTCCAGGGTTTTATTCTCACTCTTCTTCAAAGCAAAGAATCATTGCTACCAAAAACTCCAGAGATTTTGCAAACCACTTTCTGTTAAGACAGAGATGGTTCCATCATACATATTGTTCAGTCTAGTTTATTTTTCTTCTTTGTCTTTGTAAACAAAAACAGAAAAGCAAAGCAATATCAAGAAGGCCCTTAGCTTATCTGTTTTTCCATATCAATTGAAGTCTTTGAGATGTCATCAGCCTGCACTGTCAATATCATTCAAGATGAATATTTTTAATGCCAGAAATGATTGGGTAAAACCATGGGTGTTTTGATAGTGCCACGTAGACACTCATCTTTTGTGTTTCTATGAGCTTTGACAGCTTTTAACACATTACAACTGTCTTCTATGTCATTTGGACTTTGTATAATGTTCACTTTAAAAAGATCACACACACGTGCGTACCTGGTGCACACATGGACATACACATCCATGCACTCACACAAAGAGAGAGAGAGAGAGAGAGAGAGAGAGAGAGAGAGAGAGAGAAAACTTTCTTGATCCTTCCCCTTTCTCATGCTTTCGAGGAACCATGGTTGGTTTGTGGAACAGTGTCTTTTTTAATGTTCTTAACTGCTGATTTATTATCTGCTTTTCTACCTCTCTCTGTGATCAGTGATTGTCTGCTGTGGTTGGGTTTTCTTGAGGATTTATCACACTAACATCCTGCAGTTGAAGTTATATTAGATTAGTAGTAGATGTATAAGTTTGAAAATAAGATTAGGATTGAAAAAAATCTGGTAGATTGTTTTGCTACATGATTCTGAGGCTTTCTTCCTGTATTTAATGCGAAGTCTCCGACCGCCTAAAACACCCACTTGGAGTGCGAAACAGTGATTGTCCAGCGTATGCTCATTTTGGTGAGTCTGTGACTCCTAGCTCCTGCAGTACCAAGAAGGGACAAATCAGGTTTCTCTGAATGCAGAATTAAGCCAAACAAGATTCTGTCTACTTGGTTGTGAAAAAATCATTTTGCTGCAATTCTGTCATTTTGGCTTGTGATTCCAGTTGCTATATACTTGGTTGATGCTATTTAAGATGATTGCAAACACAGGATAATGAGGTCTCTTCGGAATCCAATTGTTCTTGCTGTTATGGTTGTTGTTGAAAAATATTCACCATGTTCATTAGCTTGCTCAAACTTTTGTTTATTCGTTGCAGGTTTTGTATTTTCGTGCGGTACTTGTCCTCGATATTATATTACCATATTGTGTGTTCTCAATATCATTGAGCGGCAGTAGTCCTCGATACATAGAAACAGTTGATCTTCCATGATGTTTCTTTTTTACTTGTAGCTAGATTTCCAATTGCATCACAAGAAATGGGTTAATATGTTTTACTAAATTTTGTTGAAGCACCATTGCAAATAAATCCCTTCCAAAAGATGGAAAACTTTGCCACTGGATTCAGCAGCTGTGTTTTGGGTTCATCTGAGGAGGGAACATGATTGTTGGAATGGAAAGCACTTGTAGAGATTTAGCAAAACTGAGAATAATGCAAAACCTATAATCCGAGGCCATTATCACAACTGGATAGTCGTATTGTAAAGCCCCATATCTTTGTATATGCATGTTTCTGTTAAGTTATTAATTAACACGTTGAAAGATTTGAGATATATTTTATTCCATTCTAGACAATTAGGATTTAAGAAAATTATCTCTTCGAATTTCATGATTTCATATGAGGATGAAATAAATAAATAAAGAAAAGAGACAAAAATCAAAAGCCAAAAGGCTGATATGGAGGCCAGCTGGCAAGAACTGATACGAGCGACTTGTGAGTCAAGGTGGGGGCATGGGTGGAGTGGGAGAACCCCACCTCACGCAAAAAGACTGGAAGACGAAAGAACCGTCTTGCTCGCCGAAAAAAAAGATGATGCTACAGAGGAAGGTTCGTGAGATTTCTCTTGTTCTGCTCCAATCCATGCTTTCTTCGTCTTGGACATGCATTGGAATCAATCTGTCCTCTGCATCAAGAGTGAAGAAGGGCATATATAGCAGTCTATTTAGTCCCAGTTCATCGATCATGAAACCACCGTAGCATGCGTGCAACCCCTCCCAAAGATCTTATTTCACCATAGAAAATATGAATAAAGGTTTACATCCGCCATGCATGAAACTAACACAAGGAGGGCTAGCTATTGCGGCAAAATAGCGTTAGAAAATGCTCATTACTCTACCGATTAAAAATAGATCAGTGGACCCTCGTTTGTAGAAAGCTTCGAACCAAATCTAAGGA
Source organism: Phoenix dactylifera (assembly GCF_009389715.1). Classification (NCBI taxonomy): domain Eukaryota; kingdom Viridiplantae; phylum Streptophyta; class Magnoliopsida; order Arecales; family Arecaceae; genus Phoenix; species Phoenix dactylifera. The sequence goes on along the minus strand of NC_052398.1, from coordinate 2,895,361 downwards.
ATTCCTGAAGAAAGATCGAGATCGAGTAAAATCCTGAAGAAAGGATGATCTAAGTTGATATATCCATGGGATTTTGAAGTTCAATTCTACATAGAAAGAAAAGAAAAAGAAAAAAAAAATGGTACTGGTTGATGTTTGCACAGAATCTAACATAAGCGGTGTGATTTTAAGATATTCCAAGCCAAACTGGGCGTATTAGAAGTATAAGCTTCATGTTCATTATTTATGCAACAACCATGCATGATTTTTTTTTTTTCTTTCTTTCCTGATGGAAACAATTATGCATGATGGCTGAGTTGATTTGGCTTTTCTTCCTTCGCCGAATCTTTCGAACTCAACTCCGAGAAAACTATACCTTTTTTTTTTTCACCAGCAATGCAAGGAAAAACTATATCAAGCTATCGACAAGAGAATTCCAACAGGCGATCACCATCTGGATGCTACTCAACAAAGAAAATACTAAGAAAGAGGCATTGCTCTGCCAAACTGCGACCATGGCACTTTGCACCACACGACAATCCCTACCAATTCACAACATGTGATTTGGAACGAATTACCAAGAGTCTTGAACATAGAGCTAATTTAATTTATTCTCATAGTTTCATTCTTAATTACAGGGTGCAGAAGCTGCAAAAGTAGAATAAGGCAATACGACAATGCCTCACAATTATATGGCATCATGTGCTTAATTCTTGCGCTAGCTGCTGATAAGAAAAACTGCAAGGAGTACATCAACCCTGCTGCAAATTAGAGGAAGGAACATATAATTATAAATGGTAATAAGCAGAGGCAAGGATAAGGATCGAGGGATGTGAGGCCAGAAGAAGCTAAACCTTACTCTTTCCTCTCAGGCTTCACGAACCTGCCTCTCATGGAATTTATCTATATAGCCAGCGGCTTTCTCGTTGATTTCTGGGTCTGCGGCATCGTCAGCACTGTCCCTCACCTTACCTGAGGGGTACCTCGACACCCCCTCAGCTTCTTCATTCTGAGATGAAAAGCAGCAGCCCATTGCTCTCTCTCTCTCTCTCTGTCTCTCTTTTATTGAGCTGAGCCAGGGGAGCTTCTCACCACCCAAGGCAATTGCATTGTCCCTGTATTTATAGGCTTCATGACCGGGTCCATCCCCTACTTATTTCACTAGCGAACCGTTCACCTTCAGAATGCTGAAATATTAAAGGGGTCGACATGCACTAAGAGACAGGAGAATATTTGTGTTCAGTTTTGAGACTTGGTCAGGAAGAATGATGACTCAAAATAGGGAATCTGGAGAAGCTGGACGTACGAAACCTGGAAGCATTCTTCTGAATTTCTCGGCGCCTTGCATAATGGTTCCATAAATTTTTTGAGTAAAACGTGGCGGTTGCATATAAATGAGAACGAGCTCAGATGTTCGTGGTATGGATGAGAAACTATTTTAGTCCCTTATCTAACATATTTATAGTCTAATTCGCTGTCGTGTTTATGGTATCACTGCCCATTAAGACATGGCATCTCTCCATCCGTAATGCAACATTATTCATATCATTCATAATTGGATTCTACTTCGACTTTTAGGTGATTCTTCTTCTTCTTCTCCTCCTCGAGAATAACTCAAACACAGCCCTATACCCCACCTTGAATGGCCTGCCAAACGTTTCGAGCTTTTCTGGCGTCTCTCGTTTGTCCTTTAATATGATCTTACTTTTGACGGATAATATTGGCGACCGTTTCACACGAGGAGGTGTTTGGATGGCCAAGAAGAATCATGGACCGGTGTATGAAATAATTAATTCATCTCCTCCACTGACGTTAGAATATTATGTTACTTTGGTTAAGCGAGGGAAGGGGAAAAAAAGGTCATGCCCCATCGATTAATGTCGCACGATTGGAAGTTTCCTGGAGGTGGTTTTAGCCCTTCAGTCCTTTCGGTGGTCTTTTTCCTGCAATTTCTTATTTAGTTTCTAACGTCCTAGCATATTACTCGAAGTTTCATAGTCATATTCAAGATATTCTTGCAAGCCGCTGTCTTTGTTTGAGTATTTACTCGATCGGCACTGTTGGATTTCTTTGTTTTTTATTTTTATTTTTTTCTGCTAGTTTTCAGTGGGTTACGATGATCCTGCCATTGTCACAGATATTGAAGGTACAGATGGCAAGAGCTATATATTTATCAGCCATATCAAACTATGATTTATTGGCATAGATTTGTGATTAACCTGCATTATAAACCAACCTTCACAGTGTACTCATATGGTGTATGCTTATTTTGTGGTGCCCCTGGTCCTCATCACTTCGCCTCACCTTCCTTGATCTCGAAGACTGACTCCCTCCCATTCCTCTCTCTCTCTCTCTCTCTCTTATTGAGCTAAGCTCCCCGGAGTGGAAGGGTTCAACATCAACTTCGCTATCTCTTTGTTTGGCCGACCATTCGTGAAGTCAATCTTGGCGGGCTGTGAGACAGTGGTGTAGTTTCGGTGCGTAAATGGGAACAACAGTTGATGCTCAATTTTTGTAGGGAATCTTTGTAGTTTACTTCAAACATCAGCCATTCAATATATTGCCGCTCAATTTTATTCTTAGAAAAGGAGAAAAAAGTTTTACAAAAGAATCTTTGTAATTTTACTTTAAACGTATATATGCCATTCTATATGTTGTTTCTGCGATTCCTTAACAATGATGTTTCTGCTATTCCTTATCAGAAGATGACGAACTTCTAACCTCCTATCATGTGAGTCAAAGATCCAAAGTTGCAAGTAGCTCGACCTGGCCAGCTCATAGGATCCTAAAAAATTGAATGGAATTGATGTCCGACTCATTAGTAGCTCACTGATGTCCAACGCCATCATTGACGCAATCTTGTCAGAAAGTACCGATGAAACTTTCCAAGAAAAATGCTGCTAGCAGTCAATAAAGGAACCTATTGGAGGCAGATAGAAACTCCTTGGAGGCAGACATCTGAGGAACTGCTGATGCAATGAGATTATTGAAAAACAGAACCATGGAATAAATCAGGTGAAACATACATCGATGTCTTCAGAAAGCCCAAAAACAGGACAAAGCAAATAGAGTTGGCACGTAGCTTCTACCGCTAATGTCTGGCCTTGACACAAAGTGACTCCACAAATTATGCTAGCTGAATCTCGTCGCATATGATATGATCGGGGAAACTAATAATGATAGTAGCGATCAATCAAAAATAATAATACATCAATGACACCAAACATAGCCTCTAACTGCCCAAGTAAATGGCCTTCAGCCTCTCCAATGGGTTGGGTCCCTAGGAACTCAGAGGCATCATCCATCATTAACTATTCTTCTCTCGACGAAGGATCCATTCCAGTCAAGGGGCTGTCAGCAAAATACTCTTGGTGTTTCAAGTTTACACCATGCTGTCCAGCGACCAATGAATAAATGTCAGTGTGGAATCTAAGCTTTTAAAAAAGAAAAATCTAATAATAAAATAATATATGCATATACATATTCATATGTATATGCATTCATATATATATATATATATATATATATATATATATATATATATATATATATATATATATATATATAGGGATAGAACAGATAGATAAAGAAACATAGTTGCACAAAGAATCCTCGACTTTCATCCGAAGATACAAAATAGGAAAAAGAAGACATGGTACAAATATTCAAGACCTAATAGGAATAGGATGGATCAAAACACCGCAAAAAGGGGGCACCAGAATGAAAGTAGACAAATAAAAAGCTTACACTGTGATCGCATGTATCTGAAGAAGTAGACTGAGATCAATTAATTTCTATATTAAACTATGAAATATAATCTCTACTAAAAATCTACTGATGGATTGTGAACTGAACTTCCAGCTGTTGACCTTCGTCAAGCAGCCTGATCGATGGGTGCATAACTGTCTCCATAGCAGAGGCCAATCTCCATCTGATGATCCATAAAGTTCACAAAGATCCAAAAGTTTAAAGGGCATGAAATGAAGTTCATTTGAAGGACAGGCAATTTAAAAATTGCATTTCTCTGTCCCATCATCTGCATGGTTCAAGTGAACTGCTTCCGGCAGTTCACTAATTAAATGACACATATACAACGCATGCATGCACTGCTTGCTGTTTCACACCCATAAGGAACCGTATGATGTAATTATCATGTAAATACGGAAAAGGCCAGTGCATCAAGACCATTTCGACCAATCTTACACTTGAGAATGCACAGCACAAGGTTTGAATCTTCAACAACCATATGAACAGATTAGCATAGGACTGGCCAGCAATCTGGGCAATTCAATAACCAGATTCATCAATTAGGGCCATTTTTTCTACCTGCAATTCAATTACCTACAATTCAAATGCAGGCTGACATTGGAAATGCTGCAATTCGAATTGCAAATGCAAAAAAAATATCTATTTGATTTATGTAATCGAAAATTGTAAATGCAATCATAGCTGTTTGCTTTTATGATACTGAAAAAGATATGATAAACCTGCTAATATTCCAGTAAGGTTAACCCTTGAAAATAGTGCACTATTTACATTTTCTATTGTAGTAGAATAATTAACATATCATTTATATATTTTTAATAAAAAATAATAATATTATTAAATTATTATTGAGATATTATAACAATAACCACTATAGTAACTATTATATCGCTCTAAAATAATTTGATACTATGACAATTAGATATACTATTACGATCACAAGTATATATTTATAATTTGTATTATGATAATAACTAATAATTATTATAGTAGCTAATATAATATAATCATGATTATTATTAATACTATAATTAGATTATAATAAGAATTAAATAAGTATTTTATCTTCGATTTAGTACAATAATTATCGTATTATTTTATAATTTTAATGGAAAAGTTAATATTATCATTAAATTATTTTAGGTTATTCTAACAAAAAAAGCAGCCAGGAAAAGGGCTTCCAAGCAAATCCGTACTTAAATACTATAGTAGTTAGATCACCATAAAATAATTTGATATTATAATAATTGAACATATGGTTATGAAACATAAATATATATATATATCGTATATTATTATAATAGCTAACAATTATTTTATAAATAGAAACTATAATAGAAATGTGACTATTATTATAATATTACATATTAGAGTCATTAGATATACAATAATAATAATGAAATATGTGATGATCATAATAATTATAGTTATATTATTAAACATTATAACAACAACTATTAAAGCAATATGATATTATAAACTTTATTTGACATTATAATAATAATGCATATTATTATACCAACAAATGTATAATTTATAATATATTCGTCAAAATAATTAATATATATTGAATATATGAAAGTATAAAATATTAAATTTTGATGGTTGGAGAATGGTGAGGGGACTCCTTCAATAGTTGCTTCCAATTGTAATAGATCGTGTAACTAGAACCACGGCCAATTTTGCTTGCAATTGCAATTACAAGATTTGGGCTTTTTTTTTTTTTTACAAATCAAAGATAGCCTACAGCTGCAATTGAGTCTATTTTTTTGGATACCTGCAATTACAGCATTTGCAACTATGACATGCCCAATTGTAAGCAAACAAAACCTTTAGATGATATTAATTTGACCCATGAGTCGGAAGCTTTAGAGAGAGACAATAAATCAAGAGTGCATATGTGTGCAATTTTTCCTTCATTGGTCAGAATTCATCCATAAATAGGCATAGTTATGATATTTCTTCGAACTAGTGTTGTAGCTTCTCTCTCTAACCTTTTCTAGATAGAGAAGCTCTTGGATTTTTGTTGGGGCTCCCAAGCTTAGTGTGGCTAGGGAACACCCCCCCTCCCCCCCCCCCCCCCCCCTCTTCTCCGACCTCTCCTCTCTTGATAGGTTGGCCCAGTCCACCACCCACGCATCATCGACAAGCAAAACAGAGACCCCACCAAGACAAGGGGGGCAAGATTCCAACCTCTCAGCATACTGCCTAGCATAGCAAAAAGAGCAAGAGCAAAAAAGGCCATCAAAGCTATTGGGCTATTGCCATTAGCCTTATAAAGGGCTGGGATTTTGCAACAGGGGATCCAACAAGGAGAAAGTAGAAGAGGAAATGCGTAACCAATTGGCAAAGTGGTCACGGGAGGGGGAGAAGGAAAAGTGCAGCCAGTTGAGCAAAAGTGGTCATAAAAGGCTTGTGAGGAGGGAAAAGAAAGTTGGGACACAAGGGGCTCGTTTGGTTCGCAGGAAAATGAGGGGGGAAAGTGTGGTCAACGGGAAAGTAATGAAATGCCTCTTGTTTGGTTGGAGTTTTCAAAGGAGAGAGATGGGAAAGTTGTATTCCCATGGGAATATGATTCCCACATTTCATGGGAAAGTCTTTCCCATGAGAAACATGGAAAAGTTACTTTCCCATGAGGTGGGAATCACTCTTTTTTTATTTTTTCCCAAAAAGACCCTTCAGCATTAAAGAAGCTTTAAAGAGGCATTAAAGACCTAATTTTTATTAAGGGCATAATAGGAATTATACATAACTTTCCTAGGAAAGTGGATGGTCAACCAAACTTAAGCACTTTGGAAATTTGTCACTTTCCCATGGTTAACCAAATATGCCAAAAGTACTTTCCTAGGTATCCTCTTCCTAGGAATCTGATTCCCAGGAATCATATTCCTAGGAGGAAAAATACTTCCCGCGAACCAAACGAGCCCAAGAAGGAATGGGAGGGGGAGAAAAGGAAGAGATCGGTCGGTGAAATGGTCGTGGCAGAGGTGAGGTTAGAGAGGGTCAGAATTCCGGCAATCGCTAGAGAGATCAGGTTAGAGAGTATGTCGAAGTTGAGTTAAGGATGTAGAGGTGATGGAATGCAACAAGGGCAGGGGTGATGTGGCCAGAGCAAAAGTGGCAGCTAAGCTAGGAAGAGGAGGCTGAAGAAGAGGGCAAGAGAAGGGACATGGGGCCCGCAAGGATAAAGAGGTGACCGAAGGCAGGTTTGAGGCGGTCGGCGAGATCCAGGAAGGTCAGTTAGCAGAAGGGAGCCAAGGCATAACAAATGATGACCAAGAAGGTGCACGACATCGGTGGTGAAGTCCCACCTGATGAAAAACGAGGCGCCTGACAGAGGGGAGAGCCTAACAGTATTTCAAATTTCAAATTCAAATTCTGAATCTCAAATTTGAATTTCAAATCTAGATTGTAATTGAGCTATTTGAAATGGAATTGACTTAAGATAGGCAAGCAAACCTTGATAGCGGTTGGACCCAATTAGTTTTGTGGACTGAATTTTTGTGTGACCAGGCTTTGATGTTAGGACTGGATACTGTTGGTTTCCATTTCCTTTCTTCTCTTCTTTTTTTCTTCTTTCCCCTTTTTGTATCCTATTCTTGTATCATTCCATTTATCAATAAAATGTTAGGTGGCTTGCCACCGTTTTGCTCAAAAAAGAATAGGCATATTATACTACATGTATAATACAGTATTTACAGATAACTTTTCCTTTTTTGCCTCCCACCCCAAGACCACTTGGTTACCCCTGCTCAATTGTCATGGTCCTAATGTTCTCCTATTATGGGCCTTGGTTGTGTCCAATTATTGGCATCGAGTCACAGGGTCGCTGGCCTTATGCCTTGCCACTAACTCAAGTATATCCCTTCCTCTTTCAATTGCTTATTATTATTAAGCCTTTTGTTCTATTGATGCATTGGATTGATATCTTGTAGGATCTTATAGTTCCTGATCCTTGTTTGAATGTAGAAAGTGACTAATCTAGCAAGATATGGAAAACAAAAGAAGTGGAGGAGAAAAGAACGGGAAACAGAAGGATCGTCAAGTGGGTTAGGGGACAAGCACAAGGCCAGACCATGGGATGGTGGTCAGGATGGGGGCTCAAGCAAGATCGAGTCATTGATCTTAGTATGGGCTGGTGGTCGTCCGTGGGGCTCAACCTTGCTCTCAGCAGGGGATGGTGATCGCAAGGGGGACCTTGCTCTTAGCAGGGGATGTTGCTGGTGAGAACAACATCCTTTCTTTTGCACGTCAATACTCTAGTTGAATGGTAAGATGGAAAAAAGATAGTGGGAGGAGAAAGAAAATGGAAGGAGAGGAGAGTTTCTCGGTTTTTCTATTTTCGTCTTGTGCAACAAAAAGACACCATTAGCCTCACTTAGTTAAGCATGATCTGCACCGTCCATGAATAGATCTTGTGGTCCAAAAAAGGACTGGATACCCTCATCTCTGAAGAGAAGGGTAGTCCATCTCACATATACATACGTACAAAGATACATACATATATACGCGACGGATGCATGTACATACACACATGTATATGTGTGTATGTATAGAGACACATACAAAAATATGTATATATTTATCCCTAAATTCAACTCCATTTGCTCCATCAGCCAAATCAACATGTCTGACAGGCTAAACACAACCATTCCATAATAGTACAATCTGGAAACATTTGGATGGATGGCCAAATACGGAAAGGCAATACTATTGGGTCAGTCATGGTGGTACTGGGTTAAGAGTCTCCCAGCAAATAATATGCAGATACAGATGCATTTAAGTAGATAATTTGTGGTGTTCCATAAATCATGGAAATGCAGGACCAACAGCCTGCAACAACATGTCTAGTTGATGTAGACAAATGTTAGTATTAGGTTCAGATTTTGTGAGTTTTAAATTTAAGGTATCATTTTGGTTAATCTGCCGATTTATTGAGCCTTAGGAATATCTCATCTCAATCTTTTTGGGAGTATGTTACCTATTTTGCATTCTCTTGCAACATGCGCTGATATTTAGAGCTATTTTTAATTGGATTTTCAATTACTTAAATCAAGCTAATGTCCATTAGACATAACTAAGGGATGGAAGGGAAAGGAATCTGTACAGAAATTCAAAATGAGTTTCAAAGTGATTTTGATGGCTATCTAATATAAGATTTTGTGAAAGGTCTTTTATTAGGAAAATTCCAAAATTATCTTATCACTGTCCTTAGAATTATTTTACTTATGTTAAAGAAGGAGAAAAAGGAAGAGGAAGAAACAAAGAGTTTACATGATGAATGAAAGAAATTTAATTTTCTTGTTCTACATTCTCCTATGTTCTTTGTTGAGTATTAGCAATGAACTGTGGATGCCAGACATTTTGACATTCTCTGGTTGATTTTCAGCAAGAAAGATCTTAAACTTAATTTAGGTTCAACACAAAATTCAGATTTGATGCTTGGATCAAATCTAACCACTTCAGAGATTCCATTTTTTAATTGGATCTACAAGACCAACCCTTCCTGTTTCTCCCTTATCCCATGTCTTAGCTTTAGTTAATTCAAAGGATTCAACTTATCTTTTCCCATCCATGCAGTCTGGGCATCCAAACCCACCCCCCAGACAATCCTCCACCCCCACTCTCACCTACCAACCCAAAGCTAAACCAAGGAAAAAAAAATCCTGTCCTACTTAGTTATCATATGGCTATAGCCCCTGGTTAAGTAGTATTTTTCTATCTGATAATATGTAGCGCATTATTTAATCCAAATATTGCATCCCAATGTTAGATACTGAGATGCCATTTCCCAAACTCTAGCTTGAGAAAATAACCAGCAGATTCTTTTTCCATTCTCTGAATTATTTTTTTAAGAAGGCAGATCAGTTCTATGTATCCTCCAGCATGGATACACTACCTTGCTAGACTTTAATCATAACAAGCTTTTTTTTTTCTTTTTGATAAGTAAACAACAAATTTAAATGCCCAGGAAAGTAACTTCAAAAAAGTAAATGCAAGAGACTGTAAATTTTCTCACCTTATGCAGGGCTTTCGACAGATCCTCCATTGTCAAGACAAGACGCTTATCCTGTAGCATAGAAAGTTCAGCGTTCTTTGTATAACTTTCAATAAAAATGAAATGCTATAATTAAGAAGCAAAGTTTGCACCTTAGGTTGCTTGCTCTTATCCTTAACTGGTGGTGCTGGCCTTGCCTTGCAATGCCTATTTCATAAAAGTGAAAATGAATGAGAAGGTATTAATAAAGGTTTTTTCGAATCAGAAAAGTTGAAAATCCTAGAAAGTACAAGACCTGGAAACTGGAAAGGTCTTACCTTAAAAATCAGCTTAATGAAAAGTCTTATTTCAACCCTGCTGGAATTTCAAATAATTGTTTCTATAATAATGTATGAAATACAGAACTAGGCCCTAAAAGAGCAATACCTTCCCTGGGTCCTTAGAGAAAATTAGAAAACAATTCATCAAGTTAATCAGGATGATGCTTTAGACTCTGTCGCATTCATGGGAACAAGCAGCTGTGGAATGACCACAATAGTCAAATCCATGGAGAGGATAATATTAATGTATATCATAGAGGGTTGTGCGAGGGGGTTCTCTTTTGATTGTGACATGGCTGTTATGCATTATAAATTGAATATTAAACTTAGCACATCAATAAGGAAGAAGAACAACCAAAAGGAAATATATCGACTGAGTCACAAGATATTAAAAGATCAATCTTGATCTGCAGAAAATCTGTTAGTAGTTTATATAAGAATTAATAGGTATGTAAGGACTCACTTGGCTGCTACATCTGTTTTATCATAACTGTGATGAATGCATCTTCATAGTGTCCTTAGCATGTTACAAATATTCTCAATGAGTTACTTTTATTAATTAACTGGTTGTTTTTATTTTTTTTATGAACATCACAAGTTGGGTTTTCACAAGTAAAAAGTGCAGTTTGCTGACATGTTCATGTTTGAAGCTTAGTAGCATGAATCTTCTGTTTAAGGTGGCACACCCACATCTGAATCTCCCTAGAAACTCGTCCTTGCACCCACTTCCTAAGCATTTTTTCATTATTTGTTTTAAGACCTGCTTCCTCGTACCTGCACTGGACCAGTTCTGGTAACTAGAGTTTGAAGCTTGCTTGTTGTTAAGAGATCAGAGGTACTTTTTAACAGCGAAAAGATTGAAAAGAAGGAACCTCAAGATCAACCATAGATAGGTGAGATAAGACTTGATGATTATGGTTATGCTATTACAATTACTGCTAAACACTACTATAGTTAAGTTTCTTACTTTAAGGCCCTGTTTGGACGCCGGAATCCATCATCTGGCTAAAAGGGATGATGATGGAAGTACTAGTTTAACTTTAAACAGATAAAAAAATTGCTGTGAGAGAGAATCGAATGACCCATCGATTCCCCCTCATCCCAATCTCTCAGGGATTAATGATTCCAGTCCAGAGGTGATTTAACTTATCTGGAAAAATAGGGATGACTCATGTAAATGGTTTCCCCCATTCCATCAACCCCTCCCTTTCAACTTCCCCTTCCAACAGAAATTTTCAACGATGACAACCTCGCACCAATAACGCGAAAACGTATTCTAGTATCCAAACAGGCCCTTAAGCGTTTGGCATATGCTGGAAGCAAAAGACAGCAAGTAAACAGCAAAACAGAGGCTAAAATTCAGCAAGATTGAAATAGGAACAAAACCAATAGATTTTAGGATTTGTAAACCACTAACTTCTGAAACAAGAACAAAATGGCTGCTTACTTTGAGTCTAAAAGACAATTTAAGCCGGGACACCGCAGCTCTCTAATCCCAGCCCTTGATGACAAGTAACCCCCATCTAATCTTAGCCATCCAAGCTCATTAAAAGTCGTATGACTCCTTAATATAAACTAGAAAAATAATTAGCAACCATAAACTAAAATAAAGTAACAAAAGAACATATTAAAAGTAGCTACTTAAGCAAACTTCTTGGATGCTCCTACATCAACATTACTTCTATTTGTTGCAAATAGATATGCTAAAATGACCAATACTATGAAACTTGTGTAATAAAAACGATCAAAAGCATGCAAAGGACATCTCTTATGAAACCCAGATATCTGACCAACATTGTTGGTCATAGAAATAATCTGGTCCTGATAGCCATCAAACAACCTGGTCAACATGCATGATGTGTTGGTCAATCTTCCGAGCTAGAGATAGTAGGCGCACACTTTCACTAAATGCACTGGTTGACTATCTATTGGGTTGATGCATGTTATCATGGTCCAAATACATTAGTTGACATATGGGAGTTCCTAAACTATCAAACTGCAACTTTCTGGCGTATACAAGACCAGGTTAGAGAACAAAATGAGTGACAGAATTTGTAGCATTCCCAGGTACCAGACTGCATGCAGAGTATGTTCTGTAATGCAGCACATGCTGGATATATATACTTGTGCTATTTGGTGTTATCAAATAACCATATCGATACAAATGAGGATTATCATACACGCTAAAGCATGCACATGGAAAAGCATAAAAGATAAAAAAGTTGAGAACAAGTTATTCAATATTAAACAGTAAAATATAAAGGGAACAAGGGAAGTCACTAAATTAGACTCAAAAAGAAATTCTAGACAATGCCAACAGCTTTATAGACATAATTTTAGGCATAAGTATAGAAAAGCTAGCCATGTAGGGAGGTTTCACTCAATAAATGGATAGTTCAAACCCATGATATCATTGTATTAGAAAAAAAAATGATGTATTAGAAAGAGAGGATCTACGTAGTTAGAAAGGAAATATTGTAGGTGCTTCCTTAATCAGTCGTACAAAGCTAATCATATTAGAGGTAGACATACTTTGATAATCATGATTCATGAAAAGTGAATTGGCATACTTCATCAAATGTGTTAGTCCAAAATACATACCCTGAACTTAGCACATTAACAAAAGCCTAGGTTAGGAAGAACAAGAGAACTGACAATGGATTGATGCATAGAGTATTTATGGTACTAAGAGACTATAATAATTTATATGAAATTATACAAGAGAGTACCGACAATAAAATACATGATACGTAGTTCAATGGAGCAAAAGAATGCCAGAAATTGGAAAGACTGGACATACTGAAGAGCATCACTTGCAACCTCCGAAATGAACTTTTGAGCAGCTACAGCTACCAGCCTTGTTCTGCCCAAAAACATAAGTAAAAAGATTAAATAAATACTAATGGTGTATAAAAAGTGCTAGCACAAGAAAAAGCTCTGACCATGACTGATGAATTATTAAGGAAAACATGCCAGCATCTAGAAAATATACCACAAGAGCACTTCGAACACATATAAACAATAAACTTGTGCTGAAATATGAGTAATCAATGTTTATGTCTACTCAAAAAGCAATCAAGATTTTTTTTTTCACTTAAGTTAGCATAGTATGCCTACAAACTTCCAACTTGGTGGATATGTTATGGGCCTCTGACGGTATCTTTGACGAAATTCCCTTCACAGAAAGGAAACAGCATACTACTCAAGCATACTAAAGAGTAAAAGTTGTGTTTGGTTTTCCCATAGTGATAGGATATTAACAAGCAACTTTTAAGGAATAGGAAGAGTACGAATGAGTATGAAATTCAACTTTAAAGCCCCGTTCATATTCACTCTGATCTCCCACTGTTGGCACATATAAGTGAATTTCTGTCACTTTCCAAAGCAATATATCTCAAGCAAAAGAGGCTGTCCAAAAGCAATGATTACATCCCTCATGTTGCCCTCTTTTCTTTTGAATTTTCACACGAAAGGAATCAAGATCGTACTCTCAACTCTGCTCCCCTACTCCACCTCACAAGGACCCCAATTAACACCCCCTTAGTGCTCACCAAATAATTTTAACTTTTAAGAGAGATCAATAGAAAGTTTCATGTTTCCATCAAATCATCTAGCACCATCATCAGTAGAAAATTAGAGGGGCACCAGTCTATCTTCTCTCACCTAAAGTCTTATTATTCGCAACAAATTTGTCCACTGCTTGATTTTCAAGAAGCATCATATATCCAATATGGTCAACAAATTCATCCACATCACAAAAACTACTATTTAGCATGTAGGATCAATTTCAACAAAGTCCAACAGCGATTAAACCATGGTCAAGAACAATCAACGTACAAGAAGCATCAAATCGTCACAATTTTTTTAGGATTAGAATCAAGCTTAAAAAAATCAAAAGAAAGTTTCAAGTTTTTGTCAAATTCCCTAGGTCAGGATCAAAAATAACAAGGTTAAAGTCAACATAACAAGGCATCGGGGCGATGGCAGGAATCAGGTAGGGGGAGGGGGAAATTCAAGAAGGGGAAAAGATTTTCAAAAAAAAAAAAAAAAAGGAGAGGGGGAGAGAATACCTACAGTCGTAAGTCGGGGCAGTGGAAGCCACTCCTGGAGAGGTAGTGCTCCACCAGCTCGTCCGGAATCTACTCCTCTCACAAGTACCATCGAAATCAATAAGAGATCAAGATCGAGACAGAAAAAAAGAGGAAGGGTTTCAGTTATTCTCCGACGAGACATACGGTGGGGGTGTAGTCCATGAGGGAAGCGAGGAATTCCGTGAGAGCGGAGTCGTCATCGTGCCTCCCTTCGCCCGACGATGAGTTCATCTCGCCTCCCCGCCCTTCTCTCCGGGAACGGAATCTCGAGATCTTCTGCCCGCACGCCCCCCCTCACGGTCACGGGCCATGGCCCTCCGCCAGTCCCTGCTTATGTAGGCCAACTAGATTCTCGAGCGCGTGCGATGCACGCGAGAATAGCGATGAACGGCTGTGATGCCATCTTATTTGATAGATTCTTTTTTCCATCAGTTATAAATGATAAACAAACACTTATTTTAGTCTTTTCCTTAAAGACTGCAATATAAATCCAGCAAGAGGCGACTTTGTACAGTTTGGAAGAGTATTTATCTTATTGCGTTACATTAGCAGAGACTGACCTAGTTCATGAATTCAGATTGTTGATTCAAGAACAGGGAATGCTTAACTCATGAGATGGTTGGTGTTGCCATTCAAAACCCAATTGACAGATTAAATAGCTGGAAGGGAGTTCAATACTTTTTTTGGATATTGGGCTTTCTTTTATAGATGAAAAGTTCTTGTTTCGATGTGAAGAGATCTGAGCTTTCGTTATCTAGACCAATCTAAAAGTTTGAATTCAAATAAAATTCCACCTCTATGTGCATATGCCACACCTTCTGATCGGTTGACATATTTTAACCACATCAGTTGGGATCAATCGAATCGACCCACCATAACTTATCATAACGTGGCAAGACATACATGTGAAGAATTATTAAGGTATGTAGTGGATAACTAAGATCCAATCCAGATGTTCGACATCAAGTGTTCATTTGCTTGTAAGATGTTTGATATCTTCTGAACTGCTGCTCTAGGGTACGAATGTGTTACATTAACTATGACAATTTGATCTAACAGAGAAGATCTCCTGAGAGCAGGGCCGGCCCAACCCTTAGGCGTAAGGCCCCAGCCCAAAGAAGGCCCACCACAGGAAAAGTTTTAAAGACAAAACAGAAAGAAAAAAATATTCTCTTTAGTGAGTTCGCCTTAGGCCAGCTCACTGCAGAGAAGGCCTCAAAGATAAAACGAAAAGAAAAAAGGCCCCTCTTAGTGAGTTCGCCTTAAGCCCCTAAATGCATTGAGCCGCTCCTGCGGCTAAGAGTGGCTGGATTTTCAAAGATGTCCATTAGAATCGTCATGGTTAATGTGCCACATCCATACCCTTGAGAGCTTTTGCTCGATTCTTGAAATGCTTTCTTGGCCTCTTTAATGTGGTTTTGTGCCATCTCGACTTCTGGAGGTCTTAAATGCTACCTGCTTTTCAACTTCATGCTTGAGCTTCATGATCATGCAATCTTGAGCACTATTTTGGTTTAGCTTGTGATGATGCCCCTTGGTGACTACAATCTACATCCAATTTTCTTCATACTTCGACTCTTAAGCTAGCTTGCCTCCATTCTTTCCCATCAGTTCATCTACTATTTATTGCATGGTTGCTTTTAGTAGATGTACAAGCGTCTGATGCTTCAACATTTGCTGCTTTACACTTGAAATTTCATGGAGTTGAATAAATACAAATGAAGTGTCCTCTGACAGGACACCTCAGCAAACCGTGCCAGGTATCAACACTCACAGACTGAAATAAACAAGAAACTCTCTTTTAAAACTCAAGGATAAATGAAGCATGTAGCATCGGTCCAAATTCCCAGGAGCGCCCTCAATCTATGAACCATGAAAATTTCAGTGTCCATAGCATTGGTGGGGAGCTGTGGGACAGGGCAGTATCCCTATATCACATGACCGGGCTTCCAAACACCAAATATAATGTAATATGCAAGTCTTGACAAGTAATATGCGATACCTACTCATGGTGAGTTTGCTTAAACATCTGTGCTTTTGGAGTGAACACAAATGATTCTAATATACATACACAGGAATTTTTCTTAATAAAAAATTGAAGAGGTCCCATATTAGTTCCTGTCTTAAATATTGACCTCAAGTAAGCCATAATATCCAATAATTTTTATCATGTTGTAGATGTTTTGTTGAATCGAGCACACGGTTTAACACAGAAGCTAATACCCTTCCATGGAAGCTAACTGTCAGTTACCGAACAGTGAAACTTTGCAGTGACCATGATCCATGCTCAGCTTCCAGTCATCTGAAACAAAGCGGACCTCAATCCATCGAAAACAGACAAAACAGACATAACGCTTTTGCGCAATGCTACTCTTCAGCCCATTCAGTGCTGCTATGAGGCACTTCACGAGGCATTGAACAGACAGCTAAAAAGTTCTTCAGCAATGAAACCACGCACAGCACAACTCCCATGATTGAAGGAAAAAAAAGGTGCAAACTAGCTGATACAGTTTGATATGGCAAGTCCTCGAACATTCGGAGAAGAGACATCAAGGTGCAAGGCGTGTTTTTTTTATGCATGTTAAGCCAGAGGCCATAAAACAACAAAAATATCCATGCCAGCAACCCATAATATTTCAGAGAAGCATAAAGAGTGGGAAAAAATAGAAGAAAGGAGAAACATTTGAAATTTAGTAAGCAAATGGAAAGATCATAACTCATAAGAAATTCCCAGCTGATCCCTAAACAGCTTGCGCATTCCTGTCCACAAAAGTATTCACCACCTGCTGTAATTCACTAATTCTACAAACAACAATGAGAGCTTCCATCAAGTCAGCAGGGTAGAATCCTTGAAGCCGGTGATGTTTTATCGTGAGAGAACTATCACCTGGAAATCTCCATAGTTAAAAAAAACAGAAAATGCTTTGGCAGGATGAATTCAAGCTTATCTTCGTACTGCGCTCCCACCACGAGGTGCTTCATAACTGCCTCCTGCTCGAGTTGGAGTCTGCCCTGATACATAGCTTGGAGGCTGCGTCGATCCATAGGGTGATGGCATCCGAGCTGACCCATAGGTGGGTGGTGCCTGTGTTGATCCATAGGGTGCAGCATTGCTGCCGGCAGTAACTGCCGCCTGAGGCACCCCTGCTCCTCGAGGAGCATCATATCCAGATCTTATAGGAGCCTCATAGCCAGCACCTCTGGGTGCCTCATAGCTAGCACCTCTGGGTGCCTCATAGCTGCTGCCTCTGGAAGCATCATAGCCGGCAACCCTGGATGCATCATAACTTGCATTTCTTGGGGCATCATATGCGGGGCCCCTGGGTGCATCATATCCAACCTGGGCAGAAGCAGGTCCAGCTGGACCTCCACCATATGGAGCTGCACCACCTGAAGGCCCACGTCCCTGCATTTCAGTAAGAACAGGGCGCCTTAGATTATGCACAAGAGATATAAAAATAGTATGAATCAATAATTCTTGTTCTCTCTATTTGATCTATTGATAATTAATTAAGAACTGAAATGACAAAAGTTATACTTGAAGCCAAATGCAAATACTGTTTTTAAGCAAAGACTGCAACTAAAAACAAAATGGTACCACCAAAATGAAAGTTACAGATAAACCCCTTTTCTTATCCTCTATAAGCAAAGGAAAAATTAGCAATGCCCATTTATTCAGCATATGCTGCCTACTGGAAAGCTTCTCAAAATTTTGAGGTAGCACCTTATCAATTAAAATTTTCTAAAGCAGTGCCTCGTCAGAATCTTATTAATGTCAGAAACTAAATCCCTGCTGTTTTTTTTTTGGTACAAAAATGCCTGCTGCTTTATGTTGTCAGAATCGATGAATATTGGTTGCCTGAAGCAAGAAAGACTCTGTGTGCATTAGCACACAAGCACTTTGTTGATAAGTGACTTGAAAACAGATAGGACAGTTAAATAAGTCAGTACATTAGAATACATTACATTGTCAGGCAAATGATCTTGAAATGTGGGACATGCAGATGAAAATTATCTGAGTCAAGTATTAAACAGTAATTGGACAAACTTTACCAAAACAAAGTGAAGATGATGCCCACCTGCGGAACTCGGTAACCTTCCTCATAAGCATTTTGTCCACCAGAATGATGCCCAGATGAATCATTTTCCCTGTGTGCAGCATTGGTACCAAATGGCCCCCCTGCAACATATTACAAGAGCCATATGAAAACCTTAATATCCACTAGTCACTATAAGTTAAAAAGTGACTGCATGCAGAAAGGCCGGCAGCCAATTATGTGTTCATGCATACCTAAAGCACCGGCACCACTTCTATCAAGGTTAGTAGCATTCGTCAATTCAGCACGCAATTTCTCCACCTCCCTAACCATGGAAATGTAGTTCCTCTCCATTACCTGAAGAGACTCATAGTGGTCGATGCGCAGTTTCCTTTCATAATCATATGTAGCTCTGAAATGGAAAAGCAGGAAAATTGATCTTAAACATTTAGATTTCACTCAAAAAAAAAAGCAACCTTGCTAAAAAATAAAACTTAGAACAGAGATTTTGACCTGCAATGTTGATATTCTTGTCTGAGAGCATCCAGTTCAGACATCAGTGCAGGGATTTGCTGAAGATCACCATAGCTCCTCTGCATATCCTGAGTCAGCTGTTGGACTTTTGAAATGAGTTCCTCTCTCGCTGCCATCAAGCTATGGGCTTCTGCACGAGCCTGTTGCAACTCCACTTTAACAGGCTCAGAGGCTTTCAAGTCAGCTTCCATCTTTGCTATCTTGTCTTTGAGGACTCTCAAGTGTTGCTCTTGCTCGGCGTTGACAACACCACTACGGGTCTGCAATCTCTGCAAATCTTGTTGGGCAGAAGCTAGTTGTTGCCTCAGAGTGGAATGTGTTGCTGCAAGCCTTTGGTTCTCTGTTGCAAGCCTTTGCATCTCCACATGTTGATGAGCAAGCTTCTGCTCCAAAATTTCTGGAGGCAACACATCAAAAGGAAAGGCACCAGGCGGGGGGCGGATGCCTGGACCAAATGGCTCAGGGTGTAGCATGCCAGGGACAGGAAGAGGCCGCCGTAAATGAGGTGGTTGACGGCCTTTGCTTGCCATCACAGTCGACAGAATCCTATCTGCAAATGATGAAATAACAGAAAATTGTCAGCCTGGGAGATATCATTAGATTAACAAATTTACATAATACAGAAAAGAAGAAATGTCAAAATGTGCCCCAAAGACACAGGAAAAAGATGAAATGTTATCAACTGACAGAGCTCAACATAATGCAGTAGACAATGGTGGGCTTAGTATATCTTTTGTCATCATCTCACTCATAGCACAATCCAACATTCAGATGACTGGCAAAACACAAAAAATATAGCATATAAAGGAGCAAAATTCCAAAGCGGAATTTATTGCAGTCTCAAGCTCAAGCAGCATATTTTAGACATAGCAACAGCCAACCAATACAAAGAGATAAGTGGATTAGGTTTGCTGCTTGTTGTTACTAGATATTTACTCCTGGAACTCACTATGGCTTATATCCAGGGAACAATTTATCATCCTTGCAAAAATTCACCAATCTACATTCATGGAGTCATCAACGAGGGAGCAAGTTCCACGGACCATTTTCCGCATCTTTTAGCATAAAAAAAAGATACTCAGCAAGGATACCACTAATTTCTTCCAAGTACCACCAAGCAAGCCAAGATAATTAAGCTTGCCTCTTCTCCTGGAAAGGATGCATTGGACAATTCCTTTATCAAGAGTCTTCTAAATAATATTACAAGTTTTAGAGGGCAAAATCATCCCAGGCCACAGCCACAAAGAACCAAAGCACGCTGCCACTTACAAGGAATGCCTCTAATTTTTATTGCAGATGAACACATCTAAATATGTAAAAGAAGTAAGAAATGCAGGTAAATGGAAAGCAAAAGGAAATAACAAAAGAGAAAAGAAAGGGAAATTTTACTTTATTAGCCTTGAATTTTTCTTTTCTAAATATGAAAAGGAAAGTTAAACAAAGACAGAAATCACTTGGAAAGGGAAGAAGTAAATACAAAACAATTAAGATAATTGGTAGGAGGCAATCGTTTTAACAACCACCCCCCCCAAAAAAAACAATACTGTGTTTGTTTTTCGATTTGATATGCACTATGATCTTGCGGATCAAAAGGCCAGTAGAAGTAAGACATTCACCAAACCACGAGCATCTATTTATATAAACTATAATAAATGTTGAAATAGAAAATGAGACAAATAACTTGATCGATAAAAGATCAGCATCAATCATCAAAATCTTTGGAAACACCCATACCACCTTGAACAAAGCAAAGAATAAATCTGGAAGTAAAACATGAAATGAGGAATGGATGATGAACTAGATCCCAAATTCAATGTAATAACCCACCATAAGTCGTGGAACATAAGTCTTAAGAGCCTCCAAAAGACACAAATGCCAATAAGTAAAGGAGGAATGCACACTGAAAACCTGAAATTAAACTCGTCCAGTAACTAAAAAATCTAAGGATCACAGTTGCAACGCAAAAGTTTGGAAAGGATCTAGACAGCAGAAGTTTCAAAGTAAATCAACAGAAATCAAGAATATAAGATTATAGAATAATTTATATGTTTATTAATATAGAACCAGCATGGAAGAGGCAAAAACAGTAAAAAAGCCAAAATTAACAGCACTGGCATCAGAGAATAGCAACATTTATGCATGGTCCATATATTTTTCTTGAATTATTAGTGATTCATGAACGATTCATTAGCAAATCATAAAATTTGTGAACAACTGGGCAATTCTCAAGTAATTTGTATACTGAGAATAAATTCAGATTTTTCAATAATTTGAAGAATGTCGTTACCATGTTATGGACAATATTTAACCCCGTTTGCCTATTGCATCATCCATCTTTAGTTTTTTGAATTAAAAAATCATCAAGGACTCTTTCATTCAAATCCCCTCATTTGCACATCTGCGACATAAGAAACACAGTACACCAGACCACCACCGAGTGCTCTACCTCTCAAAGTAATTTAGCAATCCCATCTTGTTTCGCATGAGTAGTGCGCGCATGCGCGCGTACACAGAGAGAGGCAGAAATCTTGCACAGGAGAAAACTACAAACATATTGCTCCAAAATACTGGATGCAACTTCCAATTTCCACTTTATATTTAGTGGCCATAAGAAGCCAGCCACCAGAATTCACATTCTGTGATAACCAATGCTCACCAGAACTGTGATGTCTGTGGATTAAAGAACCTTAACTAGGTTCAACAAATGGACTGTGTTCCCTCTGTTTATACTTATTTCATGCAAAAAGTTTCTTACGATTGACTCAAGTTTTCCCTCTCGTCAACTAGAATCCCAGAAACAAATATTGAGATTAAGAATACCTGAGGAAGGACAAGTCAGCCGCCAAGATTCTCCCATCCAACAAGTTAACTTTACTGTGCATGCACTCTGATACAACCTAAAACATGGTTGGGTAGCCAGCAACTTAGTTCTATACAGAGTCTCTTTCATTCTTTTTCCCTCATCTTCAATTGTACCCATGGTTTTCACCTCGGCCAAGGTCTTAGCTTTGTATCGGTATCAAGTGCATCCCCCAACCCCAATATGATATACAGCCATATATGAAATATCAGTACATAATATCTTGGCAAATATGAACCTAAAAATTCTGAGGCATCCCTCAATACGAGACAAACATATCAACTAATATGTCCAATCACCTTTTTGCTTCCTTAAATAAGTTTTCTAACTAACTAATTTCAAAATAAATGACAAACATAGCAGCTAATCTTGAATTTGGTGTAATGGTATTAAAATGTTAGCTCTAATATCAAAAATATCTCATTTAGTTCCATGTTTTTTCTAGTTTCACTTTGTCAAGGTAAGCCAAGATCTCAGTTCATTTTGGACTTGGCCACCCACCGAGATGACCGAAACCTCAGTTTTCCATAACCATGACTGCACCCCTCCTCTCCTCTCCTCTTTCCCTCTATCTTTTTTAAACCTCTCCTCCTCTTTCCCTCTCTCCTTTTTAACCCTCTCCTTCACCCTTCTCCTTCTTTACCTCCTTTCTCTCCTCTTATTTATCCAAGAGTGAAGCTCTCACAACATCCTACTTTGAGAGGACACAGATGCAAGGATCAGGTGCACCACAACCCACAAGACTCTTTTCCCACAGTTTAGTGACATTTTTCATCCTTTTCTTTAGACTTCTTCTTCCCATTCACTTAATCTAACATAACCTTCCCACCATAGTTGCAATTAAAATAAACGGGAGTGATCCCTACGCCTATTTGGAGCATATCTGCTACTCTTCTCATTGCTCTCTAAATCCTACTTTAAATCATATTGTTTGTCGCGTCCAGGTGATCAGAAGCGTTTAAAAACGAAAGCATTTTGATGTTTACTATGACCAATTAACCTTATTCCATCTATCTTCACTTGGGATTAAATTTTAATCCTTGCACACCAATCATTCTAAATATATGCTATCAGAAAACTTTTCCAATAATTGGGCGTTCCTTAGATGTCTCATCCAATCAGCTCCGTAGAAAACTGGAAAACATTGGTTTCCTCCACCATCGTCCTTACAACCCCAAATCATTGCATCTCGCTTCATTTTTTTCTCAATAAAAATAAAAACCCTCAACAATGAACCAAATACGAAGACCAGAGACGATGAGGAACAATTGGTTCTCTTTAAAACAGGAAAAAAGACCACCGATTCTACTCTAAATCCAAAACCTGTGCATTATTCTCCATGCTTCTTATAAAAGAGGCCAAAAATGAAATCAATAAATAAAAAAGAAAACGAAATTTTCACAACAGAAAAAGCCACAACAGATTAAAATCCAAACGAAGGAACAATAACCCTTGGGGTTCGCCGGTATAAGAACGATCACCAGGAGAACGAAATGGAAGCGAAAAAGGGAAGATTTACAGGTTCTTATCTCTCGCGAGGGTTTGGGTTTGGATTCGTCCGGCCTTCGAGCAGTCGATGGGAGAATGAGCAAGGGAGGGGGAGCGCATAGGGTTTGGGGGATTTTTCGCGACTCGATCTCTGGCGGTGGATGTGGTCACCGCCAGAATGCGCCGTGCACTCACCACCAGATCCCCGGTGGACGGTGGTGCAGATACTCGTATAGACATTTCTATGCGAGCGCAAGATCTGCCGTCCACGAGTGATGGAAGTCCATCACGTTTCGTCTGGTTAGTGAGTCTAAATTAGCTTCTGTGCTAGATTTCTACACAACAAATTATATTTATGGGAAAGCATTTGCCAAACCAAGATTTATTAATCAATCATGAATTTGATGACACCACTTTAGACCGCAACGTATCTGTGAATCTGTGACTGCAATGGGTTGCCATAATACTTCTCATTCATTTATATGCCAAAACTAAAAGCTAACCTAATGGAGTGCCTCCTAACATCATCTATTTCTTAGGACTACTTTTAATATCACGATTGAAGTCAACCATTCGTCGCCAATATTACAATACTTTTGCACAAATTAAATTATCACTACACTAATGGACATATATTTAGCCCTATATCGGTTATTCGCCGGATAGTTCTTATATACTTATACAGAACTAAGAAACTCAGATTCCTCTTGATGGTAGTACATACTTTTCAGGCCGCAAGATCACTCTATGACTTTATATCATGTCAATTACATGCTTGGTAAACCCCACTTTCGCAAAATTGTGACTAAGATGATAGTAGAGAAGATTGAAACTTGATTGGCTTCCAAATTGCTTTCATGCACCAGTATTTTAGCCTATAAAGCAAAAATCGAAACCATTTTGGTGGCTTGTGAGTGAACTAATGCTTATCACTTTAGGATTTGTATGAGAGGTTAACTAGGTGGTGTTTTTTTATCATGCAATGGCATGTCCTTTTTTTGCCGGTTTGGTACTGTGTATAGCTGTGTATTTTGGTGCAGTTTCTCAATTCATTATTGCATCATTACGTTTTGGTCAGCATAAATGGTTAAAGCAACCATCAGGATTTGGTTAGAATAAAGCCCATATAATTTGGTCAAATTAAAGTGACTGCTACTCAAACAACACAAAATACATGATTCTAGGCTACTAGAGAGCAGTTCAAGAAAAATAACTAACATAATTATTAAAATAACATAAACCACATGCTCATCGCTCGCAAGTCACAACTCAAACCTACTACCAAAATCCGATATATAACCGGAGTCAAGTTATTTGTTACATTAATTCAGATTGAAGTTTGGATCGCATGGAGTTTGTGCCAAATTTCTGCTACCGTCCCTAGTTAAACAATCAGTTGACACTATATTGTGATTGAGAGTATCATATACTATCATGGGCAGTAATCTGAGATATTAATATTGGAATAATTGTGGGTTTTCCTATTGGCAGTGTACTGCTTACCACTCGCTCACATAGTGCAGGTGAAGTGCCCTAAATTGCAAAATTATGTAGCCTTTTTGTGTCAATTCTCTAATGAAGCTTTGTGTATTTTTTCCCATTCACGCAAAGGATATCATACTTTTTTCCCCATAACTGTGATTCTGTGTTTAGAACAGCAAGAAAGGTACTAAATCTTTAGGTTTGGAAAGCATGAGAACTGATACGAGAACAGAGTTTGTCACCTAAACACCTTCGGTTTTTGTGGTTAAAATTGTTTTGCATCCAGTGACTACGAAGGAGACTCTCTCTCTCTCTCTCTCTCTCTCTCTCTCTTACATTGCAGGATTTATCATATGCTTTTCATGATACACCAATCTTCATGGATAAACCCTCCATTTTCTGATGTTAAGTACTAATGGTGCATAGACCCCTCCAGTCACTGATGTCAACTTTTTTCCCTTCCCCTTTAAACTGAGGTGAATTATTAGTGGAGCTACGATAGCAATTAACAGTCCTGTGTCTGTCTACAGAGGGAAGTTCTGTTGATGACTCTCAGTAAAGGGTTGCTCTTGGAAAGAAATATCTTTACTGGCTTAATTGCAACCTTTATTTTCCTAAAGAAACTTGGCTGCTTAATTGCAGCTTTTGGGTTAATTCTTGCTTGCTTCCTATGGAGTCACATGTATAAGTGGTAATCCTAGCCCCAACCCCATAGTTGATGAAATCTAGGCATGACTACTGAGCTAAGCCAGGCATGAAGCACAAAACTAGACCCATCTAATTATGCGCATAAGGATGGTAGTTGATTTAATTAGTTTGGACCACTAACATAAATATGATATTAAAATTCAAATTTTCACCTTTTTTTTTTAATGAAAGTTGGAGCAAGTAGGAAGCTTCCCCCTATTTATTTAAAACAGAGGCTATGTACAAGACATTAGAGGAAGAAACTACTAGTATAATCAAGGTATGTCGTACTGGTCTAAATCGAGAGGTACGGAATATACTGTATCGTACCGATTTGATACCGTTATCCAGTATGGATGGCGTACCGATACTCGATATATCAAAAAAAAATTATACCATACTATACCGATACTGTGCTAGTATGGCACCAGAATCGAGATGGCAAATTTTGAATAAAATATTGTGCAAATCAGAATGCAGGGTCACAATTTAGCTAAGATGGTGATGCACCAAAGACCCTAGTGAGCTCCGCAACTTTTCATCACTGTCTTTCATATTCTTAAGAGCACAAATGTTCCCAATAGTGTGAGCTATGCAGCACTCTTTGGAGAATTGAATAAATGGAGGAAGTCCACAAAATTCTTGCATTCCTTTCTCCCCAAATCTCCTGACGCTGGGCCGTGCATAGCTGATCTCCCGTCTTTATCACTAAAATTTGGAATTTTCTCTACCTCTAATCAGCCCGAAGGCTATGCAAATTTGATGGCCAACCAACCACTCAAATTCAATTGCATTTTGATGCAGTTCCAGAGATTTCGTGCAATGGGGCATTTGATGAGCAAATGATTGATAAATTCTACTCATGCCCCATATTGGACACAGCCACAGATAATTTGCCATCCGACTTTGTAGGCCGCATTCACACCTGTAGGGTGTGAGCCGCCGTTGTACCAAAAAAAAAAACAAAACACAAGGCGGATAGCTTTGGCCACCACCAG
This sequence comes from Phoenix dactylifera, assembly GCF_009389715.1. Lineage (NCBI taxonomy): Eukaryota > Viridiplantae > Streptophyta > Magnoliopsida > Arecales > Arecaceae > Phoenix > Phoenix dactylifera. The sequence goes on along the minus strand of NC_052398.1, from coordinate 2,869,122 downwards.
TGACTCAGCTTTGCCTGCACAGAAGAGAAGAGCATCATCTACAAAGAAGGGGCTTCTGATGTTAGAGAAGACATTGCTGCTACCAATGCCTTCAATAGATCCTAGTGATCTAGCCTGCTTGAGGAGTTTGGGGAGAACATCTGTAGCCAGAATAAATAATGCTGCCAATAGCGGATCTCCCTGTCCAAGGCCTCGCCAATATTTAATCCATTTACTTGGCGCACAATTCACCAGTACCAGGGCTGCAGAGGCTGAAGAATTTCAATTTATCCTACCAAAAGCCTTTTTAAAGTCTGGCTTGACACTTTAAAAAATTTTGATAATTGATCTGCCTTTGAAAAAATCTGTTTGGGATTCATGTAAGGATCTGTGCAGACGTGTGTTTAGTCTCACATCAGTTATTCGCTGCATAAATCTTAGATACTTATATAGAATCAAAAAATTCAAATAATACCATCTAGCTAGTATTCTGGATAAGGCCCTGAATTGTTTCAATTATTGAAAAAACAAATCCCTCCGTGCTCTTTTCGTCTGTCCCATAGACAGCTGAAACAATTAGGCTTCTCTTCATAACTTTGCAGTACAAGTCCACTGTAAGAGAGAATCCTTTTTTGGGATAGAAGTTCTGATAGAGAAATGACGAGAATTCCATCCAATCAAAATCCCTTCTAAATCCAAAATGAGGCAGTTGGTGATGCCACCTTGAACTCCTGGATAAGCACAAGAGCCTCTCACAATTCAGGAGGCAACGACATCTTGGTACATGGAAGCACACTAGAGAGGGGCCCAGGAATTCGGCTGGTCCATGCCTTGCAAATAGGACTTTACCCATGGAAAGAACTCATTACAGTAAATGGAGCTGGTCTGGTCCATATCCTGCACTAAGACAAATACTGAGCTTTTCTTTGGGTTGGTGAAGAGGATGATGAGCATGGTACCAACCAAATGATATCAACAAACCAACCATATAATTCATTCTCTATACCTAAGGATTTATTTTGATTCCTTCCCTTCCTCTTCATCCTGCATTTTGGAGACTCCATGATGGCCCTTTGTCTGCATGCCTGTCGGCATGGTTTGGGAGTATGAGTAGGAGATCTAGATGGACTGTAACCAAAATTATGGTGGGTAAGATGTCACCATAGAACTGCCACCTCAGATATTTTAGAGGTTCAGAAATCCAAATAAAGCGTAAGGCAAACTCCAAGTTGCAAAACCTTAAGGTTTAATGGATAAATACAACTAGTATAATAAAATGAGCAAATGGTTAAGTGGCAAATTTATAAAATCTGAAGGAGAAAGTAAATTTTAAAATTCTCTTATGCTTAAGTTTAATGCTGGGCATTATGTTCACTTTAAATTCTAAGATGCATTTGTCGCCTGCGAAAAACTTATTCGGATGTGCATTGCATTGATTCTTTAAGTCACACAATTCTCAATTCTTATGTTATGTGAGTCACACTGACTACTCTCAATCCTGGCATTGCAAATTTCCTTCAAATATATGTTGAGCTCTTTTTGTCACTTCTTGCCTTACACTATTGTCTGGACCTTTCATCATGTTCATAAACTTTGGGCAGCTATATATTTTTTCATTGTATGTGCTTAATTAAATCTTATAGGCAGCATCGCAAGTCTTGAAATACATTAATTAGATTTTGCATTTCATTTCAGAGTCTATGAATTGGAAGAGTCATTCTTTTGAGGAAAAACTGCACACACACACACACACACAAAGAAAAAAACCAATTAATGTGGAGTTAATATGAGGTTGGGAGCAAGTTATGCGTCCCCATCAAATCGTTTTGGACTATAATTCCCAGACAATTGACCTTGCACTAGATTGGGCAGTGAAGCTTAAGATACAATTTTACAAATTGAACAATTGCAGCAATTCCACGCAGATTTTCCCATTAATTGATTGGTGATAGGGCTATCCTTAAGGTTTGATATGTAGATTATTTAAAAGAATAAAAGCAACATCATAGTTAACGGTATTATTTAGATGAAGTACATCTTCATTTCATTGGTTAGCAAACTAATCCAAATTTAGGTCAACATAGTCATCAAAATTAAATGTCAGCGTCGATCTGATATTCAATTAGGAAAGGTAAGCAAATCCAAAAGTTCTTGCTTATGAACCTTGTTAGGCCAAATTTCATCCAATCTCGATACTTAATACTTTCGGGGACCAATTTAGGTGGGCAAGACATATCAGATGACGATGTTAGGTATTGTATTATGAGATGTCACACATTGATGCAACCAAGTGCCACCTGTTTTTCGGTCTTTCTTGCTCACGGAATGGCTATTTATCTTTATATAAATCATTCGATATATCTATCATAATTATTCCTTTGAACTAGGTAATTAATTATGACTTAATTCATTTTGTTATCTAATGTGTAGAAAAGCCCATGGTTGCAAGGGTACACGCTCATGGACTAGCATGCATGTGATTGGCTGCACGCCTCATACAGGCTCCGAAGTCCAAACATGGCAGTCACGTAATGCAATGTAACAGTGTGGCGTTAAATGCACATCTTATATTGGCTTGATCTACATCTCTGCTTGTGTGCAGGCATATATTTAGTCCAATATCAGTTATACACTAGGTAGATCTTGGGTACTTATATATAGACAAGAAATCTAAATATACCTTCCGGCTATATTTTTTAGGTGAGGTCCTAGATTACGACAAATGATATCAGAGTGAATTCAACCCATAGTATATATGGACTAAAGGACAATAAAAAACGAGCCTATCGGGGCTAACCACGGGCCGATCATGGTGCTTATAATTATATGTTTAGTCTCACATTAGCTATGTACTGGATAAATTTTAGATACTTATACAGGATAAAAAAATCCAAATAAAACTTTTCGGGTAGTTTTTTTCGATAGGACAGCAAATTGGACACCAAAGCTACCATGAGTGGGACATTACTTAAATATTTGCTGATACAATCCATAGATTCTATCTGCAACAAACGTAATCATAAAATACGTTGTCTTTGATTAAACTATCGATGTTTGGTGCAGAATCGGAATGCCTACTCCATGAGTGATTGATAAAGTTATTCTCTTATATATCCAACAAAGAATATAGGCTACACATCATTTGGAGCTTCCAAATAATGCACGGTAGTTGAGGATCCCTTTTAGAAACTTCCAAACAAACTAATATGGCAAACTTGATGAAGACCCCATTTACAGTGTTTAGGAAGTGGGTCTCATATTAAATTTATATGCGTTACATGAAGGGAGAGGAAGGACATGTTGAACCCTACCTCTTATGAGTCATCGCTAATTCCTTCTTAGCAGCATCTGCTTTCTCAGTATAGTCCTTAGTTTTTACCACTAAATTTTAATTTCCCACCAAACAAAAAAGAAATTTTAACTCCGTATAGGAATGTCCTCCTTTTTGGAATGGGCATTCAGGGAAGGCCTTTCGCAAAATTTTATCTCTTTTTATGTAATAATTGCACGATCTGATATTGGTAACAAATATCACAGGAACGTGAGAAGAAATTTTTTAAATGATAGGGTGTTATTTGTAAGATGGACTATCAAAATCTACTATAAAGTGCAAACACTAGCTTGCGGAATTGTACAAGCTTCTTCCTTTTCCATTTCATGCACGGCTTCTTCTCATCATCCTATTCCAATCCAATGAAGACCTATGCATCAGAGTTTCCCTCTTGGAGGAAAACAAACCCTGAAAACACCCCAAAAATAGTTCTTTGCCTAACACTGACACTAGTCCTCCTCACCATCTCTCCCCTCTATTTCTTTCCTTTATTAGGCTCATCATTTCCATGGAAGAGTTCTGCCTCTCCACCCCCTTCTCCTTCTTCTCATGGAGACATGGATGATCCAATAAGGAGCGTAGGACTAGCTAAGAGTTGCGATATCTTTAAAGGGGAATGGGTTCCAAATCCTAAAGCACCATACTATACGAATGCGACGTGTTGGGCGATCCATGACCACCAGAACTGTATGAAGTATGGAAGGCCTGACACCGACTTCATGAAGTGGCGATGGAAACCTAATGATTGTGAGCTACCCATCTTCAACCCGGCTCAATTTCTAGAGCTTGTTAGAGGAAAGTCCTTGGCCTTTGTTGGGGACTCAGTTGGAAGAAACCAGATGCAGTCTTTGGTGTGTCTTTTATCTAAGGTAAACCACTCCTATATAAGCAACTCCAATTTTCTTTTTCCCATTCAATTTTTTCTTTCACATCCATTTAGGTTTAATTATTTGCCAAGTACTAAATGTAACATTTTTTAAATGGTCAATACTTCGTTCATGCAACGCTGTACTAGGGCTAATGTGAAGGCAAGTTTGTCCATGATCTTTTCATACACTTCATTAGAGAAATGTTTAAGTAGCACATAAACCTCACATAAAAAACCATGCAACTTTATCCAATGTTTTAGGTTAAAAATTGGTAATATTATTTTTCTAGCACTTGGTCTAAGTTATTCAAATAGATAGTTCTTCCAGTATTATTCTTTCTTGCCCTTCCTCGGCCTCTCCCCTTGCAAGACAAAATTGAATAAAATGATTTTTATTTTAGCAATTCTTCCATCGAATATGATCGATCATGTAGCAACAAAGAATCTCAAAGGCTTTGCCAGGTTCGAAATCGATCCAAGCATGGCTGTGGAGTTTCCTTATGTTTCATCACTGATCAAGATAAAAATTTACATGTCCAACTGAATTTTTATCCATTCATGATTCATATATATAATATGGATGGCATGACTAAACATTCACAGTATAATCAATGCGCCATTGTCATCATTATCCAAACCGGAAATATCCAAACGAATTTCCATATCACATATACCACAATCTTATTGCTTACCTACATTAAATGTTCATGCAATGAATAACCTTTCTAAAGCATAATTCACAATAGTTTGTGAGTGTTTAAACCAAATAAATCTTGTTTCCATATAAATATATATATATCTCAAGAGGTCATATTGTTAATAATTTAAATGGTTTATCATATGGTATCTAGTATTTGTTTTTTTTTTAAGGAAAAAAAAAGAAAAGCTTGAATAAAGAAATTCTCCTTATCTATTGAAAGATGCAAGTAGTGCATTGTCTTGGACCAGCTGCAGTCACGTCGGTTTTGGCCATGTCTCTTGGATTACATTTGTTAAACTTTAGGGCATTTGGTAGGTTGAGTTGAGTTTTCATATTACAATACAAATATATAGAAATTTGGACATCCAGCCTTGGCTTTCGTCTAATTGTGTAGTAGACATTCCAACTATCTTTTAATTATATAACAATAATAGCGGCCTTGCATGCCACTACTAATGGGAGAGCTCTCTAGTATCCTTATCCAACCATTTCCTTACCTAACGTGCATGCGCTACAATCGTAACTAATCACATCAAATATGATAGTGTGTGTCACCAAATTTGGTGGTCCCTTTAAAGAATCATGGATCAAAATATAGGTTAATTCACACCTAATGGAGTTGGGTGGCTTGGTGGCCCCTTTCACAATGTCCAATTCCATTCCCATAGATTTCTTTCATGTGGAGCCCTAGTGAGCTAGCCATTGGAATTTCCAAAACATCGGCTCGTATATGTCATTTTGTAGTAGGGATCGCTTGAATCGGACATTTTAATAAACATGATAATGTAAGATTGGGGAAAGCTAGCAGCCTCATATAATTGTGACAATCGAGCATGGCTTTAGTCCAAGGAATGCACCTCTCTCTTGTTGAGAGGAGGTTTTGATTTAGAATCAACTAATTCTCTAGGTGTATGTCATTTTTAATGAAAGATTCTCCAGGTGCATGCCATTAGCAATTTGTTAGCCATGATGAAGAACAAAAGCTCAAATCAAAATCTAGCAATTTTGGGTCCAAAACAGTAAGATTTAAGTTCAATCAGAGACCAAGTTCAGTCAGGAATGTGGTTCAATCTCTAGCAAGAAAATGAAAAAAGAAAAAGAAAATGGTTTTGATGTCTAAAATCTAAATTTGGTCCAAATATGACCGAAACCGAACCTTACCTTACTCGACTTGCCAAAACGAACAAACCAGATTTCAAAACCTAAACTCAAAGCTAACTCAGCCCACATCTGAGAAACTTAGGCTAGAGTTCACAATAGTCAACCAGGTCTAAACATAAACAACTAATTGTCACAAAAATTAAGACTTTTTCCTAACCATGGTACCACTTAATTATTATTAGCTTAAGCATGCAACACTTTCCACACCGCGAATCCAAATCAGCTCAGCTCATAGAGGTTCAACTAATGCCATCCATTTGTACCCAAATTATTCAAATGGTCTATTTCAAAAGGCTTGGCTGAAAGAATTTGCTTAAGCTTCGTGTAAATCGCCAATAATATACCGGCACATATACATGCTTCCAGATGCAGGAGTTGAAATTATTCTTGAAAATTTCCTCATAATTTTTTTAATAAAAAAATACAAGAATATTGTAACCTACAGGATCGACCATGGTATATTTAAGGATATCCAACTAACTGTAACAAAAAAAAAGAAAAAGAAAAAGAATCAATTACATGAATTAATGTGAAAGATTGTAACTTTCCCTTGCACTTCCTCTTTCATCCACTATTTTCAGGTAACATACTTAGTAGATGTCTCACCTGCAACATCGGACGACAAGTCCAGGCGCTATTTCTACCCCACCCACAACTTCACCCTAGCCAACATCTGGTCGCCATATCTGGTGAAGTCTGAAGATGCTGATCCCAGCGGCCCAAGCCTAAGTGGCCTCTACAACCTCAACTTAGACGAACCCGATGCCAATTGGACGACCAAGATCGAGGAGTTCGACTACGTTATCGTGTCCGCCGGACACTGGTTCTTCCGGCCCACCATGTACTACGAGAAAGACCACCACCTTGTGGGGTGCTTCTACTGCAAAACTGAGAACATCACCGACCTGACCATGTATTATGGCTATCGGAAGGCCTTCAGAACTACGTTCCAAGCCTTGCTGAATCTGGAAGGATATAAAGGCATGACGTTCCTGAGAACTTTTGCTCCGGCCCACTTTGAGAACGGTGAGTGGGACAAGGGAGGGGACTGCGTCCGGAAGAGGCCCTTCGGAAGCAACGAGACGAGGCTGGAGGGGATGAATCTTGAGCTCTATTTGACGCAAGTGGAGGAGTTCAAAGCAGCTGAGAGGGAGGGCAGAGAGAAGGGTCTCAAGTTTAGGCTGTTGGATACTACTGAAGTGATGTTCCTGAGACCGGATGGGCACCCCGGTCGCTATGGCCATCTGCCAAATGCCAATGTTACGTTGTACAACGACTGCGTCCATTGGTGTTTGCCGGGGCCGGTCGACGCCTGGAATGATTTCTTGCTCCATATGTTGAAGATGGAGGGTGGGAGACTCTCCTCAGGGCGAAAGATGAGGATCAGATAGACTTATTCTTTAGAGAGTATTTTTATTGACTCTATAACAATGCCTTTCATTATTGTTTTGTGTGCATGCATGATTGTAATTTTAAGTCATTGTAATCGACGTGCAAGTCACTGCAGAAGCTTCATTCTCGAAATAAAAGTAAATTTGCAGCAAGATCTTTTTTTTAATAGAATTATCAGATAGAAAAGAGGGTTAACTCAGGTGGGGGTAGACCTCACATCAGCTAGTAGAGGGTGAGTGATTATAATCTAACATAGGAGAGTAGGGATTAGGAGATTCACCCAGTGCCCATGTGAGAGCCATATAAGGGAGGAATACGGGACTCCCCTGCAAGATATTGTCCGGTTCCGAAGCCCATACGCGTGCACATGCGCCGCTCAGATCCCTCCTTGATTTTGTTTTTCATCCAAAACGCGTGTGTAGGATTTGGAGATACCCATTTTATATGCCCAGGCTCTGAAACGAGTCTTTCCGATGTGGAACTATTGGGCCTCACATCTAAAGTATAGGAAATCCATTAGTATTCTTTTATGTAAGAAAATATAAAATATATGAATAAATCTATCTCATCCTATCAACTTAAGCTTTTGGGACAAGTGGTGATTTCAACATAGTATCAGCGAGCTTAAGCTTTTGGGACAAGTATTGATTTCAACATTTTAAGACCATGGCACATGAATAAGTGTTTGAATTGATGTACCAGTTTGAAAGGTTTCCTTTCTATTTCAGCATACGCTATGAAGTATTCAAAAGGGGATGGTGTTCTTGTACAATCTATGTACATGAACAGGCATCTAAGATGATGTAGCGGTGTTCCTACATGAAAAGAAAGTGTTCCTAATTCTTGCAATAAGGTCTGAGTCCTCGGTACCCGTCGCAGAACTTTTTCTGTTTCCTTTTAGCACTTGCCTGAATGCTTCTTGTTGCATCTCGTCGGACTTTAGTTTCTTGAAAGATTAGTCAGTCTAATATTGCCTGTTAAGTGAAGTGACATTATTAATGTCATCAATTTTTTTTTTTATTAGTTAAGGCATCAGTTTTATGAGGCCTTTGAGTATACACATCCTCTAGCATTGGACGCCAATATGTTGTAATCTCTAGGATAGCAATACCAATATCTTTCATTAGCGCTAATCCGCTGTGATTTGTTACGAAGGATCGATGTCATCCAATTGGCTGTACTATTGTTGTAAGTATGCTCGATTTTTCTTTTCTTTTTTTTTGTTGATGAAAACGGTAATTCATATTGCTCTAACGTGCGTACATTCTGTCAAATCAAAAAAGAGTAAAGAGTACAAAAAAAACGGAATGTCATCTGCAGATGTCCACAGGAACTCCTCGGTGTGCCGCGTGACGAAGGTGGCGACTCAGTCTGCTGCCCTGTTCGCCTTCCGAAATACATGTGCTGCCTGAAATACATCCATCTTCTAAACCAGTGTACGGGTCTTACAAATGAGAGGGTGGCCATCACCATACATGTTCGCTCCCCATATCTAGTCGATCACTATGGAAGAATCCTTCTTGAGGCATACCCATTCGGCACCAAGTACCCGCCTCACATAGGATATACTCTCCCAAGTTGTCCACAACTCTGTCCCAACAACTGTGAGTCCTGGCGTACGACGCCCACCAGCCGCCATCAACCTACCAGAATGGTCTCTGATCGCAAAATCTACACCTCCCACCATCTCGTCCACGGATACACTACCGTCAAAGTTCACTTTGAGATGACCAAAGGGTGGGGGTACCTAAGAAACAAGGGTGAACCTGGACGCTGAAACAGCGGAAAGAGTACCCCAAATATTTCTGGCCATCCAAGAAGATAACAAAGCGGCTGCTGAAGAGACCTCCCCTACATGGAGCATAGCTTTCTTCATGCAGCTGATTGAGTTTACAACCTTAACCCAATTTGACTCTAGCTCACCAAATAAACTTGTCTCACCTGAACCCTAACCCAACCCTACAAATTCTAATCCAAACATAGGTCAAGTCATTCGTGTGAAAACGTGTGGACTGATTCGAGTTAAATTGGAGAGACAGAAAAAGAACATGAAAAATTTTGAGTCTGACTCTAGTTTGGGTGAGTTTGCCTTGAAACAAAGCCAAGTAGCCCTGCCTTGCATCTTTCTTTCTGCATCGCAAGGAAGGGAGAGAGAGAGAGAGGAAGAGCGGGAGAGAGATGGCGGGTCTGTTGGCGTGGGCGGCGGACGTGGTGGGAGGGAGCGGGCAGGGCGGGGAGGAGGAGGAGGAGGAGGAGCGGCTGCCTGTGGTCTTCACGCCGGAGCAGCAGCAGTACGCGCTGGAGCTGGACCAGAAGGCGGCCTCCCTGAGGCGCTCGATCCAGGATCTACGGCTCCGGATACCCCCCGCACACATCTCCCAGCGCCTCCCCCACCTCCACGCCCACACCCTCGCCTCCAACGCCGCCCTCGCCCTCCAACTCAACTCCCACTCCGCCACCCGAGAACAGGTATGTCTGATCCCTCCTCCGTCCATTCCCCAAATCAATTTATATACCATACAAAATTCCATTTAATTCCATCCCCCCTTTTCAATTTCGTGTATACTCTGTTGCATTTGTAGGGATCGCGTGAAATCTATGCACGCCTGTCTTTCGTTAAATTTCTTTATTTGGGTTTTGGGGCATTGGATCGGACAACATCAGATCTCTCTCTCCCTCTCTGTGTGTGTGAGTGATTAGTTGATAAAATTATGTTATTCAAAGAATTCTCAAGAACGCTTCGAAAAGATTATTCTTTAAGTGAAAAGGAAAGACCAAACTGAATCTTATGCGGGAAATAAAATCAGCAATTGTTCTGCCATATCAATCTTTTGCATTTATTCAGATTCATTCATTTTGATTACGGCTTCTTATTCTGCGTTGCGTGTTCGTTTTTGTTGCTATAGTTTGCATCCGGACCGGTTGCCTAGAACTTGTCGTGAAGCTGCTGGCTTCTTTTGTTTCTTTTTTCCCCCATACCTTCTTGTTTTATGTACCTAATCTAACATTGAGATTTTCCGTAGGCACAATTAAGAGCTGCCACTCTGCAAGAAGAAAATGCTGCATATGAAAAGGCTATATCAAACTGCCAGAAGAAAATTCAGGAGAAGTTGCATGAGGCTGACCTACTTCAGAGTAAACTGAGGGTCAGAAGTTATCGCTTCCAAGCCATTTCTCTTTATTTCTTCCTGCATTAGCGGTGTTGACTTCTGGAGGTTTTAAGTTCATATCAATTTTTTCGACTGTAATTTTAAAATTTCGCTAAATATAAATTCCTTCATGCAGTGCTTTTCCTTTTGCCTTTCTGATATGCCCATGTTCCTTCAAGTTTATCCTTTCCTGAGAATTCAATGAGCATAACTCAACAAATGCTCGTCACCTACAAGAATTTAAAAGTTTCTCAACTGACTATCAAATGGTTGTTTTTTTTTTCCATTTTGTTTTATTTTCACATTAATTTTCTTTGATAGGCAATTTTTATTTTTCACTTGCAAATATTATTGCTAAAGATGTTTGGTTGCAGGAAATGGACCTAATCGAGAAGGATTTAAAGGCTGAGCTGGAAAGGGCACTTGCGGCAAAGGAAATCGATCAACCTGAAGCATTAACTGCTGATTCTAATAGTACAGAAAATTTACATTTGGAGAAGGGATCATCAGACAGTGTCAAATTAGAAGAATTAGAGGAAAAGAAAAGAGAGTTGGTCTGTTCCATTCTTCATATCAATTAATAACGTCAACTGGCATTTTGGATGACACTGTTACTCTTCATCTTTACTGTCAGAATTTAATGGAAGAAAGGGTCCAGAGATTGGAGAATGAGTGGTCACTAGTTCAACAAGAGTCAATCAAGCAGCCTTCACCAGGTACTTTGAATCATCAGTTTACATCAAAGATTTCTTTTTGATGCTTTGTGGGTTGCCTACATGCTGCTCTGGTAGTTTAGTCTAATAAGAGCACCATATACACCATGTAGAAAACGGCATTCAGATAGTTCACCATCAATCACATTATGGAAGGACAATCATGAAGGAGGCTGTTTTCTTGATTAGACAAACAAGAAATTAGAGCTGAAAATACATGGATTTAATTGACTTGGAAGCATTAAATAGAGTACCAAATACATAATATGGTTGGGTCAAGGAACTGAGTTATGTCTAAAGAAATCTGTGAGTTTTAAAAGCTACTGTCCTGAGATAAGCAATTTCTGAAAATGATATGCTTAGTGTTAATATAAATGAGAATGAGGTCCCGCCAAAATTGATAGCCAAAGATATCTCCATATGATCTTTTTGCTATCAGGGATTGATTGTGCAAAATGATGGGACATATATAGTCTAATTAGGGCAGGAGGGTTGAAATTGAGAGAAGGATTGGAGTTTGTGATTCCTATATCAAGTTTCGAATACAATCTTTCAAGTATAGACTAAATTATGATATCATTTTCTTTCTCCTACGAGAGGGTGAATGAGACCACAAGCATTTGTGAAATTCATCAGTGACTCCAGACATGGCCGTAAGGCCCACAAGCATGTGGCAGGGCGAATAATGAACCAAGCTGTTCATGAACAGCTTGTCCTTGGCTCAAAAACAACCTCTGTTGAGCTCATTCTATTAGGAAACAAGCCAAGCTCAAACTGCATTTAGAGCTTGGCTCATAAATAAGCAGATCTTGAACACTTTGGGCTTGCAAAATAGAAGCTCTCGCTCGGTCAATAACAAGCTCCTTCAGTTAACGAAGAAGCCAAGCTTGAAAATCTGTCGTTAAGTTGGGCTCAGGTTCGAGTACCCTTTCATATGATGAGCTGATTCGAAGCAGCGCAATGCTCAGCCTTACTCACAACAAATGTGGTGGCAGACTTCTGCTTCTTATTTGACATGGATTATCTATCACTGAATACAAGTTTATTATTTCTTTCTTTACTGATTCCAATTTTGAACTTTATTTCTGTTATAAAAAAGGACATATTTAATGAGTATGCTTATGTTTATATTTATGCTGAATGATAAAAGTTAAGAATACTTTATAAATTAGATAGGCATAATGGTGGAATGTTGGATGATCTGTGCTTTGAAATTTTTTTGCAGCTTCTTTAATAATTTAAATTATTTTCTTAACTTTTAGCTATCACCATCTAAATGCTCGCTCTGCATTCTCAAGGTTTAATTCTGAAACTTCTTGTGGGAATTTCCGATCATTTATGTAAGTGAAAGAGACTGAGTTCTTTTGGGTAATGATTATCGACCCAAATGTGAATGCTTTCTCTCTCTTCTCTAGTTATACACCAAAGACACATCTATCTGATATTATGGTTAAGTTCAGCAGACAACCTTCAGTGTTTCATGTTTGCTTGCATTCAAGGCTGTGTTTTAAGCAACAGACATGAGTTTAGAACCTGGTGAGTGAACTTACAAATCTTGTGGGATGGCTCTCAATATTTGGTCTTAGTTTTTTCACATACACAAGTTAGAACTGCATGTAAAATCTGATGAATTTCAAAATTTCAAGGTGCACACAGGTACATACTTGCCACGCTTTGTCCATTTGCATTATATTTTATTTAACTCTAATTTGTACATGTCACTTTGTCATGCAAATTTGGACCTCCTTGTCAAGATATCTGCTTAACACTACAATTTTGAATTTCTACCCCTTGATCTTCTTGAGAATGAGGATGTATCAATTACATCTGGGCAGATGAAGAGAGGTGTTTCTAGAATGTTATATGATTGATACATGCTTTTGAGAACCACCGGATACAGTAGCAAGGCCTATGATTTTATATGGTTCAGAAAATCCACGCACACTTGATAAAGGCTTGCAGTCTTACCAAGAGAAGATAAAAGAAATGTAGATGAAAGAAGGTGGCAGACGTATGGTAATATTAGGAAGAATATGGTGATGAACAACAAGGTAAAATCTGGTGCAATAGTTACACCAATTGAGGACAAAGAGATGGAGAACTGTTAGAGATGGTTTGCGCATATTCAATGAAGATCCGAGGAGGCTTTTTCAGTAGAGTGGCTAAGATTTGAGTCAGAGAGAGAGAGAAGGGAAACACCCAGGATAACATGGATGGCAGTAGTGAAAATTTGATAGGAAAAAACTTGCACTGTAACCACTAGGGGACATGTTCGTCCAAGGAGTTTAAAGCCAATACCATGTTGCTTGGGGTAAGGCTTGAGGGATATGGTAATGTTCACATTAGTGATGCTAATATGAAATCCACTGCTTGCTCTCAAACTTTATACCTATCAGACATAGGCATTGCGATATTGATTCTGGCAAATAATTTGCTTATTCATATCGGCATCCCCTTGTCCTGTAGCCCAATATATGAATGCCTACAATTGTATGCATGCTTTTACTTATATTAGTTCTGCTGGTATAAACCAATATATTACATATACATTATTCTTTTATATCCAGCTCAAAGGGAGAAACTATTGGAGAAGCAGCTTCATAGCCTGATTGAACAATTGACTGCAAAGCAAGTCAGTGACTCTCTTTCTAGCCACAACTGTGTAGTATTATCAAATTTTCTTGCTCACTTGTACATCCCTTTTATTTTATAGGCACAAGCAGAAGGCCTGGTTGGTGAGATACGGGACAGAGAAAAGAAATTGGAGAGATTGGATGGATTGCGGAGAAAACTTGGCAGTGGAAGCTTCGATGTGAATGCTACAAGGAACCGGTTTGCGAGAGGCTTTGCAAGATCAGGAACTTCTGCAGACTATACCATCGAGGCCCACCGGAGACCTTTTCACACCACAGGTAGAGTAGAAAGCCAGCAGAAGTTCATGCTTCTAAGGTCTGCTTTTGTTCTGTATATTCTAGCCCTTCATGTCATTGTCTTCATAAAGATCTCATTTTGAGTTTGCGTTTAGATGATTTTCTTTTCAATGTCATACTATATGACTTATGGTGATCGCGGATAGCATCTATTTTTTTGTACATCACCAAATAATGTGGCGACAGTGTTGAAAGTAGAAAAGACGTTTTTGTTCCCCTTGAAGTATAATGGAAATTTCGTTGGTGTTTATAAACTCTGGTTGGGAGGATGTGTTCCTTTTGTTTGAGCCCTGAGAAACAATCTCTCACATTCTGGACTTCCTCTTGAAAAAGTGCAGCAGGAAAGGTAGCGAGAAGCAACAGGCGAGGAGCCACGTTTGCCCCGCGGGCTGAGAATTCTGACGACAGAGGCCTTTAGCGGTGTTTTGCTGGAGCATGATCCTAGAGCATTATTACCAACTATAAGATCAATACTAAATAACATTAATATTGTACACCAAAAAAAATCATTAATATTATTATACTATAATATAATATTATATAATATTATATTATTATATTTTGTAATGCAATCGTATTAATACTACTATAAATATTAATATTGGTATAAGAATATTATGGGATTTTGGTATGTGAGTCCTTCCTTGTCTTTAATCTATCCCCAAAATGGTCCCCTTTTTTTTCAAAAGTATATGTAGCACTTTTTTTTGGTTATTAGGACAATTATTCCCTACATTTCGGCTAATTATTGATTTGATCAATCGCCATCTCTTGACTAATGATCATGCTTTAGTTTTCCTAATATTATATCACAAACTACTTGGATGGATGATTCATTCATTTATTTTCTTTTCTTTAAAGAAAAAAAATATAAAGACGATGATGTAATCTCATCAGATGCCGAACAAGGGATGTAGGAACGAAATTAGCAAACAGAATGCTGCACACCTGATATTCACAACTGGCCATGGAATGCATCTAGAGAGAGGATGAACAAACCAAAAATCAAGATCCCATGGTTACATAAATGTGACAAATATTAATTATGTCATCATTAAGATTATTAACTCCAATGAATCTAATAAGCGTATATCAATGAGCAAACGTAAAAGATGTAGGTCACAATTTGATCCGTTGGATGACATAATTTCACCGTCCATAATATCAGTAGCCTATAATTTAACAATGTAGAATGCAATAGTAGTAGCAAATAATTTCTCTACCATAATTCGATATTGCACATAGACACAAAAATAAACTTCGAACATAGTTACAGTCGTCTCCAGATCAATATTCCAAATCAGTGAAAATAGGAAATTAAGAGACACTTGTCAACTACCGCACGTAAACATGGAAAATTGTCACTTTTACATATGCAGCCCTACTTAGGTGCAGAAGAAATTAGGGTTTGTACGGTTGCCTCTATTTCTAGATACAATTACAACTAGACATGCTGTTTATTGGACTTGCGTGCATCCGAAAATTGCAATTGCAGTTCCTGTATTCGGTTGTTTTGATAAAAAGGTATAATTATCCTACAACAAACATGATAAGATTACCTCCACTTATAGTATAAATGGACCTTTTGAGACCCGCCAGCGCCCACATGATGTAGATTAAATATTGATGGATTAGTATCTTCCAATGTAGGGACGAACATGGATAAGATAACATTTGTCTGAATTCATTTTCGTATTCAAATATATCCAGATATAGATAAAAATTTGAGCATCCGATTAACATTAAAAATGGATATGATATAGATAGACAACTATTCGATCCGTATTCGAATATTCAGTTTCATTTATAATCTTATTTAATTTTTTAGGACGCTAATGAACTTTTAAAAGAATAAATGATCATTATTAACATACAATTAATTTGATTTAGCACCCACTCTTTAATCAACCGATTCATATCGGTATTTATATCCATACTTTCGGTATCCAATTTATATCCGTATTTATTTAAAATAAATATGTATATGAATTCTTGCATCCGACTAACATCCATATCTGTATCTGTATTGGTCAAAGAAAACAAGTATAGATATGCATATGCTATCCGATCCGTATCCGATCCGATTTCAGTCCTACTCTGATGACAGTAACAGGCATAGGTACGATAATGAGGAACCATTTGGGTAGACCTCTTAGTGCCAAAGGTATGCCTCTCCTTGCTCTAGCCCCCCTCGTTGCCCACTTCTTGAGTTCTACCAAACCATGACTCAGTAAAAACATGAAACCAAACCAAAAAAAAAAAAAGCAATTCTCTTGAAGATCACTCTAGTAAAACTTAAAGCATCAGCAGCAATTCTCGGTGAAGGTTATCTGATAGTACAGTAAAGTGGCCTCAAATCTCTTATGCATGGCATAGGACCACCTCTACCAACCAATCGTCTCCGGCTCACGCATGCAAGTATTGATTCCGATTGTATCATACGCCATCAAGACAGCAAAACAGTCCAATTGTGAATATCTCAAATCATGAAGTCCAGCAGTGTTGTTTCACAAAGTAGTGGTTCCAAACGCGCCTGGCATCAAAGCCAACAGAGCAATTATTTCTGTCCAGTCGAGGAAAACAAAGTGGTTCCCTAGAACTCCAAAGAGATGTGGACAAACAGTAGATTTTTTCCCAAAAATAATCATTTCAGTTATGATTCTCAGATATGGAATTTTGGTACCAAAACAAGCATAGTGTGGCTGCTCAATGTTCAAAATATTTGCCAGGGTTCATCCTTAAAGTGATGGGTCCAAAAAAAGATGTAAACAACTGAAAATTAGATGTTACAGAGCATGGAAAATATGCTGTCCTCAGGGAAATTTTTTCCACAAATACTGCTCTCCAATGGCAGAATCAGGAGGGGGGCGAGGAGCTCAATTGCCCCCACTACTATTGTTGAATTTATCTAAGGTGGTTCATATTTGCCTAAAATTTAGTAATTTAAGAAGTGGGCAGTTATAGTTGAGTTTTTAGGCGTATTTTGTCCTAGAAGCCTTGTGCCTTGGGATCTCCCTCACCTCCAGACCAACTGCCCTGCAAATCTATGATGCATCCTCATATATTCATTTCAAAACTAAAAACAAAATGATTTTAATGCGAGGCTTAAGCAAGTAGGTAAAAGAAAAGCTTTTTTAATCGAAAGTAGGATAAAGAGGAGGAAGACGCTAAGAGAAGTGAAGCGACAAAATTATGATTAAGTATTTACCTTCTCCACCGTTGAAACGGAAACCCAAACTATTTTCCCCTTTCTTATTATTGTCCCAAGTCCTCACTAATAGCAAGTAGTAGTAACAGTAGCCTTCTGAAGTATTCCTTTCTCGTGTAAGTTTTTGGACTTGCTCTATGTTCTGATAAATGGATGCGCATGACATAGGAACTTTTTTTTGTTTAAACAATATCTTGTTTGCATATATTAAATTTATAACAAATTGACATTATTATGTTAGTTCATTTGGTTATTCATAAAGTAATAAGTATTACTATTGCCGCCACCCCCCTCCCAACCATAATCCTGTGCCCACCACTGGTGCTCTCAAAGTGGGCCTCTTCACCTTTTAGCACTCCACCTTGTACAGAAAAAGATAAGATGCATACGTGCCATGATACTTGACATGCTGGATATCAACATAAGAAGAGCCCTCTCAATCCTGTGAGCCAGAAATTGGTTATCAATGTAGCCAAATACAATTCAGGCTCAAACCTGAAGCGAACATATTCCATGATACCGGGGCTACATCGATCCTGATTGGTTTGCTTTGCACTGCAGATGCATTTAGGTCATGCTGCAGGAATGCTAAGGTGCTGCAATGGATTGACCTCAAAATGACTTGCTTAGTGATGAGGAAGCATGCATCTGAGAGTCACACAAGTTGCAATGTCAACTTTATTCAGCTCAACCAAAATCTAACAAAAGGCAAGTTTTCAACTGGTGACTTCATATGCACATTGCAACATTTTAATCAGTCAACTGAGTAGTTATGAAGGCAGCAAAAAAATTACTTTGATAAATGCTTATTTTGGAACACCAAAAATATGGTAGGTACCATCTAAACTCCAAGGTCCGCTGGGTATCAACTCAAACATATCAGCCAAATTATAAGGAGTCACATATCCATAGGGTGCAAAAGCTTTAGTTGTTTCTACATAATCATTAATAGCCAAATTTTATAACAAGGTTTCAGCATTCAATCCTAATTCTATGTTTCCAATCATTTGCCAACAGTTTTGTCCCCCAACAAGTAAGCAATAACCAAAATGTGAATAAGATCAGCTTTCGATAATTCATCCATCTGTATGGCTTATTGTCGTATAATTCAATCGATCAGTATTTCTTTTTTCACAAGATACGAAAGAAGACCCTTTGGCAATATTATTAGAATGTTGAAGTCTATTTCCAGCTCATGCTACAAATATCTTATATGCTGGATGCTATTGGGGCTACAATACGTCCATAACCTGAAGCATTAAAAACAAGTTGAAGTGACGCTGTGGCGCTTCTGCAAATGTGGACAAAGTTGGAGTGCCCCATCAAAATGGAAATACATAACTCAAAAAACTCCACCGTAGTTCTATTGCAAAAAATATAAGAAATACAGACGTACAAAATAATAAGGCAGCATTAAGTATGACAAACGTTGACCATGAGCTCATTTACACAAACTAATTAAGGATGTTGGATAGTGCGTAATGAGAGATAACAAGTTAAATACACAAACTTAAGCTATTAACATTCCAAACAAGTAAAAGAAAGTTCAATACATATCTGACAGTCTCCATTAAAGGACCATACAAGAGTCCTAAGATGTATATCACATGCTGCAAATGGTGATATGTGAAGTGGAATAAATTTTGCATTATTCTGTTTCCAAAGAAAAGGACATTCTATACAGGTATGATAGTCATTATGGATCTAAGGGCATATCATAGAATTAGAATAATCAAAACAGCTTCGCCAAATCACAAGAATTTGATTCGCAGGCATATACCAAATTTGCTTGGTTGGTAATAGACTTGAAAATGAAAAGTATAATTATGACCAAGCGTTGGCCAATACAATATCAAAAGATGGTTCTTCAAAATGACTTGAGCTACTATTTTCATGATGAAATCAATCATATGCAAGGAAGCTACATATCACTTCGAGTCTCTTTGCAACCCAGCTTAAGCTAATATCAGTGAGATATGATTGCACTTATCCATGGAAATTGCAAGCTGACAATTTTTTTAAGAGATTCAAGCTGTCTAAAGTACCGGAGCAAAGAATTTGCAAAACATCGATGCACGTGAGAAAGGTTTGACCCTAGGTAGGAAGTAAACTGTAATTTTTTTTAAAAAAAACAGGGAGACCAAAATATAAAATGAATTACATTCATTTATATTAAAAGTGCAAGTGAAACTTTCTGCACACAAGCTAAATGAAGCAGGAATGCCAAAGGTAAACTAGAAACGCATTTAACATGGAAAAGTTAAAGATACTACCATTCCAATCTCTAATCCTTATAACAGTCAATAACAAAATTCATTTGCAAATGTTCCTTTCACAGGGTGTGGAATTGGTATATGCGAGATTTTGACTACATTTAGACGAAAACCTTCATCCGATAAAAACTCTTTCTGCATGCACAGCTTTATTTTCATGGTTCTCTATCAATTTTCCGTTCCTTACCGGTCAAATAAGAACCACAGTTAGTTCACAATCAACCAAATGATTCATAACATTGACTTAATTATTGTCTTTTTTGTATAATATAGACATTCTAAATCTCCATTTGCTCATTTACATAAGTTCTTAGAACCAGAGTACAAGCAAATAAAGAAGGATTTGCCTGATGATTCAAACAAATTCAAGATCATCTGATGATGTATAAAAACAGGGTATACATCAACCTTATGGGAGCTAAATGTTTGGTTAGAATCATGATATATAAGAAATTCTCTTAGAGCCAGGCAACTATAGAAGTTTCACAAAGCTCTCAACCTGCAAAATAAGATGTCTTAGATCGCAATTCCGGATGTTTCAAGAAACCAACCCTTATATGATCATTTTGAACTTGATTTACAACCTTGCTCAAAACAAACCTGAAATATTTTCTATTATGGAGATAAACCCAGCAGATCTCAGCATTAAAATACAACTACAAATAAAAAACAAAAGAGGTGGTAGATAAACATGTAAGTCACAAAAATTAATTATGCATACTATTTACAAGCACCCAATTTTGGAAAGGTCAGAGCAAACCTTCTGAATTTGGATTTTTTTTTCTCCAATTTTCAATTTTGTCAATTAGATCGTTATCTTAGAAATAGACGTAAAGTCTTGGTTTGTGGAGATCAAAATGAAAATTTTACAACACATCAAACTGCTCATCAAGCAAAGAAGCTCACAGAACTAAACAGAGAAGCATATAGCAATCTCTTAGATAAAGTGTCCTAACAAGACAACAATGTTATACAATGAAAGGTTACTTGACAAAGTTTCTGGATTGTATCTTGGCCATCTCACTGGATGACCGGAGCCAAGTTGTACCAATATCTCGGTTTATGTCAGTGAAGATGGAAGGCTGCAAAAATTCGCAAAGTAGCAAGACATTCCTAGTGCTTGGCCAATATATGAAAACTGGGATTAACTATATTTAAAGCATTGGCTTTAACTTTTTATTAATTTAAAATCCCATTTAACATTGTTGCTCCCAAAAGATTAAAAAAATCAAGGCCAATATGTTCAGTATCAGCCAATGTCAACTCAGGACATGTTTCTTTACATCAGTTGAGATAGCAAGGGCAGGCAAGTTTCCAATACCAATAGGAACCAATTTCTAGGCCAAGATGAAAACATTTCGGACTGAAGGTAAGAAAAGGCATCCAAAGAAAATACAAAGAGTGCATGTTCAAACCTGGTAGAGATGTCAGCTCTAAGGTGGCTAACAAAAAGAAAGCAAATACCACGTCATTTTCATCAAAACATAAGAAATATTATAAAAAAAATTGACACCTTATAAAACTATTGAACTGGTTTATCTTTCTTGCTTCGCATATATATTCTTTTTTTTTTTTTGGTGAAATTCGCATATAGATTCTTTCAATAATGTAAGTTCTAGTGCTAGGCTGAGTACGAGTAACATACTGGTATAGTATTGTATGATACAATATTCTTCATATCTGCACATGGTACAATGTTGGAGTCAGCAAAGCACTCATACCATGTGTTGGTAAGGGGGTGTACCAAGCCCCAGAATTGGACCAAAAATGGTACCATACCAGGCAAATGGGTTACACCCGATACCACCCAGCACATTTCAGTCCTTAAAACACTGATTTTTTAATTGATGAATATTACAAGAACTCATTTTTATTTCTTTATTCACTAATATGACATGAGAAGTTGGCCCTTAGCTACCAGAAGTGGGTTCAAGTGTAGGGATGAGTTTCCATGAAGATTTTGGAGCAGGTGCGCTGTCCTAAGAAAAGAATTCTTGCTAGTATTAGACAAATATACATATGCAACTCACTTCATGCAGATCCATGTACAGATAATGTGTATTTAGATGGATACTGAAGAATATAAAGACATTTAAGGTATATACCACCATCCCTATATGTCGTTATGTATGGATTTGGGAACTTCATCTCTAGCAACTATCAAATTAGTCATATGATGATTATACTTGCATGAATCATATTGAGGTAATAGGATAATATACCAAATAAAAGGCATGAGATTTGTTGGATTATGCTTATGGTTACCAAGTAGTATTATTTTAGGAATGTGAGGTTTGGCTTGTGATCTGATGGCACTAAGGAACTTGAGGAAATAATGTTGTTAACTTCTTGAATTACTTAATTGCAGAAGATATTTCAGTAATAATCATAATGAACAACAATTGTCCTTTCTGTACAGAACAGCTTAGATTTCATAATATATTTATTGGCACAAAAAAAAAAGAGCATTAAATAAATTTCTGAACAATGGGAGTCAGTAGCAGCCATAAATACAGAGCATCTCTGAATCACCTGAACCACCAATTATTTAGGTACATTGCATCTATATACAGCAGAGATATAGATATCTTACCATACAGAGCAAAACCTGACAAAGAAAAATCATTTTGCCAACAGGATCCCTTATTCCTGCCAATGATGGATGACAAATAAATAAAAGAGTTAAAAAAAAAAAACATCATCTCACAATTTGTATTGCTTGATTCATGATCAGGACTCCCACTCTTATGATCGATCGATTAAGAGAACAGGAATTTTCAAACAACACAACGTACCATCGTATTACAACGAAGTTTACCATCACATTCTTGACCTTCTTGACTCCGTAATCATACATCATGAACCATGCTTCATCTTACCCATAACATCATCTTACCATAAGCACCCTACCATCCATCCATCCCCTTAAAAATCTTTTCTTTCACCACTTGACATGCCAGATTCAATATTATCAAGTTATTTCTATAGTCAAATCTACAATTACCAGATCAAAATCTGCATCAAGTGGGAACCCTAAGAGCCTAATAGCTTTGCGACGCTACAAATTTCCTTTTCCCAATCCCAATCGTCTATCTACTAAGATGATCCGATGTTGAATCCGCCGTAATTGCAACCAATCAATCAGCGGACCGATCTGGCTTGAGAAATACCAACTTCTTTTTCCCAACAAGGAAGTATAACTAGAACTAGAGTAAAATGGCGCGAGAAAAAGAAGCCCTAGTAAAAGAAAATGAGGGGAGATTGGGCGTTGGGAGTGTGGGGGGGATGTGAGAGCCGGATGCAGAGGTTTATCGACCGATTCCCGCTTTGTAGCACCCTCGACTCCTTCCTTTTCTTGCTTTCTTGACGTCACACCCCATCCACCAAATCACCAACTCACAAGGCCGGGAAGAGATCGATAAACCGCTGCGTCCAGAAATCCCATAAAAAGAGAAAGAGAGAAGAAATAGGGATCAGACCCGAAGCCTGAATCACTTACTCTGGATAGTACGAGGATCGATTCACCGGAGGAGAGAGGTTGATGGGAGAGGACGGAAGCCGGAATGGGGGGGAAACGAGGATGAGAAAAAAAAAGAGGAAGAGCCCCGGAGAGGGCAGAGATTTCCTACAAACCGAGAAGAGGAGAGCCCTCAGATGATAGCAGGCGGGTGACGAGATGGGGGATGGGGCTGGCTATGAGCTCAGCATGACCTACGCCCAAGCGGATGAGCTTATTATTATATAGTGGAGCTCGGATTCCATTTTACTATGATACCTCTTTTGATGCCAAGGTATAGGATAGGGCTTAGACAAACAAAAATCCCTTGATCCACGCATCAAATGGCATCTCACCATGTTCCCTAATTTTACCACGTATCCTATAGGACTTATTATAAAGTTTGGAAATCGAAAAGCTAAGATGAGGCCAGATGACTCATACTAATAAAGTTTTATCTTGTAACTTACGAAAAAAATAATACAATAGTATCGTCGTAGAATAATGTGAAAGACGAGCAGTACTCTTAATAAAAAGTGATTCTTTATTACCGATAATTCATCGGTATTGGGGCTGCACATGGGAGCAAATCTCGACATTAAAATGAAATTTTGTTTGAAAGATCATGAATCGAGTTTCTCAAATGCAAAGAACAACAACCAAGTGCTCAATATTTACTTCAAATGTATGCAAATGTATACTAGCAAATAAGTTCATACATATTTTTTTTTTTGGTACAACAGCAGCTCATACACAATGAGTATGGATGCGGCCAATAAAATCGGAAAACAGAAAACTGAGGCAGTGGCTACATCCGTAATTCTATCAAGAGACCCTTTCAAGCCTCTATTTGCAGTTTTGTTAAAGGTGTATGTTCCTGCATGCTGGGTAGAGAAACTGA